>NC_044031.1:271161929-271532322 GCF_901765095.1 Microcaecilia unicolor | reverse complement strand
GGGCCCTTTTACTAAGCTGCCTAAATGCAGCCCTTTTCAATCATTTCTTTTTCTGGCCATGCACTGTTAGCTCTTATACTGTCTTTTTTGACACATGAACGATCTCATTTCTACAGGTTGTTGTTTCATCACTTTTTATAGTGTGACTTATTGGCTGATATCCCTCTACTGCCATTCACTGGATAACAATTTTGTACTGTCAACTAGACTGGAATATCTCTGACTCCTGAGGCAGGCGCTTGCCACACCAAAACTCAGGACTGCGTCCGGTCCATTCAGTCTTCTTGATATATTGGACTTATCAGCCGTTGTATCATACACATTTTTTTAGTATTATCAATAAATTGTTTCCCCTGGTTGGAATTACATTGGTCTCCCCCATTGTTTTCTTTGTTCTTGTGTTGTGCTTTGGCGATTTTCAGCCCCCTAAATGTGCACAAACTTGTATAGATATAAAAGGAGACCTCCTGGGCAGCATTTTCTAGGCATGTATTAAATATGCACGCACAGCTCAACGTTTTCAGAAGGTGCCATGCATACACAGCAGGTTGCGAACGCATTCAACTTTGCATAATTTTCAGACTCAGTGTTTTGCAGGTAGTTTGTATTTGAAAATCTCTGCTGTCCGCAGGCTAACAAGTATGTACAATATCTAACTTACTGAAAATGTGCTCTCTACATGGGCACAGTCCTGAATTCAAGGTATTTCTCTCTCCTTTCTTTTGATTCTGCCTACAAGAAAGTGTGAGACCTTTCTGGTTCACTCTCAGCCTCAGTCTTCAAATGAAAAGCAGCTCTGTGACTTCTGACCTTCCCTGCTAGTATTAATAATCATTTATCTGTTGCCATCTGTTCACGACAGCTTTATTCTCAATATTCCCATGATTTATATGCTTTACTGTAATGCCAAGAGGCTCTTCCGTCACAAACTGTCTGCTAGCCTTTATATATGATTCTGTGCACATCCAAATTTCTGAAGGGACACAGTAGAATTACCACCTTAAAGTAGGTGACACCTGAATTTTTGGGCGTTATTTAGGCCCTAAGGGACCCCTCTAGTATGCCTACATACCAGAGGAGGTTCCTCTCAGAAGGCTGTCATTATCTCCTTGTGGATTAATACCTATTATTTATCTTTGTGTGTGTGAAGGGATAATTGTCCCCTAATACCCACTCCATCCTAATAAGTTAACTAAACGTCTAGGTATTAAATGATAAGAAGAGAAGCTAGGTTTCAAAGATATAAGATTTTATTCTTACCAAGGCAACAAAAGGCAATCGGGTACATGAACAGGAGTACTGGTCCGACGGTCAGCATCTCTGGAGAGCATCTGGGACTTCTCCAACCACACCCAGATTTGTTGCTGTTTTTATACCCTTCTGGCTGCATTAAAACCAATGGCTCTACATTTACTTCAATGTTAAAGTTGTTTACCCCAAACTTGCTTAACCGCAACCCATCTCTATCTTAGTTGCAATTTCCTCATTCTTGCACCTGGCATGATATTTCAGAAAAACAATTTTTTCTAACTCAGATGCAGAAATGAGGGGATCCATTTTGTAACTGACAGTTCTGACAGTTTCCATTTTGATCTCAAGTTCCTTGACCTAACTTTTCCAATTTAGAACATTTAGGCCTTCTCCTGAGCTTCACACTAGGCTCTGCTCTTCCAGCAAGGCTATAGCCATACTAGCCATTAGTCTTCTGACTTGGCCAGGATTTCTACTAGCCTGAGCTCTAAGGTTTGGCCTTCCATTTTTCTAGTGGGGACTCCTAGCTGCATCATACTTTTACACGCCTTATAAAATTATCCCCTGAAAGCATAACGCTGTGCCCCTAAGTCCCTCTCTAACTAGCCTGGGTCACTTTAAGGGCACTGATCCCGTCCCAGGAGGATGTGGCCAGGCTGAGGTTAAGGAAGCCCAGGGAAGATAGAACTGAAGCCCAAGTCTATGCCTGTACTGAATGAGTAGCTGCTGTGACCCAGCTGAGGTAAACCAATTTTGTTTCTTAAGACCTGCAAGCTTTACGGAGGTCTGGTTAGAGCCAGACCTGAGTCTCGGAAGTCCTGAGAACTGCTGTGTTTGAGGCGGGGCAGCCCCACCAGCTACAGACTGCTTGGCCTGCTAGCCGGAGGCCTATTCAAGACTGGTACTAAATAAGAGAAACTGTTGCACCTGATGTTTCTGGCCTATGAATAAAACATTTATTTTCACGTTTATATCTCTTGCCTGGCTGAATTATTCACAGGGCTACCCCATAACCCCGCCCGAGGTCTCACAAGCACAATGCAACATACAGGGACCCTTTTACAAAGGTGCACTGAAAAATGGCCTGCGGTAGTGTAGACGCATGTTTTGGGTGCGCGCAGAATAATTTTTCAGCTCACCTGTAAAAAATGCCTTTTTAAATTTTTGCCAAAAGTGGACATGCGTTCATTGTGGGTCAGAGACCTTACCACCAGCCATTGACCTAGCGTTAAAGTCTTACACAGTAACTGGGTGGTAATGACCTGCGCGTGTCTAATGCGTATTGGACGCACGCCAAAAATGAAATTACTGCAAGAGCTACACGTGGTAGCCAGGTGGTAACTCCATTTTGGTGCGCATTGGGCGCGCATAGATGCTTACGCGGTTTAGTAAAAGGGCCCCACAGTATCATAAAAAAAAGTTGTCTACACATGTTGTATCTTCTGAACTCCAGAAAGGAGCTCTCTTTGGTATAATGCAAGTACTACGGCAAGCATTCTCAGTAAATTTGAGAGACTGAGATCATGCCCCATTTGGAGTATTGTGTTCAGTTTTGGAGGCCATATCTTGCTAAAGATGTAAAAAGACTGGAAGTGGTGCAAAGAAAAGCTACGAAAATGGTATGGGATTTGCGTTGCAAACAGTACGAGGAGAGATTTGCTGACCTGAACTTGTATACCTTGGAGGAAAGGAGAAACAGGGGTGATATGATACAGACGTTCAAATATTTGAAAGGTATTAATCCGCAAATGAACCTTTTCCGGAGATGGGAAGGCGGTAGAACTAGAGGACATGAATTGAAGTTGAAGGGGGGCAGACTCAGGACTAATGTCAGGAAGTATTTTTTCACAGAGAGGGTGGTGGATATGTGGAATGCCCTCCCGCAGGAGGTGGTGGAAATGAAAACGGTAATGGAATTCAAAAGTGCATGGGATAAACACAAAGGAATCCTGTTTAGAAGGAATGGTTCCGTGGAATCTTAGCAGAGATTGGGTGGCGACGCCGGTAATTGGAAACAAAACGGGAGCTGGGCAGACTTCTACGGTCTATGCCCTGATCGTGACTGAATAGATAGGGATGGGCTGGAGTGTAAATTTTAAGGGGCTTCAGAACTTAGTACAGTACTGGGCAGACTTCTACGGTCTGTGCCCTGAGAAAGGCAAGGACAAATCAAACTCTGGTATACATATAAAGTATCACATACCATGTAAAATGAATTTATCTTGTTGGGCAGACTGAATGGACCGTACAGGTCTTTATCTGCCGTCTTTTACTATGTTACTATGTTACATGCCATGGCTTAGGAGTGAGGTTCATTCCTATCATGGTATGTGCAAATCTAGTCCATTTGGAGAAATTACCCCCAAGAGATACCATAAAAGGACATTAAGTCCAGGCTAAGAGATAAGTGGAGGAGTGGCCTAGTGGTTAGGGTGGTGGACTTTGGTCCTGAGGAACTGAGTTTGATTCCCACTTCAGGCACAGGCAGCTCCTTGTGACTCTGGGCAAGTCACTTAACCCTCCATTTCCCCATGTAAGCCGCATTGAGCCTGCCATGAATGGGAAAGCGCAGGGTACAAATGTAACAAAAAAAAGCCATTCTTTAAGCCTGGGATGTGAACATGTTGCCTTTCTTTTAAAAAAGACCTGTTAGCGAAGGACAGAGCCCACCAAAATGTGAGAGTCAGACTTTTAACTACTAAATCCAAGAAATAAATTGATTCTATAAAATTACAATTTGCTGGTCTCCAAGGATAAAATTTTAATAAGCATAAAAAATGTATGGATTTTGTTCCTAAGATGCTCAGTAGAATTAGCATAAAATAAATTGGAGTCCAGTCGTCATGCATTTTGTTATTCATGAATGGGATTAGCATCGTCTGTAGCAGAATGCACCTAATTATTTGGGAGAAAACTGTTTCCTGTCATTTTATGTAATTATTATCGCTTGATTGTATTGTGAGGAGATTCCAGGCAGGCTTTCCATTTGCTTACTTATTCTGCACTCAAAGGCATTTTAATTAACACACATTAGTTTAACTCCCAAGCACTGATTGGCTAAACTGATTAGGCAGTTTGTATAGAGATGATTATTTTAAATTGCAGACCAGCCACAAATGGTTGGATACACCAAAACTAAAGAGGGTCACAGCACTTAAATATGCTGTGTATCAAAACGTACTACAGATAACCTATATGCACGGCATATGATAGGATGCAGTTTTCAAACTCTATGTTTTGGGACAAAGTCCAAGATACTTTTCACTGCATGAGCCTAGCTTCCCTTTGAATTCTTCCAGGGGCACAATATTCCCATCAGCTTACACACCTCTATACATGCAGGTAGATATTCAATAAGAAAATGACAAGCAAAAACTTATAATCTATGCATATTCATTTTCAGGTACCCCAAAACACTCCCCTGGGAATCCTCTCCTAAACACAGCTAAAAATATGTGACTTGTTCCAAATTTCAGAAGTACAGGAGTCAATATTCAAAGCTGAAACTGTTGTATAAAAATTAATGAATGATTTATCATTCCATGACCTAGCCCTACCCGTTCAGGTAGGACCACTCAATACAGAGCCCTAAACTTGAATGGATATCTCTGACTGTGTGATTGCCTAAATGGATAAATTGATCTGGATAGAAGCTGCATATCACTGCTGTCCAAATGAATTTTGACCTCTGGCCCCTACTTAAACCACGGGGATAAAGTTTGGTGCTGACTTCATAAGTAATGTTGAATATCGACCTGACATTGTTATAGAGGTTGAGTAATGAGCGATATGCATCTGGAAAATGGACAGCTTAAATGTGCAGATTTGTGTGGTAAATCAGTCCGAAATTTTGTGCATGTCAAAAGCAGATGAAAATGGAGGCTCATAAATTCTTTCAGATAACTTTAAAAGGGGAAGTATGCGCACATGTTTGTTTTTGAAAATTTTATTTGTCTGTTCAAATAAAACTATGCAGATATTTCCACAAATTCTAAAAATTGCACCTAAGGTTGAGCACGCAAATTCTCACCTTGTTATAGAATAGGGTCAGTTACACAAGTAACACAATTAGCTAACTGGCACTAATTGGCACTTAATTAGAGAAGTGCAAATAGTTGGCCTTAAGTACTAATTGGCACTAATTAGCGGCATGTGTAACTGACTTACGCCCCTGTTCTGTAAACTGAGCATCTAACTTCTCTTGTGCACAATTCCAAAGGGGGTGTGGCCATGGGAGGGGCATGGGCGGGTCTGGGATATTCCCAGGATTTAGGTGCGATGTTACAGAATAGTGTCATTTACATGCCTGTCATTAGTTGAAGACCCAATGCAAAAACAGAAGAAACAAGTCTTAGCAAAAAAATACAACAAAACAGCGAATATGACTAAAGTTTTAAAAGGATGACGCTTCAAATAAAAATCCAATTAAAAATACAGATGGAATCTAGCATGCACTGCAGGATCTAGTTTAGTCACCTAGATAGGATTTTAGATAGTGCTGGGGAGGAGCCAGCTGTCTTGGTACATGTGGGTACCAATGGCATAGGAAAATGTGGGAGAGAGGTTCTGGAAGCCAAATTTATGCTCTTAGGTAGAAAGCTAAAATCCAGATCCTGTAGGGTAGCATTTTCTGAAATGCTACCCATTCCACGCGCAGGGCCCAAGAGACAGGCAGAGCTCCGGAGTCTCAATGTGTGGATGAGACGATGGTGCAGGGATGAGGGTTTTAGATTTGTTAGGAACTGGGCAACATTCTGGGGAAGGGGGAGCCTATTCCGAAACGATGGGCTCCACCTTAACCAGGGTGGGACCAGGCTTCTGGCGTCAGCAATTAAAAAGGAGATAGAGCAGCCTTTAAAGTAGAAACGGGGAAGGCCGACAGTTGCTCAAAAGCGCATGGTTCGGGATAAGGTATCTTTCAAAGATATCACCAAAAAAGGGAAGACAAAGCCATAGCGGAGAGATTAAATGAATTCTTTGCTTCGGTCTTCACCGAGGAAGATTTGGGTGGGATACCAGTGCCGGAAATGGTATGCGAAGCGATGAGTCGGAGAAACGTAATGAATTCTCTGTAAATTGGGCATGTAAATTGAGGATGTAATTGGGCATTTCTACAAACTGAAGAGTAGCAAATCTCCTGCACCGGATGGTATTCATCCCAGAGTACTGATAGAACTGAAAAATGAGCTTGCGGAGCTATTGTTAGTAATATGTAATTTATCCTTAAAATCAAGCGTGGTCCCGGAAGATTGGAGGGTGGCCAATATAACGCCGATTTTTTAAAAAGGTTCCAGAGGAGATCCAGGAAATTATAGACCGGTGAGTCTGACGTCGGTGCTGGGCAAAATGGAAGAGACTATTAAGAACAAAATTACAGCGCATATTCAAAAGCATGGATTAGTGAGACAAAGTCAACATGGATTTAGTGAAGGGAAATCTTGCCTCACCAATCTGCTACATTTCTTTGAAGGGGTGAACAAACATGTGGATAAAGGGGAGCTGGTTGAAATTGTGTATCTGGATTTTCAGAAGGCGTTTGACAAAGTACCTCATGAAAGACTCCAGAGGAAATTGGAGAGTCATGGGATAGGAGGTAGTGTTCTATTGTGGATTAAAAACTGGTTAAAAGATAGAAAACAGAGAGTAGGGTTAAATGGTCAGTATTCTCAATGGAGAAGGGTAGTTAGTGGGGTTCCCCAGGGGTCTGTGCTGCGACCACTGCTTTTTAACATATTTATAAATGACCTAGAGTTGGGAGTAACTAGTGAGGTAATTAAATTTGCTGATGACACAAAGTTATTCAAAGTCGTTAAATCGCGGGAGGATTGTGAAAAATTACAAGAGGACCTTACAAGACTGGGCGTCTAAATGGCAGTTGACATTTAATGTGGGAAAGAGGAACCCGAATTATAGCTATGTCATGCAAGGTTCCACGTTAGAAGTCATAGACCAAGAAAGGGATCTAGGTGTCGTCGTTGATGATATGCTGAAACCTTCTGCTCAGTGTGCTGCTGCGGCTAAGAAAGCAAATAGAATGTTAAGAAAGGAATGGAAAACAAAAATGTGGATGTTATAATGCCTTTGTATTGCTCCATGGTGCGACCGCACCTCGAATATTGTGTTCAATTCTGGTCGCCGCATCTTGAAAAAGATATTGTAGAATTAGAAAAGGTGCAGAGAAGGGCGACGAAAATGATAAAGGGGATGGGACGACTTCCCTATGAAGAAAGGCTAAAGTGGCTAGGGCTCTTCAGCTTGGAGAAAAGGCGGCTGAGGGGAGATATGATAGAGGTCTATAAAATAATGAGTGGAGTTGAACGGGCAGATGTGAATCGTCTGTTTGCGCATTCCAAAAATACTAGGACTAGGGGGCATGCGATGAAGCTACAATGTAGTCCATTTAAAACGAATCGGAGAAAGTTTTTCTTCACTCAATATGTAATTAAACTCTGGAATTCATTGCCGGAGAATGTGGTAAAGGCGATTAACTTAGCGGAGTTTAAAAAAGGTTTGGACGGCTTCCTAAAGCAAAAGTCGATAGACCATTATTAAATGGACTTGGGGAAAATCCACTATTTCTGGGATAAGCAGTATAAAATGTTTTGTACTTTTTTGGGATCTTGCCAGGTATTTGTGACCTGGATTGGCCACTGTTGAAAACGTGCTTGATGGACCTTTGGTCTTTCCCAGTTTGGCAATACTTATGTACTTATGTACAATTTTAATATACAATGAACAAAATAAAAATTGAATAAAAATCACAATGAGGATGGTCAATGAGCAAGACTAGACACAGCTGTGCTTCGGCCTACAGGGTCTACAGGGCCTGCATCAGGAGTCTATTTAAGAAAACATCATATAAAAACATCATATGAAAATATAATATAAAGACAGTAAGTTAGTGTAAATTTTACATATATAAGGGATCAGAACATATTGGAACATATTAAATTAACTTGAAAATACAGATTTGGATGATAACCCATTAATAACCGTAAACAATAAGGTACAAATGTCATTGATGATACAGTAATGATCATGAGCTGTAAAATAAATACCAAAAAATAATAATAAAAAATGTAAGTCTATAAAATGGTGCTTAAATGGCTAAGAGATGAAAATGTCTATAAAATTAATTAATGACACAATGATGTTTTTATATGGTCTTTAAAAACCAATTCACTGTCTTTACATTTTATATTTTCATATGATGTTTTTATATGTTGTTTTCTTAAATAGACTCCTGATTCAGGCCCTGTAGACCCTGTAGGCCGAAGCACAGCTGTGTCTAGTCTTGCTCATCGACCATCCTCATTGTGATTTTTATTCAATTTTTATTTTGTTCATTGTATATTAAAATTGTATTTTTTATTGGATTTTTATTTGAACTGTCGTCCTTTTTATCCTTTAGTCATCTTTGCTGTTTTGTTTTGTTGTATTAGTTAAAGACCAGCATTTACACCAGCTTCTGGCAAGTGTAAGTCCTCGTGCTCAAAGTTAGGCATGAGATGTGCGCTAATCCAGAATTCTCTAAAAGTTATTCTATGCAAAGTGCCCTTTGCAGAACACAGGCTTAGCGCGGATTTTCCCGGTGCCTAATTTTGGGTGTCATTTATTGAATCTACCTCTAGAGTCATCCTACCATATTATAAGCTGCATAATACGTTTTTTGTTTTTGCTTAAGCTTGCCTGCTGATTCGATATCCAGTAATAGGTGTACTTTTCCTTTTTGCAATTTTAATAAGTTCAATTGAGATGATTCCCTAATGTAGCACTGTTGCAACTTATTAACTGTTCCATAACCCAGTGGTTCCCAAACCTGGTCTTGGAGGCACCCTAGCCAGTCATGTTTTTCAGGATATCCACAATGAATATTCATGAGTGAGATTTGCATGCAGTGGAGAGAGTGTATGCAAATCTCTCTCATGAATATTCATTGTGGTTATTCTGACAACCTGACTGGCTGGGGTGCCTCCAAGACCAGGTTTGGGAACCACTGCCATAACCCATACAACGTGTCTACATTCCCTCTGTCTTCACAAGGCATTACTGATGGCCTCATCTCTTCAAACCATCTTATAGGCCTCCTATACTAATGGCAAGAATACTATATCTGTACCATTCCTGTAAAAATACTCTTGTATCAGAGTTTGCATCTTTTTGACAAAGCTTTCCTCTGCCGTGAACCCAGTGTTCAGTCTCTGTTTGGCCAGCCATTTCTTTCTGCAATGCCTCGCAGTTCAATGGTGATTCCAATATGACTGAAACTACTATAGGTAAAACTGAGGCCCATCTATTGATGACATCAAGTCATTAGAAATAAGGAAACAATCAATTCAACTGTAGGTGGAATATGGAAATGAAATCTCTGTCGAATATAATAATCGATGAGTGCCAACCAGCTCCAAATCTGACATCAAGACCTTGATGGCCTACAAAATCTTACACAGTAACATTGTAGCATAGTAAGTGATGGCAGATAATGACCTGAACGGTCCATCCAGTCTGTACAACAGTCATACTCATTCTCAATTCATGATTAAATGAACAATGAACATATTATATACTTGATCACAAGTTTTTCTTTGGTGTTTGAGACATAGACCGTAGAAGTCCACCCGGCTCTATCCTTATGCCCACCTATTGAAGTTGGCATTGAAGCCCTTTCCAGCCTATCCAAAATTGGATTGTCATATACAGACACAAACCTACAAAGTCTGCCCAGCACTGACCTTAGTTCTTCACAACCGGAGTTGCCATTTAAGATTTTTTTGTTTTGTTTTGTTTTGTTTTATTCCAACTATTTTCAAAATAGAGTTCCTCTGTGTTCATCCCACACATTTTGAATTCCGTCACTGTTTTTATCTATATTTATAATACTGATCAAGGAGAAGATCCAAGGGTTGGTTAAAGTCTCCCCCAGGCAATTAATTGCTTAATTAGATTGTTTATTATAGTGAATTACAGCTTGCAACATAAACAAACATAATTCTATTAATTTGTATTATCACATTACTGATCTCATGTTTGGATTATGGTAGCCTTGTATATGTGGGAGCTATACAGCTGCAGATGCTTCAAACTGTGGCAATTCGCTTGTTAGGACCATGGGATACCTTTGTATGTTCAGTTCAATTAACATAGAAACATAAGAATAGCCATTCTGGCTCAGACCAGAGGCCCATCTAGCCCAGTATCCCACGTCCAACAGTAGACAATCCAGGTCACAAGTAACTGGCAAAAACCCAAATAGCAATGTTCCATGCAACCAATCCCAGGGCAAGCAGTGGCTTCCCCAATGTCCATCTGAATAGCAGACTATAGACTTTTCCTCCAGGAACTTGTCAAAAACTCTTTATAACCAGATATACTAACTGCTATAATTGCATCCTCTGGCAATGAGTTGCAGAGCTTAACTATTCATTATGGGCCCCTTTTACAAAGTGGCAGTAAGCCCAACGTTGGCTTACCTCTCTCTAAACAGGAAGTACCACCGGGCTACCACAGCAGTCCGGCGGTACTTCCCACCCCAGCGTGCCAACATATCCAGTGCTACAAAAATATATTTTGTAGCGCTGGGGTTTACCTGGTGGTAATCGGGCAATGCCACATGCTGTTTGGTTACCGCTGGGTAAGCTTAGGAGCCCTTACCAGTAAGGGCCCCCTCCCAAAATGGCCGCATGGCCATTTTCTACAGAAAAAAAAGACTACTCTTTTACCAGCTGCGGTAAAAGGTGGCCTCAGTGCGCATCAAAAACACACACCGATGCCAGCACAGGCCCCCTTTTGCTGCAGCTTGGTAAAAGGAGCCCTAACTGAAAAAATATTTCCTCCTATTCAGTTTGAAAGTATTCCCATGTAACTTCATTGAGTGTCCCCTAGTCTTTGTACTTTTTGAAAGAGTAAAAAATTGGTTCACTTTTACTCAGGATTTTGTAGACCTCAATCATCCCCCCTCATCTGTCTCTCTTTTCTTTGTCTGTAGGATCAAGTTTAAGATGCTCACCCTTTTTTATAGGGCGTTATTAGTTCAGCCGTATACACCTAGGAGAATGCTTGGGTCTATAGCAGCTCATGTACTGGCTTTGCCGATATGTAACATGGCTTGCCTGGTGTCCATGAGAGAGAGGGTGCTTTCTTTTGGGCAGCTCTTATATTGTGGAATCAACTCCCGGTGTCAGCTTGGGCGGAAGCTTCATATACTTGTTTATGAAGGCTTTTGGAAATGCAGCTCTGGATTCCAGTCTGACCTGAGGCATCTGTATATATGTGTTTGTGTACCGTTTTGAAGTTCCTTTCAGTTTTAAAGATTATCTTGCTATGTTACATCTCTTGTAGACCAGGCAGTAAATCAAGCATTAATATGCTATAAACTTGTCTTTTGCAAATCACCCAGCAGCCTTCCAACCTGCTGACTGAGCAAATACCTGCACCTGCAATGTCTATTTGAAAGTGTGACCACCAATTCTTCTTACCTTGGGCTGGAGTAAAAACCCCTTCTCCAGGCCAATCGTTAACAAACTTTGAAGGCTTCTTGTGTGAGGAGTGTGTTTCTTGCAGTAACACCATATTGGCCTTCTCTTTCTTAACATAATAAGGTTTTTCCTTTTAATTGGCTGGTTTATCCATTAACATTCAGAGATAAGATTTTTAATGCCATAAGTGGAGTGGAGGAGTGGCCTAGTGGTTAGGGTGGTGGACTTTGGTCCTGGGGAACTGAGTTCAATTCCCACTTCAGGCACAGGCAGCTCCTTGTGACTCTGGGCAAGTCACTTAACTCTCCATTGCCCCATGTAAGCCACATTGAGCCTGCCATGAGTGGGAAAAGCGTGGGGTGCAAATGTAATAAAAATAATTAATAGGCTGTTTTTTAGCATATGCTGAGCTTATGCTTGAGGCTTTCTAGGGTAGCCAAGAAAGCCTTGTATGTACATCACAGAGATAAATCTTTCCAAACTCATCTCACTTCCACTCAAACTTAATCTTTTCATTTACTGTCTTCTCAAACTTAATCCCCCAGCTCTATATCATTTCTAACACATTGCAAAGCAGGGGAGAGGCAGATGCTGTAGTTCATTAAAGGGTCTTTTTACTAAGCCGTGGCAACAAGTGGCTTGCGGTAGTGTGGGCACGTGTTTTTAGTGTGTGCTGGGCCAGTTTTTACCGCATCTGGGAAAAAGGTTTTTTTTCAATGGGCCAGGAAAAGGGCCTGCGGTAAAAATGAAACCAGCGCATGCCTATTTATGACCTGAGCCCTTCAGGCCACCCATTGATCTAGCGGTAAGGGCTCACGCACTACACGTGCGGTGACCGGTCAGCACGCGCCATCTGCCGATTAACACTGGAAATGCCATGTGCGGTAGAAATAAAATACTGTGTACAAAATCCGAAATTACTGCCAGGGGGGTGTGCTAGTCTGGCAGTAGTCACATCTTGGTGCATGCTACACGTGCATAGAGCCTACTGCGCTTTTGTAAAAGGGCCTCTAAGGCTGCACTATTAAATATCCTCAGCCCACAGGCCAACATGCAATCACCTATGTATTCCACAAGGTCCGGCAACCAGCATCCACATAAAATATTCTTAACTCTCTCAGCTCACACTTCTAATCCATTGTTTACACATTAACCTAACCACTCTCCATTAATCACACCAACCACTACCCAGTATCTCCTGATCACACGATCACCCTCTCCATTCTGCATGTGCAACTACTTCACTCTGACAAACTTTTGAGCCACTCAACGAATATAGCTCTCCCAGTGGGATAACAACATTCAAAGAAAAACTGACGGAAGCGGAGAAAACAGAGTGAGTTCTTGAGACCTGCATTCGGGAAGCAATCAGGCTTATTTTCGAAAGAGAAGGGCGCCCATCTTCCGACACAAATCGGGAGATGGGCGTCCTTCTCTCAGGGTCGCCCAAATCGGCATAATCAAAAGCCGATTTTGGGCGTCCTCAACTGCATTCCGTTGCAGGGACGACCAAAGTTCACGGGGGCATGTCAGCAGCGTAGCGAAGGCGGGACTGGGGCGTGCTTAAGAGATGGGCGTCCTTGGCCGATAATGGAAAAAAGAAGGGCGTCCCTGACAAGCATTTGGGCGACTTTACTTGGTCCATTTTTTCTTGCGACCAAGCCTCAAAAAGGTGCCCAAACTGACCAGATGACCACCGGAGAGAGTCGGGGATGACCTCCCCTTACTCCTTCAGTGGTCACCAACCCCCTCCCACCCTAAAAAAAAACTTTTACATTTTTTTTGCCAGCCTCAAATGTCATACCCAGCTCCCTGACAGCAGTATGCAGGTCCCTGGAGCAGTTTTAGTGGGTACTGCAGTGCACTTCGGGCAGGCAGACCCAGGCCCATCCCCCCCCCCCCTACCTGTTAAACTTGTGGTAAATGTGAGCCCTCCAAAACCCACCAGAAACCCACTCAAAGTATCACCATCTTGGGGTTTCAGAGTTCAACTGTGTTTGAAACCAGTATATCGTTTATGACATTTGAAATACTTAGTGATTATCTTTGAAATCCAAGAACTTTACACCCTTTATCTTTGCTATGTTTTATTTTTTGTAGTGCAATACAGAGGACTTTATTTCTCCATAATAATGTATTAATGATACTATCTATTTTTTTATAGAAAGAAAGGGAGAAGGATATTGGAATCATACTAAAAATATAATTAAGTTTAGGGAGTTTTGTTTTTATGTTATTTTCTTTTTTAACTTTTTTTCTATATAGCTTTAGTAATGTATGTTTTCATTATTTGTAGATATGATTTTCTAATGATGGTAAGGATATTAATATTTTTATATGTACAGATTTTTGACTATTTGTAATTTATATGCAACAGTTGCACAGCATATTAATAAAAAGATTTAAATATAAAATCATAAGTGTTCAAGGCTTCTTTAGACGAAGACAGAACCCATGGGGACGGGGCAGGGATGGAGACAGGGCTTGCGGGGACAGGGCGGGGACGGAGACAGAACGTGTGGGGACGGGGTGGAGATGGAGACAGAACCCGCGGGGATGGGGACAAACTTTGTCCCCGTGTCATTCTCTAGTCTGATCTTCAAGGTCCTTAAAGGAAATGGCCCCGAGTACTTGAAGAATAGGATCACCCTCTATACACCTCCAAGGACACTAAGGTCTTCCCAAGGGGTACTAACCACACCCTCTCCAAAAGACATTACACAATGCGATATCCACAAGTGAGCCTTCTCTGGAGTAACCCCCAAACTCTGGAATGCAGTGCCTGAAAGGCTTTGCTTAACACAAGGCTATCTCTCCTTCAGGAAGCAGGTGAAAGCTTGGCTCTTCAACCAGGCCTTTAATGGAAAAAGTAACTAACTTCTTAGTCTCATACACACACAAGGAGTGACACAGGCTGCAATACTGCAGCAGGACATGTTTCCATTCCTACCCTAGCTGAGATCATTTTAATCATCTCTCTGACCTCGTGTGCAACTTTCTTTAATTTAGTCACCTTATATTCTAACTCCTCTTACTCTCTTACCTATCTATATGTTCTATCTTTGCTTATACCCTACACTGTCTATTAAAATGTTCTATTATGTACTGTGTTGACATTGTAAGTAGTATACTATGCCATACTTTGTAATGTTATTTGAATATTTTTACTGCTGTAATTGTCCATTGCTTATGTTTGATTTATTCATACTGTACACCGCCTTGAGTAAATTCCTTCAAAAAGGCAGTAAATAAATTCTAATAAATAAATAAAATATATGGCACTGAAAAAATTGTCACAGAAAAAACACTATTCTATAAGCATTGCTTAAAGTTAGGCATGGTTTATAGAATTATGCTTACACCCAGGAATCGCGTCTAAATTTAGGCACGACCATTTGCACCAACTGAAAAGTGCTGCAAATCTTTCCCTCCTCATTCTATAACAAAGCGCATAAATGTTAGGAACACCCCCATTCCACCCATGGCCCTCCGATTTCCGAGCTCCATTTTTCAACTCGGTTGTATTTCTGTAAGACTGGCACTATTTAGTCTGTTTAACTTTTATTTGTTTTTTAAATCATATGGGATGCCTTTACAAAAACGTGCTAAACATTAGACATACCCATACATTTCTATGGGCGTCTCTAGCATTCAGTGTGAGCTAATCATTAGCACTCGCTAAAACCGCTAGCACGTCTTTGTAAAAGACCCCCTTATTTAATTAATTTGCCGCACGTCCATTTTCGGCAAAAAAGGGCCTTTTTTTAAGGTGTGCTGAAAAATGGACCTGCACACTTCAGTGTCCCTCCCTCACAGAAAGAGAAAATTATGTCAGAGGAGGGCAGGACACTGAGAGGGAAGGGAAGGCTGGAGGCAATCCGAGCCGAGCCTGTCGCTTTCACTGATGCTGCTGCGACTTAAGGTGAAATAAAAGTTTTAAAGGCAGGGAGGCAGATAGGAAAGGAGGGCTGTTATGGGAGGCTGAAGGCGGGCAGGTGAGGATCGTGAGGACCTCTCCTGGCAGCAGAAAGCATGGCTTGTGGCGCCCTCCAGAGGTCTGTGCCCCCCTGCCATGCTTACTGCCCTTACTGGGTTGCGCCGGCCCTGGCTGCTGTCAAATTTTCTGTTTGCCCACCTTAAGATCAACACATATGATCACACCCAAGTCCCGCTTCTCTTTCGCACACAAAAGGTTCTTCACCCCCTGAACTGTACCGTTTCCTCTACTTTGTTTAGCATTAAATCTAAGCTGCCAAATTCCAGACCATTCCTATAACTTTGCTAAGTCCTTCCTCATATTATCCACACCATCAGGGGTGTCTACCCTATTTTGATGTCATCCACAAAGAGGCAAACATTACCAGACATCCATTCAGCAATATCGCTTACAAAAATGTTAAAAATAACTGGCCCAAGAGCCAAACCTTGCGGCACACAATTAGTAACGTCCTTTTTCTCAGAATGAGTTCCATTTACCACTTCCCTCTGTCACCTTCCACTCAACTAGTTTCTAACCCAGTCAGTCACTTTAGGGCACATACCGAGGGCACTCAGTTTACTTATTAGTCGTCTATGTGGAACCGTGTCAAGGCAAATTTTCAGCATATTAATAATCAAGTAAAAAAACTAGCACTTCCCTTCTCCTCTGCTTTTGCTCATACCTCATTGATTCACTGCCTGCATAATTGCACTGTAGTATCAGTTTTTCAATTGACAATTACTGGAAATTGATTCCAGTTATGAGCTGGGGGTCGTTTACTAAAGATTAGCTTGAGTTATCTGCTACATGGCCCATGGGAATAAATTGGGCCCTGCTGCAGATAACTCGAGCTAATCTTTAGTAAAAGACCCCCAGAATCTCCAGTTTATATTCTTCTCATTGGCTCCACTCTGTTTGATCCCCAGCGCTTCCATTCATCTCCAGTTTTATCGAACCAATTCAAGACAATTTTGTATGGCCCTTTGTCCTAGCTGTTGATAATTTCAGAAACCCATTATTACTCAGCTGCAGTTAGGTGCTGATGGCACTGATGTACCTTCAATGACTTAGAAAAGCCCTCTCAAGCACTCACTGGATTTTTTCCATTTCCTGGATCTGTCATATACTTCTCTCAACACCTCTTCACCTTCAATTTCACTAACAATTTTTCAAGCAACAACACTGTCAGCGGGATGAATTTACATCATGCTTTACAACCAAATTATCAGCATTTTTATAAGATCTGAAAGAGAAGGAGGTTTAAGCTGTAATCTTCTTTGCTGTAGCAGATGCTTTTACTAGAATGAGATAAAAACATAGGCGAGACAAGAGGTTTAACACACAATACGTGGGCAAAGTACCTGATGTAGCAAGCCTATGAACACCTGCTCAGTTTAGTTTAAGTTGAAAAGATATTTCCTTCTCACTTCGTTTTTTGTAATTCATTGAAACTAATCCTACTCACAGTCCATCTCGGAGGGCTTGGTGGGGAAAATTGCACTCAGTAGGGAAAGGAAGCAAAGGTGGAAGGAGACCTGTCTTATTTCTAAGATGATGCAGAGAAAGATAAGCCGTAGTCAGGCTCAGTAGTGTTAACAGAAATTGCTATAGCAGAACAGGGTCGGCATGAAATCTGCAATTCATAACTGCAAAAAAAAAAAAAAATCAGCACAGTTCCTCTGATTACGATTCAGGATAAAGTCTTACTTAAGAAAAATGGTCCTTAATCGAATGCAGAAATGCACACATATGGATATGATCTGAACCTGTATATCCCAAGCAGGTAGAGATCTATATTTTAGATTCTGTTGAGCGGATGCAATAACCACCTAATTTTAGCTTGTTTTATTTAGCAGAATATTCATCTGAACCCAACCAGCTAGGTGCTCAAATTGCTATAATAGACCTTTCATTGCATCTGCATTTTTGGTTTCATTAGCCAGTAAACACTAAAACACTAGGCACCGGGGGGGGGGGGGGGGGAAGGAGGAGGCATATATTTCATAGCAAGATGCCTGCATGAAATGTCCAAAAATTGGAGTTGATATTAAGTGCAGTTAACGGGCTAGAAACAGTTCCTGGCCAGTTAAATCACCTGTTTGGGGCTAACCGCAAATTTCAGTGGCACTTAACCAGTTAGTGTCACTGTGTTACAAGAAATGATTTATCTTGGGGGGAAAGAGCTCTAGAGCACTTGCTAATGTTTATAATTTATTTTTATATATATATATATATATATATAATTTTAATTCTCCACCAGTTGCCGATTAAAGCAACAAGAGGAATTAAATATATTTATTAGATTACATTAACCTGCATTACCAGGTCTAAGAGCATGTGTAAAGAACAGAATATATATATATTTAGCTTCAAAAGGATTTATTTTAAAATACAAATCATGTAAATAATATTGCAAACGAGAGGTAGGTCTTACAGATCTTTACAGAGAATCTGTGCTTAAGTAAGGTAGCAGGGTTCTAAATCAGAAGTTATAACTTACAGAACAGTCTTTGTTGTAGAGCATGCTGTAGTCCAGCGAGGAGCCCTGAGGCAGAGACAGAGGCAGGTGGGCTGCAGGTCCCAGGAAGAGAGAGAGAGCTGGGCTGTTTCCAGGCTTTTTATAATGTTCCCTGAGTCCTGGATATTGTAGTTTGCAGGGGATCTTGGGTATTGAAGTTTGCAGGGAAACATGGTCACATGTTTCCTGGATATCTGCTGGCAAATGGCTTTTCTATAGCTTGAGGGCTTTTGCACAGTTTTCAGTCTGCTGTGATAGGTGGAGTTTCTTTTGTCATATAGATGGGCTTTTTCAGTTTGAGTCATAGGAGTCTCTCTGTCTGCTTCAGTTTTTTGTTCTCTAAAGATGTCTTGGTGACCCTCCCAGTCATCTTTTGTTAAACAGATCTTCAAGTGGGAGGGGGAGAGGAAGTTTGAAAACTTCTGAAGTAGTGCCTTTTGTCCTTTTAAATGTTCCCAAAGGGAGGGGGAAGAGGGGCTTGAAATGAAAGCCGGTTTCATTGCTGCAGTTTCAATATGTCTTTTAAAAGCTGCATTTTTATATTGCTATATATATTTGTATCTGATCCAACACAACATCATGCTACATATATTTCAATAATTCTGCTGCATATTTAATTCTGACAATTAAACTGACATCATGTTACAACTGAATATAACCAGTTAGCACCGAACTGAAAACCGGCTATTCTGGGGGTGTACTGGTGGCGGAGTTAGTACTTGGCTGGTAAAGTGCAATTTTCAGCACTTAATCAGTCAGGATAATCACAAAAATAAGACTGCATAAAAATCAGTCCTATCTATATTGTGGTAACCCATAGCTGGTTAAGTGCTGAATATCACATTTAGAGCCTCTTTTAACAAGCCGCGCTTGTGGCTCCTAGTGCGGTCAAAGCCCATTGGCACCAAAAGTTGTTTCAAAAATAGAACATTGGAAAAAAACTCCATTTGAGAATGACAGAAATCTCAAAAATCTCTTTTTTGATGATACAGAAAGGTGAAAGGACCAAAGCAATACCTGAGAGTTATAACCAGTGCTTTTTTTGTAGAAAAAAAGGTGCCGGTACTCATTGTGGGCGGGGTCACCACACATGGCACCGCCCCTATTATAGCCACACCCACATTAGCCACACCCCTTATACCAGCCATGGCGCATATAAACAGACATCATTGAAAATATTATACTAGTATAGGAGAAAAAATAATGTGATTTGTTTTCATTATAAATAATTTCTGTAAGCTGTTACAGCTCCAGTATACCCAGTGCAAAATAAGACAAATTCCAAATACTAAAATGAAAATAAAATGATTTTTTTCTACCTTTGTTGTCTGGTGACTTTGTTTTCTATCCATATTGGTCCCAGTCTCTGATTCTGCTGCTCTCTATCTGTTCTCTTAACTCCGTTTCCAGGGCTTCCTTTCCATTTATTTCTTTACTTTCCTCCTTTCTTCTTCTTTTGTTGCCCTGCATCCATAAGTAAAAGCTGGGTCCTCCTCCATGGAATTGACTGGAGGAGGTATAACATGGATCCAGCTTTTGCCTATTTTCTCCATCCATGTGTAGTTTTTCTCCTCTCTTCCCTTTCCCTCATCTCCATCCATGCGCATCTTCTTTTTTCTTTCCTCCCCTCCATTCATGTCCAGCATTTCTCATCTCTCTTCCCTCCTCTGTATCCATATAAAGCAATAATTCTCTCTCCCCTCTCCTCCATCCAAGTCAGCATTTCTCCTCTCTCCTAGCCAACTCCTCCATCCATCCATGTCCAGCAATTCTCCTCTATCTCCTGCTCTCCTCTCCATCCATTTCTAGCATTTCTCCTCTCTCCCCTCTCATCCATGTCCAGCAATTCTTTCTTCCCTGTCCTCCCCTCCCTGTCCAGCGATTCTCCTCTCTCCCCTCCATGTCCAGCAATTCTCTCTTCCCTGTCCTCCCCTCCCCATCCAGCGATTCTCCTCTCTCCCCTCCATGTCCAGAAATTCTATCTTCCCTGCCCTCACCTCCATGTCCAGCAATTATCTCATCCCTGCCCTCCCATCAATGTCCGGCAATTCTCTCTCCCCTGCCCTTCCCTACCATCCCATGTCCAGCAATTCTCTCTCCCCTGCCCTTCCCTCCCATCCCATCCTATGTCCAGCAATTCTCTCTCCCTTGCCCTTCCCTCCCAGCCCATCCCATGTCCAGCAATTCTCTCTCCCCTGCCCTTCCCATGTCCAGCAATTCTCTCTCCTCTGCCCTTCCCTCCCATCCCATGTCCAGCAATTCTCTCTCCCCTGCCCTTCCCATGTCCAGCAATTCTCTCTCCTCTGCCCTTCCCTCCCATCCCATGTCCAGCAATTCTCTCTCCCCTGCCCTTCCCTCCCATCCCATGTCCAGCAATTCTCTCTCCCCTGCCCTTCCCTCCCATCCCATGTCCAGCAATTCTCTCTCCCCTGCCCTTCCCTCCCATCCCATGTCCAGCAATTCTCTCTCCCCTGCCCTTCCCATGTCCAGCAATTCTCTCTCCCCTGCCCTTCCCATGTCCAGCAATTCTCTCTCCCCTGCCCTTCCCTCCCATGTCCAGCAATTCTCTCTCCCCTGCCCTTCCCTCCCATGTCCAGCAATTCTCTCTCCCCTGCCCTTCCCTCCCATGTCCAGCAATTCTCTCTCCCCTGCCCTTCCCTCCCATGTCCAGCAATTCTCTCTCCCCTGCCCTTCCCATGTCCAGCAATTCTCTCTCCCCTGCCCTTCCCATGTCCAGCAATTCTCTCTCCTCTGCCCTTACCTCCCATCCCATTGATTTCCAGCAATTCTCTCTCCCCTGCCCTTCCCATGTCCAGCAATTCTCTCTCCCCTGCCCTTCCCTCCCATCCCATGTCCAGCAATTCTCTCTTCCCTGCCCTTCCCATGTCCAGCAATTCTCTCTCCTCTGCCCTTACCTCCCATCCCATTGATTTCCAGCAATTCTCTCTCCCCTGCCCTTCCCATGTCCAGCAATTCTCTCTCCCCTGCCCTTCCCTCCCATCCCATTGATTTCTAGCAATTCTCTCTCCCCTGCCCTTCCCATGTCCAGCAATTCTCTCTCCCCTGCCCTTCCCTCCCATCCCATTGATTTCCAGCAATTCTCTCTCTCCTGCCCTTCCCTCCCATCCCATTGATTTCCAGCAATTCTCTCTCCCCTGCCCTTCCCTCCCATTACTTCCAGCGATTCTCCGCCTCTTTCCTGCCCTCCCATCAACGTGCAGCGATTTTTCCGTCCCTCCCCTGCCCTCACCTCTCCCATATCCAGCAATTCTTCGTCCCTCGCCGTCCTCCTTCACTGCCTGCCAGCCAGCGTCGGACTCAGAAGCGAACGGTGCAGGCAGCGATTGGCTGGCAGCGTCGTAGCTTCCCTCTGCATGTCCCGCCTACAACTTCCTGTTTACGCATAGGCGGGACTTGCAGAGGGAAGCTACGACGCTGCCAGCCAATCGCTGCCTGCACCGTTCGCTTCTGAGTCCGACTGGCTGGCAGGCAGTGAAGGAGGACGCTGAGGGACGAAGAATCGCTGGATATGAGAGAGGTGAGGGCAGGGGAGGGACAGAAAAATCGCTGCACGTCGATGGGAGGGCAGGAAAGAGGCGGAGAATCGCTGGAAGTAATGGGAGGGGAGGGGAGGAGGAGAAAAAGGTGCCGGTACGCCGTACCGTTGCGTACCGGCACAAAAAAAGCACTGGTTATAACTATGTTGGCAGCATATTCCCCATTAATCTTAGTGGCTGAATTCAGAATTCTTCATCAAAATGTTTAAGATAGTCTCAGTATTTAGACAGGTAAAAGATTGATAGCACATAATACATGCCACTGCACTTGGAACATTTTGTGCCATCCAGGGATGTCTTCTTATTCCCATAGATAATTATTTTCATGCAAGGTTGACAACCTTGGTGGCTGTTCTGCTGATACCAATCGCCCATGCTCTTCAACTGCACATATTCATAAGGGAAGATGTGCATGAAACAATTAGAACAGCATGTGCAGACTGAGGAGCCAAGACCACAGACTCATCTTGGTATCGTGATAAGCTGTGATGTTCCTTGTCTCATTGATTAATACATCTGCTACTGGTTTCAGAGCAATATTGAAATGTATTTATTGGGATTTATTAACTGCCTTTATGAAGAGATTCACCCAAGGTGGTGTACAACAGGTACAGCTTGACATACAACTTACAATTTTGTTAAGACCATAATAATAGTAAAAATTGAATGGGCTCCATCGGCATTGCCTTGTGGGAACCGCTAGTGCAGCTTGATAAAAGAAGCCCTTAACTGGCTATGCGTTAGTTGGCTCCGCAACCCTGGAAATTCAGTGCTGGGGCCTGGATGCAGTTCAGCATTGAATTTCCAGGTTTAATGTCAGTGGCTGAATATTGGGCCCTTAGGTTGGAACTATCTCTACTAGCGCACTGATCCTCTTACATAAATTTACACCTGTTCTGAAGAGGTGAAAAATATGTGCACGTGCTCTGTGAGGGCAATTTTGTAACAGTGTGCCTATATTTAAGCACCTATAGGGCACTGTTCTACAAAGGAAAGTAGGTGCCTATTTTCCCTTATAGAATAACAAGTTAGATTCATGGTTATAATTTAGGTGCCAACATTTACACCAGCAATGAGACAAGGAACATCACAGCTTATCATGATACCAAGATGGAGTCTGTGGTCTTGGCTTCTCCGTCTGCACATGCTGCTCTAATTGTTTCTGCTAGAGTCGTTCACATCTTCCCTTATGAATATCTGCAGTTTGAAGAGGATTAGTGATTGATATCAGCAGAACAGCCACCAAGGTTGTCAACCTTGCATGAAAATAATTATCTATGGGAATAAGAAGACATCCCTGGATGGCACAAAATGTTCCAAGTGCACTTATAAACAGCTGTGCAGTGGCATGTATTATGTGCTATCAATCTTTTACCTGTCTAGATACTGAGATTATCTGAAACATTTTGATGATGAATACCGAATTCAGCCACTAAGATTAATGGGGAACACACTGCCAACATGGTTATACTCTCAGGTATTGCTTTGGTCCTGTTGGTGCGTGTTTTTGACACGTGCTGAGGCCCCCTTTTATCACAGCTGGTAAAAGGTAGGTCTTTCTTTTTGTCAAGAAAATGCCATGCGGCAAGTGAAGCACTTGCCACGTGACCATTTCAGGGGGAAACCCTTACCACCACCCATTAAGGTGGCAGTAAGTGCTCCAGTGCTAGCCCAGCGTACTGGGGGTGGGAAGTACCACTTTAGGCTTACCACCACGTTGTAAAAGGGGCCCCTAGTTATTATAAATAAGACTAGATTGTTTAAGGAGTGGAGGAGTGGCCTAGTGGTTAGGGTGGTGGACTTCGGTCCTGAGGAACTGAGTTTGATTCCCACTTCAGGCACAGGCAGGTCCTTGTGACTCTGGGCAAGTCACTTAACCCTCCATTGCCCCAGGTACAAATAAGTACCTGTATACAATATGTAAACCACATTGAGCCTGCCATGAGTGGGAAAGCACAGGGTACAAATGTAACAACAACAAAAAAAACCTACCTGAACGATATTGTTTAACTAGTTGAACCTATGTATTTTTTCAGTAATATTTTCCTTAGTTAGGCCAACTTTCTTTGGCTTTTTGCCACGTGTCCTCTCTGAGTGTGGTTTAATTTTCAGTAAGTTAGAATATTTATTCTTACATTGCTTTATTATTCTGTATATTCTGTATTGTATACTGGCATTTTCCTGATTCAATTTATCTTCTTTGTAATGTTTTTTTTTGAAAATTAATGAAAAAGAATAGCAGATGACATTTAATATGAGCAAGTGCAAAATAAAAAGAGGAACCCAAACTATAGCTACATGATGCAAGGTTCCATATTAGGAGTCACAATCCAGAAAAAGGATCCAGGTGTAATTGATGATATTTTGAAACTCTCTGCTCAATGTGCAGCAGTGGCTAAGAAGAAAATAGAATGTTAGGTGGTAATAGGAAAGGAATGGAAAACAAAACTGAGAATGTAATAATGCCTTTGTTTCGCTCCATGGTACAGCCACACCTCGAATATTGTGTGTAATTCAGATCACTATAACTCAAAAAAGATATAGTGGAATTAGAAAAGGTACAGAGAAAGGCAATGAAAATGATAAAGGGAATGGGACAACTACATTATGAGGAAAGGCTGAAGCAGCTAGGGCTATTTAGCTTGGAGAAAAGATGGTGTAGGGGAGATATGATAGAGGTCTATAAAATAATGAATGGAGTGGAACGGGTAGACATGAATCGTTTGTTTACTCTTTCCAAAAATACTAGGACTAGGGGGCATGCGATGAAGCTACAAAGTAGTAAATGTAATATGAATCAGAGAAAAAGTTTTTCACTCAACGTATAATTAAACTCTGGAATTCGTTGCCAGAAAATATGGTAAAAGTAATTAGCTTAATAGGATTTTTAAAAAGTTTGGATAATTTTCTAAAAGAAAAGTCCATAAGCCGTTATTAAGGTGGACTTAGGAAAATCCACTGCTTATTTCTAGCTTAAGCACCATAAAATCTGTTTTACTCTTTTTGGATCTTGCCAGGTCCTTGTAACCTGGATTGGCCACTGTTTGAAACAGGATGCTGGGCTTGATGGACCTTTGGTCTGTCCCAATATGGCAGTGCTTATGTTCTTATGGGCTGATCTCCTTTCCTGCTTGTGGCTGCCACCGCTGCCTTTACTCTGCTCAGCCTCCAAACCTACCAGCTGCGGCAGCAATCAAGACACTATTCTGAGCACAGGAACCGTTGATGGCTTCCTGGTTTGTTTGTTTTTTAACTTTATTTTATTTTGTTCATATACAATCAAACATTGTATAAAAAAAGAAAAATATCAATGGAATTATCATACAATACAATCAAACGGAAAAATAAAAATAGAAGAAAAAGTAAACAAATAATCCCATTGAAATATTAGGCCATTAATTAAAAAAAAGAGGGGGGGGGAGAAAGGAAAAGGGCGCTATTTCTTTGGTGATGATTTTGTAGGTGTCATGTATTGAGTTCAGACCATAATGCACACTAAGTGTACATAAGTGATAGAGTGTTGTTCTATAATTTACTTTGTTGCATGCTAAAATGCCACATTTAAGCGCAAACAGTTACGCTTACCATTGACCTGGCATAACTGTTCATGCCTACATTTAGGCACATCAATGCCAGCTTCCTCTAGCATTCTATAATGCATCTTGGCACACCAATGCCTTATAGAACTGATGCTTAGCACATGACATTGGTGCCCAGTTATAGAATTGCTCCCATTGAGTATAATTACTCATTCACGTGGGACATTCCCAAATCAATCAATAAAACTTCCAGCAAGAGAAACTGAACAGAAGTAGAATTAGAATAACATTCCCATCACACTCTGCTGTCACATCAGTGAGAGCAACAGAAACTCCCTCCACTACAGTGAGAAGTAACTATATCCTTGCATATTAAGGGACTTTTCATGAGAAGGTAAGGGTAGCCTCGGAGGTCCTACATAACAGAAGAAAAAGGTGCGACAGGCCCTTTGAAGAAATGGGGAGAAATAGTGAGACCACCATGCCAGTGCACAGAATAGATTAAAGGGCCCTGGTGAATAGAGTGTTTGGGGGGGGGGGGGGGGGGGGGGGGGTGACAATAGCTCAAGGCCTGTGCTGAAGTGAAAATAAAAAAAAAGAAAAGGCAAAAAGACAAGTGGGCACTGTGGAGATATTTACATAAAACATTTTTATTAATGATCATCACAAAAAGTATTTCCACAACAACATACAAAGCTCCAAATATCAAACACCTTAAACAGGTGCCATCAGTGCATCGTGTTCTGAAGATTTACACAAAATCCAGAACTCCTTTACACCTCAAAAATATAGAAATCTGTGTCTCCTGAGTGGAGATAACAGAATTGGGGAATATTTGCTTTCCTACCCATGAGGGCAAATATTGAAGTAGTTTCTAGAAAAAATATCACAGAGGAATCCAAGATGGCTGACTGACCTCTTGCTCCTGAACCTCGCTTCTGGTCTCTTTGCTGTTTGTGATGCCAAAGTACCAGGGTAGAGCTGCTGCTCACTTCTCTCAGCAGCAGCGTAGCTCCCCAACGCTGGGTGCTATTGAAAAGTTTGTACAGAAGCTTGGGTTTCAGTCAACAATGAAGAACGCTGAGAGCCCGCTTGAGAATTCTTTGATGAGTGGAGGTGTGATGAATCCTCTTGGGCTAGAGGTCAGCCTCAGCCCAGAAACTAGAGCACCGCCCCGGCAACCGCCGTTTGCTGCTCCCTTGGCTCAGCTTCAGTTGGCACCCTGCATGGATGGCAGTTCTAGCGCCAAACAGTGAGAGGGGATTGTGTCACCGCCGGTGATCATAAAGCAGACTTTGGGCGGCCTGAGTCAGCCAGCAGAGGAAGGGCAGTGTTTTGGAGAGTCTGTTCAAGGAGCAGAAGGTGAGCAAATGTTTTTTTAATTTGATATCTTGAAGCCTGATGTTCAATCAGACTTTCCTTCTATTTTGACTTTGACTCCAACTGAAATCATGCTAGATTTAATTTGGAAGACTTTGGTGGACCTTGGGAAAATGATGTTAAATCAAAATAATTTCCTACAACAGAAGGTGTTGAAATTAGAACGACAAGTGGATAAAAACATGGCTGATAAAGAGAACCTGGGAAATAAAATTGAGGAATATGAGAAAGAGGTTAAAACTTAAAAGCAACACAGACTGCTTTTATTGTGGATATAACTAATTTACATAGGAGAAATGAAGCTCTGGAAAACTATTCTAAGAGAGATAATTTGCGTCTGTTAAACTTTCCTGGTTCAACTTTGGAGACTCCAAGAGAGATGTTAAAGAAATATATAAGAGAGGTGTTAAAAGTACCGGATGATAAGATTCCACCATTCACTCAGGTTTATTATCTGCCCATGTCAAAATCTTCTGAGAAGAAGGCTGATGGCCCACAAGCTATGGAAGCCCCTTTGGATGTTTCTGCTATACTTGAAACTTCCGATAGTGAATCTCTGATTTGTTCTACATTGATTGCTACTATGGCCTTATTTCCAGATAAGAAGTGGCTGTTAAATCTTTTCTTTAAACACAGAGAAGAAGTATTTTATGGACAAAAAATAAGAATATTTCCTGATGTTTTGCGTGAAACACAGAGGAATAGGTGACAATTTATATTATTGAAACCTGCTGTGATCAAGCTGGGAGCCACTTTTTTTTTTAAGTATCCTTGTAAATGTATAGTTCGATATCTGGCTTCTGAATATGTTTTCTTCGACCCAGCCCATCTTACTGCTTTTCTTGCGACTAAACAGAATGCTGTTTTTCCTTTATCTGATAGAGAGAGGACATAAATTGTCTAGTTTAGTTATTTAGGTCCCTGATAGTCAGGTCTGTTCTTATTTTGTCTCATTATAATAATGCCTCCTGAAATTTAAATCTTGAATTATAGTATTAGTGGACTTGAGTAATTTTCCTTGGATGCATATATGTGTGTGTGTGTGTGTGTGTGTGTGTGTGTGTATATATATATATATATATATATATATATATATATATATATATATATATATATATATATATACTAGTAAAAAAGGCCCGTTTCTCTCACAAATGAAACGGCCGCTAGCAAGGTTATCCTCCGAGTTCCAGCCCCCCTCCCTCTCCTCTGAGTTCCAGGCCTCCGTCCCTCCCTCTCCTCAGAGTTCCAGGAAATGAGGGCAGGACCAGAGGCAGAGCTGAGAGAGAAGGGAAGGCAGGCTGAAGCGCCGAGCCTGCTCGCCTTTCACTGCTGCCGCCAGACCCAGAGGTAAGAACTTTTAAATTCTGGGTGGCACGTAGGAAGACGAGAAGCAGGCAAAGGACTGTGAGAAGAGGGCGGGCAGCGCAGGTCGAGCTAGCACTCTGAGGAGAGGGAGGGAGTTGGGCCTGGAACTCGGAGGAGAGAGGGGGAGAGAGGGGCCTGGAACTCAGAGGAGAGGGGGAGAGGGAGGGGGGCAATTCTCTTCTCCCCTTGATTTGTACCTGAACGTTCTCTGGCTGGTTGGCGCTGGCTTCCCTTCCCTCTCACTGTTCCGCCCTCTGACAACATTATGTTTTAACGTGAGGGCGGGGCAATGAGTGGTTATGGATGTTACGACCCAGGCATCCAGACATAGAACATTGGAGGTGCAAATTATTATATATATATATATATATATATAATATATGTATGTGTGTGTGTGTCTGTATGTATATATAATTTTTTCTTCTAAAAAATAGTTTTTTTCTAATTTAGAAATGTTTACATTTACTTTACAAGTGATTCTTGCTTGGTTAATGATGTAAAATCTAATAAATGGAAATAATCACAGAAATACACTCTAATCTGAGGGTTGAGGGATGCAGCTGGGAGATGGGCACTTCTGACATAGCACTGGGTTTTCTTCGACGTGAACAAGGATGCACCATCACTACACCTCTGGTGCTGGACTTTGCTGGCTGATATTTTCTGCCATGATTCCCTTGGGTTTTAAGCAGCTCTTTCTCCCTTGTTCAAGCTGATAGCTCAGTTCAGCCTGGCAGTCTCATGAGATGGCAAGCACTCCTAGATGGTAACCTAGCTAACTATCAAGGCAGCAGCACTCCAGGCTACTCCTACAGCCTCTGCTCCCTGGACTCTTATGGAGGAAAGATGGTGCCCAGTCCTTGCATGCAGAACTATTTATTCTTCCTTCCAGATTCATAGATGGTTCAGAGTAATGATGGTTAAGCAGAGCCAGCCCGACCACTGGGCAGATTAGGCATCTTCTTAGGGTAGCACAATTTGGGCAGCAAATCCGTGTTCCTATGTTCAATGCCTCCCATCTTCCCCCCAAGGTGTTCAGTGGATTTGTGATCACTGGCAACTTTAACTTCATATGGACAGTTGTTTTCAGATACTGTGTTGCGCTCTGCTGCATTCCAGTCATGCTGGGATGGCACTGCAACCTTTCTGCATAGTGTCCAGTCTTCTTTATACCATCTTGTAACACAGTCCACATACTCTACCTATATTTTCCTTTCCTGTTTTGAAGAAATCAAACAGTTTCCTGCTGGAAGTTGTAACTAACAAACTTTACTGGTGAACATATTCATAAGATATAAAATAAGAGAAATACAAAATGATTCCTGCACCAGAGAGGGCTGAAGGGAATGCATAACACAAGGGAGCTAAATTATTCTGTTTAGGAGTCACTTATTCAAGAAGTGATCCCTAAACCGTGATTAACATGTCTTAAGTTGTTATGTAACCCTCTCCCTTCTTTTTAGAGGAAAAGATTAACAGTCTGCTGTCTGAGTGGAAGAAATCTGTAGTCATTTTTCCAGCAACAGGTTAACCACCCAGGAAAAAGATCTAGGTATCATTATGTAGAATACATTGAAATCTTCTGTTCAGTGTGCAGTGGCAGCCAACAAAGCAAACAGAACGTTAGGAATTATTAGGAAAGAAATAGAGAATAAAACAAAGAAAATCATAATGCCTCTGTATCACTCTATCGTGAGACCACACCATGATTATTGTGTGTAATTCTGGTCACCACATCTCAAAAAAGATATAGTGGAACTGGAGAAGATATGGAAGGGCAACTGAATTGGTTAATGGGATGGGTCATTGCCCTGTGCATGCTGCCAGTAGCTCTACCGGTCCCAGAAATAGGAAGTTACATCAAGCTCTGATGTAATGTCCTGTTTCTGGGACTGGCAGAGCCAGAAGTGGCACACTCAAGGCAATGTCCCTGTACCTGCCTTTTGTTACCACTGCAGCAGCCCTGCAGACCTGGAGAAGCAGTCGGTGACCTAGTAAACAAGTAAGTGGGATGAAGGAGGAGGGGAAGGCGAGACAGACAAGTCAACACGGGATTGTGGTGGGGGTGAGACGGGTTGGGTGAAGGGGAGGAGAGAAAGAGGAGAGATGCTGCAGACTCAGGGCAGTTAATCGCATTAAAATTTTTAACACAAAATTTTAACACAGTTGCCTTATTAATGCACGTGCAATCCTAGTTTTTATGTTTTTATCATTTGTTTTTGTAATAATAAAATCTTTTTATGAATGCTGCTTTTATTATTTCTTCATTCCTGTATATTAGTGGAGTTCCTTTCTGATTGATTTTAGTTTGTGAACCGCTATGTTGTGTATCAGGAATAGTAGTATATCAAATAAATTTAAACCTTAAACCTTTTATGTAGTAACCTTCTTTTAGTTTTAGTTTATAAAAGGATGATAGTGAAAAGATTTGTTCAGACAAATATTTGCCTTTTTAAATCCTTCCTTACCATTCCAGTTGACAGGACAAAGTTTTTCCGCCATTAACTGGACATTTATCCAGTGAAGAGGAGGCAGTGCTAGACAGCTCCAGTTTACTAAGGGTGCCAAAGCTTAAGGGTAGCAGAAACTAACCTCAGTGACTCACTAGAAATTAGTATGTGCCAAACACTAAGAAACCCTTTAAATTCCTATGGGCATCTTAGCATTTAGCGTGGATTAATAGCGCATGTTAAATCTGCTAGCAAACCTTAGTAAAAGGGGCCCTAAATGAAAACATGCTCTGCATCCACAAATACTCTACTACTACTTATCATTTATAAAGCGCTACTAGACGTGCACAGCACTATACAATTGAACACGACAGAGCTTACAATCTAATCAGGACAAATAAGGGAATTGCTAAGGTGGGAATGATAAAACATACATGAATACTGTACAAGTGAATAGGGGTTAGGAGTTAAAAGCAGCATCCAACAACAGGCACAGATCATAACTAGCACATTTTCTACTTGGAAGTTACCATACAAAAATAAATAAATAAAATTCCTGGTTAGCGGCTAGGGGATAACCGGCTATACCGCCAATATAGCTAGCTATCCCCGAATATTCAGCGCATCGCTGGCTATTGTAAGGGGGCACATTGGGCCACATAAGTACCTGGAATATCTTTGGCTGGTTTCAACTTAATTGTTTAGTGCTGAATATCGGCTTGGCCAGTTAAGTTGAAACTTGCCAAAACGTTTAAAAAATATTCAATGCTAGTCACCTGAAACGGCCCGGCATTGAATATCCGGGCTCAGTGCTGACTGGGATGCATCCTGGCTATCTCCTGCAGTTTGAATATCAGCCCCAGTATGTTTAATGCTCTCAAAAAGTGTATTAACTAGGCTTTGATAGGGTATAATTTCTGTATTAATCAGACTGCCATTTTGATCTGTGAGCTATTCCTGTCAGTTTTTTGATGATGCCATATGTAGGTGACTAGAGCAGTCTAACAATGTATTAATTTTCTTTCGCCATGGCAACTGGCCTTGTAGAGAAGGGTGTGTGTGTGTCTCTCTCGGTGGAAAGGGGAGTTGTGTGAAAACTGTCAGTGAGCCCAGAACAGATGATAGAGGTGTGAGAGATTATGAGAGAGCTGAATTCACTTAGGTTTTGCGTTAGTTCCTCAGGGAGAGAAATTCTACCCATTAATACCTTTCACCTTAGGTAGAGGCACCAGGGCACATATACATAGAGGAACCGAAGGAGCTGGCCCCAGGGATTCCAGTCGGAATACCCCTCCCCCAAATCCAGGGATGCTCCTGAGGGGGCATTACATGTGGCTAACTGTTTGAGTTTGACAACATCAGTGATTTTCTTAATGAAAATCTTTAGGCTCCCAAAGAGATCAGTTTGCTGGCATAATATCAAGGTCCATGCACTTGCGAAGAGGATTGCTATTAGTCTGTTGTATTGATTGTGTATTGTATTTTATTTCTATGTTCTGCAGTTTGTTTATTTTACTTATCTTATTTATAACCCACTTACACCTAAGTGGGGTACAAGCAGTGGTGTGCTGGTAAATGTTTAACAGGCTGTCTCCCTGGTCCACCTCTGCGCCCCCCCAAATTACAGAGCAGGTTATAGCCGGGGAGAGAGCCTGGGGGGGGGGCAATCTAATTCATGTTTAATGTGGGATAAAATGCCATAAATAAGTAAATAAAAATAAACTTTTAATGTTGAGCACCTGATTCTCAAAGTGGGCATATTCCAAACACTATAATGAAAATAAAATGATCTTTTCTACCTTTGTTGTCTGGTGACTTTGTTTTTCTGATCATGCCGGCCCAGTATCCGATTCTGCTGCTATCTGACCTCTTAACTCCATTTCCAGGGCTTCCTTTCCATTTATTTCTTTTCTTTCCTCCTTTCTTCTTCATTTCTGGTCCTCCGCAGACTTGACTGTCCAGTGGATCCAGCTTCAGCCTATTTTCTCCATCCATGTGCAGTTATTCTCCTCTCTTCCTTTTCCCTCTTCTCATCTCATTCCTCACTCTTCCCTCCCTTCCATCCATGTCCAGCATTTCTTCTCTCTCCCTCCCCTCTCCTCCATCCATGTCCAGCAACCCTCCTCTCCCCCCTGCCCTGCCCTCCACGCACCCATGTCCAGCAGCAACCCTCCTCTCCCCTGCTCTCCGTGCACCCATGTCCAGCAACCCTCCTCTCTCCTCCATCCTCCCATGTCCAGCAACCCTCCTCTCTCCTCCATCCTCCCATGTCCAGCAACCCTCCTCTCCCCTCCATCCACCCATGTCCAGCAACCCTCCTCTCCCCTCCATCCACCCATGTCCAGCAACCCTCGTCTCTCCCTGCCATCCCCTCCATGATCCACCCATGTCCAGCAACCCTCGTCTCCCCCCTGCCCTCCTCCCCTCCATCTGCCTTCTTCCAGCCCCCCCCCCCCCCCCCGCTGCCCCGGTCGTCCATCATCTGTCTTCCCTGTGCTCCCCGACAGACCTGGTTTCCTTCCTGCGCCGCTGCTTGCCTTTAAAAATTTTATTTTCCTTCGAGGCGCGCCGGCGTTGAAGGGAAGGCAGCAGGCTTAGCTCAGTTTTAGCCTTGTGTTCCCTTCCTGTTCCCGCGCATCATGGCTCCGCCCTCTTCTGATGTATTTCCTGTTTGCGCGAGGGCGGAGTCATGATGCGAGGGAACAGGAAGGGAATGCAAGGCTGAAACCGAGCTAAGCCTGCTGCCTTCCCTTCAACGCCGGCGCGCCTCGAAGGAAAATAAAATTTTTAAAGGCAAGCAGCGGCGCAGGAAGGAAACCAGGTCTGTCGGGGAGCAAAGGGAAGACGGATGATGGACGAGCGGGGGAGCAGAGGCGAGCCGGCTCGCACTGGCCAACAACCGGCTCGCAAGATGCCAGTAAATTTAACAAGCGGCTCTTGCGAGCCGGTGCGAGCCAGCTCCAGCACACCACTGGGTACAAGAAAACATACATAAGTTTAAACCAGAAATAGACAAATACAATACTTCATCATGCTGTCTAGAACTGTAGGCAGTGCATCTAAAATAAATTTTTAACTATAAAATGAAACTTTACCACTTACCACAGTACTAAGTATTAGTCTCTAAATGATCACCTTTGATATTTAGCTATTAGTAGTCTAAAGAAGCCACTTTTTCATATTTGATCCTTTTTTTCAGTTATTTTTCTGTGCCGCTGTTCTCGCTTCATTTACACTGTGTGGTGAGCTGGTGCCTCTTTGCTGTATCAGGCTGAGTACCTGTAGCATAATTAAATCATATTGCAATATATTTTTCATGAGAAACATCATGCTGAGGAATAATTAGTAAGTACAGGAAGGCATGTGCTGCTGCAGTTTGCTTTGAAGGCCTGAAATTCAATATCCATCTTCATCTACAGGTGTGTTTGAATTTAAAAACCTAGAAAAAAAATTTTCAGAATCATAGAGCCTTGAAATGTACCCTGCTAAAGTATGTATTCTGTTTCCTATGTTAAATCTGATTAGAATAGTCTAATAAATTCTTCTTTAATTCATTAAAGGGTCTTTGTGCTGATCAGGATTAGGGTTAACACATTTATTTAAATTGCATTAAGATGCTACTGACATCCAGACATGCATTATTGCGTGCACATTATAGTTACCATGCAATAATGTAATAATCAGGCAATGGCCCGATTACCAGAAAAGTGTTTGCTAATCAGATGATTTGGTATTAATGTTGGAAAGTATATTCAGTGTTAATATTTAAGCATGTTTGCATGTGACACTTAACACAGAAACGTTAACTACATGTCAGGATTGACATGGTGGTAGGCCCTCAAGAATCCCCCCCCCCCCCCCAAAGATCAAACGATCACCACTCTGGATCTCCCCAACATATTCTACCAAAGAACCCCTGTAGTTCTTGTGCTTAATTGTCCCTTCTCCCCCTCCTAACTCAGCACATAGATGAATACTTCATGCAGAGTTTTCCCCACACAGGTACTGGAAAATTTTAAAAATAAAAGTTATTGCATATTTTTAAAATTACCCCTGGGAATGTATCCACACACATTTACATGGGTCAATGTATGTGTACTTGTGCATATTTTACAAAGTGTATACATAAATACAAACTCCTCCCAAGCTGTAAACACATTCAGGTCTGATGCAAGGATTTAGGCATCCAAAGCAGAATATTAGTCTTATTGCTCCCCCCCCCCCCCCCCCCACACTGCAATAGTACCCTCTTTCTCTTCTCTCATTTCATATCCTCAGCAGCATCTATATACCCATCTCCCCATCTCTCTCCCTCCCCCAGCAGCTCCACACTCTCTCCTCCCATTGCAGCACCAGCAAAATTCACTCATCTGAGACCTCATTCTTCTGTTCCTCTGCCTTCCACCAGCAAAAGTCCAGAATCCAGCATAAGAAGAAGCTGTCATTACAGATGAGTGTTCTAAAGCAGCAGGGAAGGTAGCAGCTCAATTTCCCAGCATGCTGCATCAGTCGTATTCTCCTGCCCCCAACCCCTCCAGGTCCTTAAAACCATTTCCCCTCTCTGTTTTCCTGTACTCAGTCTCACAGCCCTATTCGTACCCCTCAAACACCTCGTCCCCATTGTCCTCCCTAATACCCTGTTTCCCCGAATATAAGACCTAGTAGAGGTTTTGCTGAATTGCTAAATATAAGGCCTCCCCCGAACGTAAGACCTAGCAAAGTTTTTGTTTGGCCCCGATGGGACATGGACACAGAAACCTTAATTTTTTTCGCTGCAACCCAAAGACGAAATAACATTAAAGAACTGCAAGAAACAAGACTGAGGGGGAAAATCTATCGTCCAGCGGACTCCTACCATCCTCCTTCACGCTTTTGTGAAGATCAACTACCGGTAAGTGAGCCAGGAAAGAAAAGAAACATCCCCCTTGCAAAAATAATAAAAGAAAAGAAAATGAGTAACCGAGCCCTTTTGGCGCTGCTCCATCGCCCAAGGGCTAAGTCAGACTAGAAGGATGGAAAGTGTTGCGAATGTACAGGAGGAGCGCATAAAGCACTACCAACGGGGAACGGAGCTACCGTAGAATTTTGTTTTTAAACGTTTGTAATACAGTAGGGATGATCCTGTGCCCTAAGCCCTCTCACAACCTCCCGAGACCACCAGCCAGAGCAGCCCAGCCCCACATTCCATTACCATCCCTAGTGCATACCCCTTCTCCATTCCCAGCCTGGCCAGGGCGGCTCTGCTCCGCTCGAGTCCTGCAGTCACTGTGGGCAGATAGGCGAGCCACGGCCTACTCCTGCAAGATACCGCCCCCCACTTCAATACTGTTCCCGACCGCCACAGTCCCCCTACTACTCCTGAATAAGACATCCCCTGAAAATAAGACCTAGCGCATCTTTGGGAGCAAAAATTAATATAAGACAGTCTTATTTTCGGGGAAACACGGTACCTTCTCAGTTTCTTAGACCCCACTATCCCCCACTGAATTCTCAGGTCCTCGCTCTTCCATCCTACCCAGTCCCTGAGTTCTCACTCACAATCCCACCCAAGCCTTCAATCCCCACTTACACTCCCAATACTCATCTTAAAATCTGTCTTCTGGTCTCTCACCCAGTCTTGGAGTCTCTGCTTAAATCTGAGTCCTTAATCTCCATTTCCAGGTGCCCAATTTCTGCCCTCTTTTTCTCCCCTTTCCTAAGCCCCTGCCTTTTCCTCTATAGCTAGACCAAGGCTGACACAGCATGTAGCATCAGCTTGATTCCCACCTGTTGAAGGGTATTAGATATAAGAGACTTCATTCAGGATCTTTTTGTTATTCTGTGGTTGAATTTTGGAATCTGTTACCCTTGTATGTTCGTCAAAGTCCATTGTGTAGTATTTTTAGGAAGAGATTGAAAACATGGTTTTTTGAGAGGTTTTTTTTTTTTCAATTTTTAGTATGTAAAATGCTGTGTTTGCTCTTAATGTAATTTTGTGTCTATCTGTAACCCACTCTGAAGCTGTATTTTTTAGGGATTTTGAGGGATATGACTCTAATAGCATAGCTTAGCACTCTTATGCTTCATGTGGCTGTCATGTGCCTCCTTTGGTATGAAGAACCAGGTTCCAGCCACATGTACAGCATGATGCCAGCCAGGTAGGGGGAAGGGGTGACTTAGACTCTGCAGGAAATATCTACGCTGTGTTATTTGTCTTGGGTTCAAGATGAAACAGACTCCATTTTGCAGTAGGGATTAGACTGGCCAATGCCAATGAGGGCTTGCTGCAGTGCTATTGTTGTCCCTAAAATGTTTTACTCTAGCCCCAAGATTCTATATGTGGCCACCAAATTTGGGCGTGCTTCCATGATGTGCAAGCAACTTATTGGCTAATGAGCTGTTAACCATCAATAACTGGATGCTAGCAAACTATTATTGATATTAATTAGCACCAATTAGAATTTGCACCATCTGGCTGCACTCTGTTCTAAAATGCTGGGTACCTAAATTGCATAGCACACAAACCAAAAGGGGGCATGGTCATGGGAGGGGCATGGGTGGGTGAGAGGTGTTCCAAAAAACAGCACACAATGTTATGGAATAATTTTTTTTTAAATTTTTGTTGTATTTGTACCCCGTGCTTTCCCACTCATAGCAGGTTCAATGCGGCTTTCATATTATATACAGGTATGGATCTCTGTGCCCATCTTAGAAACCACGATTTACACCGGGGTTCAGCAGGCGTAAGTCTGGTGCCCAGAATTGGGCGCATGTGCCCTTTAAGGAATAGCACTTAGTGCCAATCTTTTCCGTGCCCATTTCTGAGCACCATTTATAGAATTCCCCCCTAGTTGTCTGCCTAGTTCGCTGAATAGAAAAATTGACCCTATATATATTACCAAAGCCAACAGTATATGGTATTCAAGTAAGTATTCTTGGGGCAGAGTTAAAAGATATGCGTGTATGTTTTAAAATGCATGCATATCAATACAAATTTCCACAGGGCTGTTTGGGCACCTACTTTTCCTAAGTTGGTTTTATAAAGGCAGATAGGCAGAATAGACATGATTAATTTAATTGTATTACAATAAGAGGGGTATTTATAATATGACTTCTAAATCCTATTTTCAAGTGGCAAACTTAGCAATTTTCAAAATAGAAAAACATCTATCTTTTTTTTTGTTTTGAAACTGGCCGTTTGATAGACATTGTTGTGCTCAGTGCATTCTGTCTTTTTGGACCATTTAAAAAAAATGTCCAAGGGAAAAACGCACAAAATCAAGCCACTGAGATATGTGGAGGAGCCAGCATTCTTAGTAGACTGACCATACAGACATCCCAGCAGAGCAGTGGGGCAACCTAGGGGGCACTGCAATGGACTTCACCTAAAAGCTCCCAAGTACACATCTCACTGTTACCCCCTTAAATTGTATGATGAGTTAAATTGGTGAGTTTTGGAGGGCTCACACTTTCCCCACAAGTGTAACTGTTAGAGAGGGATATGGGCCAGGGTCCTCTTCTCTACAGTTCACTGCATTGACTAATAGGCCACTCCAGGAACCTGCTTGCGGGCATGGGTTAAGGATCCTGTCTGCTGAGCCGGATTACATAGGGCCTGGCATAGGTTTCCAAAGGGGCCAATTAGTTGGGATCCCAGTATTTTATAATATTCGGAACCCAACCCATTTGGGCCCGGCACCTTAGTCAGCTTTAGCCTTTTGATCGCTTGCTGTATTTCCTTACCACCAAAAGGGGCATTGAGAGTGGCCAGCTGCTCTGCTGTGAGGACTGGCAAATGTAGGTTTTGAAAAAAGGCTTCCTGCTTCTGCCCATCACAAACCCCTTCATCATATAAAGATTTATAGAAGTCCACAAAAGCTTCCTGTATCTCTCCTTGATTGGTTCGCATGTTGCCAGCCTTGGATTTTATACAGGCAATATGCTTTTTAGCCGCGCGGGTCTGCACTAAAGTAGCTAGAAGCTTCCCTACTTTATTCCCCCACCTATGTACTTATAAAGCTGGATGTCTCGCAATGCCCTTTGATGAAGCACTTCATTAACGCATCTCTTTATCTTCCAGAAATTCTCCCTGGCACCTAGCACAGTTTCATGCAAGACCTCTCCTCTGGCCACCTGCAGCTGTTTAAGCAGCCGAAGCAGTTCCCCATCCCTCTTTCATCTCTGCTGACTAGAGAATTCTATATTCCTTCCCCTCATGACTGCTTTACCTGCTTCCCAAAACATTATAGGGTTCACATCCTGGGGATTGTTCTCTTGTAAAAGGTCCATGCCTCTCCCAGAAACGTATGAAAATCAGTGTCGTGATATAATGTGGGGTTCATACACCACCCTGTTTGTCAGGAGTCTCAGCCCAATCCTAAATCAACCCACACCATATTATGGTCTAAGACTACATCCTGATCTATCCCCAAGGCCCGCGCTGATGGTAATAGTGACGAGGGGAGCAAAATGTAGTTCAGCCTAGCTTGTACCTTGTGCACATGCGAATAAAAAGTGCAGTCATGATCATCCGGATGCAAAGTTCGACAAATATCTAGCAAATCCAATTCCCACGTAAGGAAGTTAACACCTCTCTCCTCCATCCCCTTCGGCCTGGACTTGAGTGGTTTGCAGTCAATCAAAGGGTCAGCAGTTATATTGAAATCCCCCCCTAACACAAGCTTATATTTGTTTGTGGCAGCTAAAGAGGACAGCAGCGTGGAAAAGAACTTATGGGAGTACACGTTTGGGGCGTATATCGAGCACAGAGCCATCTTGATTCCTTGGATGATTCCCATCCATATTACATAGCGGCCTTCTGGATCTTGTACTACCTTGTGCCTAACACAATCTAAGGATTTATGGATAAGGATGGCTATACCTCGCTGCCTATTGTTGTATGAGGCAAAGGCTACCTCTCCCACCTAATCTTTCTTTAACTTGCTTTGTTCAGGGACCGAGAGGCAAGTCTCCTGGACCAATAAGACATCCACTTTGTGGAGCTTGGTATATTGGAGAATCTTTGCGTTTTACAGGTGAATGAATGCCATCAACATTGAGAGTGGCTATCCACACATTACTCATCTCTCCCCGCCTGAACGTATTAGCCCTGTGGCCAGTACATCTAACATTTGCCTGAGGGGTGGCGTCCCAGCAAAACCACCCCCAAGGGCACCGCAACCTAACCTGCAGATCAATAACACATACATTCCCCCGGACACAGGGAATCCTGATTTCCCACCCTCTCATCCCTTCCCCACTCCCCTTCCAAACCCCCATTACCAAACAAACAAGAACTTCAACCCACACATTCAACCCTAAACACAAACACCCACCTCCCCAACATTCCTCCCAGACTTCCCCCTCTAGCCCCCTGCAGATCCCCCCCAGCACATGGTGCTACACCTATCCCACCAACATTAGCCAACCCCCCCTCCTCTACCCCTAACCTCCCCCCAATTAACAATGCGATATAGACAAAACACTGCACAGGGAGACAGCAGGATATAGCTTGCAAGACCTAGACCAAAGGCAAACCGGCCCCACTCACTGTCCCTGCTCGCTGTGATAGCAGTCAGTCTAGCGTTTGTGGACAGTTTGCATCTCGCACTCCGACATCAGACCAGTATGTTTGAAAATCAATCTCAGTTGATAGAAGGCAGAACCACAGCAGCACACTAAGGCACCCAAAACCTCAGCAGCAACAACATCGGCAACCCATCATCTGGGATCAGATAAGTGTTCCATCATCAATACCCAGGGCTTTTTTTGAGGGGGTACTGAGTACCAGCACCTTTTCGTTTGTCTGCTAAAATTGACCCATGGTCCTCATATTTTAATGAAAGAGCTCAGGCTCTACATACAAATTCTGCCTTGTCATAGATTCTGTGACTGTTTGCAGGGGGCCTGGCTATTGTGGGGTGGGTCCCTCCTGCCCTAGCATTTGAGTACCGGCACCTTTTTTGCTAGAAAAAACGCACTGTCAATACCACACTCAACATCGCCCCTGTTTCGCACTGCGGGCCAGCAGCAAAGTCACTTCTTATATCCTATATATAAAACCCAAGTGAGTAAGTCAAGCAGATCCCATGAATCTCTTAGGAAAGCCGCTCTAGAAAGGATTTAAGCTCCTCCAGTGTCTCCATATACACAGTGCTGTTCTCATGCACCACTCGTACCCGAGCTGGATATTGAAGAGGGAATCTGACCCCTTTAGTGAACAGCTGGAAGCAATATGGCAATAGCTGTCTGCGCAGCTCCAACACCCTCAGTGAAAAATCCTGAAATAACATCAGTTTAGATCCTTGGTACATCACTTCTTTATGCTGCTGAACCTTAGACATGAGCAGCATAATTAAAGATTCTGGCGATCACTGGACACAGCCTTGTGTTCTGGTCTTTAAGCACGCCCACGCAGTGTACTCTCTCGATGCGTAAGCACTGCCCTTCCAGGTCCAGGCCCAGTTCTCGTGGTAGCCAGGAATCAACCAAGTCACAAAGCTCTTTTTCTTTAACATTTGAATATTTTAGCAAAAAAAAAAAAGGTCCATCTGCCACTTTGTGCTACCTTTTGGATGTCTTTCTGTTTTGAAAATGAGCCCCTATACATATGTGCCTGTGTTTTCTTCATACCCTTAGACACCCTGTTATAAAATTACCCAGGCAAACAATCCAAAAGGATACCTATTTTATAAAAGCAACATAGGCACCTTTACGCCTTTAATACACACTCCTAGCAAGCACTAACGGTTCTAGGTCAGTTCCCACCCACCAAGTCCCATCACGATAATTCCCACAGAACTACTACTACTACTACTATTTAGCATTTCTATAGCACTACAAAGCATATGCAGCGCTGCACAAACATAGAAGAAAGACAGTCCCTGCTCAAAGAGCTTACAATCTAATAGACAAAAAATAAATAAAGTAAGCAAATCAAATCAATTAATGTGAACGGGAAGGAAGAGAGGAGGGTAGGTGGAGGCGAGTGGTTACAAGTGGTTACGAGTCAAAAGCAATGTTAAAGAGGTGGGCTTTCAGTCTAGATTTAAAGGTGGCCAAGGATGGGGCAAGACGTAGGGGCTCAGGAAGTTTATTCCAGGCGTAGGGTGCAGCGAGACAAAAGGCGCGAAGTCTGGAGTTCGCAGTAGTGGAGAAGGGAACAGATAAGAAGGATTTATCCATGGAGCGGAGTGCACGGGAAGGGGTGTAGGGTGGACGAGTGTGGAGAGATACTGGGGAGCAGCAGAGTGAGTACATTTATAGGTTAGTAGAAGAAGTTTGAACAGGATGCGAAAACGGATAGGGAGCCAGTGAAGGGTCTTGAGGAGAGGGGTAGTATGAGTAAAGCGACCCTGGCGGAAGATGAGATGGGCAGCAGAGTTTTGAACCGACTGGAGAGGGGAGAGGTGACTAAGTGGGAGGCCAGCAAGAAGCAGATTGCAGTAGTCTAAACGAGAGGTGACAAGGGTGTGGATGAGGGTTTTGGTAGAGTGCTCGGAAAGAAAGGGGCAGATTTTACGGATGTTGTAAAGAAAGAAACGACAGGTCTTGGCAATCTGCTGGATATGAGCAGAGAAGGAGAGAGAAGAGTCGAAGATGACCCCAAGGTTTCGAGCTGAGGAGACCGGGAGAATGAGAGAGCCATCAACAGAAATAGAAAATGGGGGGAGCGGGGAGGTGGGTTTGGGGGGGAAAATGAGAAGCTCGGTTTTGGTCATATTTAATTTCAGGTGGCGTTGAGACATCCAGACAGCAATGTCAGACAAGCACGCTGAAACTTTGGTTTGGATGCAAGGTGAGATATCAGGGGTAGAAAGGTAGATTTGGGAGTCATCAGCATAGAGATGGTAGGAAAAGCCATGGGATGAGATTAATGAACCAAGGGAAGAAGTGTAGATAGAAAAGAGGAGGGGACCAAGAACAGAACCCTGAGGTACGCCGACAGGCAGAGGGATAGAAGTAGAAGAGGATCCACCAGAGTGAACACTAAAGGTGCGGAGGGAGAGGTAGGAAGAGAACCAGGAAAGGACAGAGCCCTGGAATCCAAGTGAGGACAGGGTATCGAGAAGTATGCTGTGATCGACAGTGTCAAAAGCAGCGGAAAGATCAAGAAGAATGAGGATGGAATATTGACCTCTGGATTTAGCCAGTAATAGGTCATTGGAGACTTTAGTAAGCGCAGTTTCGGTTGAGTGGAGAGGGCGAAAACCAGATTGTAGTGGGTCAAGAAGAGCATGTGAGGAAAGAAAATCAAGGCAGTGGCGGTGAACAGCACGCTCAAGTAATTTGGAGAGAAAAGGAAGGAGGGAGATGGGTCGGTAATTAGAGGGACAAGTAGGGTCGAGTGAAGGCTTCTTAAGGAGAGGTGTGACCACAGCATGTTTAAAGGCAGCAGGGACAGTCGCAGTGGAAAGTGAGAGGTTGAGAATGTGACAGATAAAAGGAATAAGAGCAGGAGAGATGGCATTAAGAAGGTGGGTGGGAATGGGATCAGAGGAACAGGTGGTACATTTTGAGGAAGAAAGGAGAAGTGTAGTTTCCTCAATAGTAACTTCAGGAAAGGAGGAAAGGGAATGAGGGGAAGGAGAGAGAGGGGAACGGACTAGTGGAGGGAGAGGTGGTGAGGTAGAGAAAGCAAGGTTTATCTTTTGAACCTTGTTGTGAAAGAATTCAGCAAGGGTCTGAGGAGATAATGAAGGGGGAGTTGGGGGAGGGGCACCTTGAGGAGAGAGTTCAATGTGGTGAAGAGAAGTCGAGGATTAGAGCCAAGAGAGTTGGTCAGTTGGATATAATAATCCTGTTTGGCATGTAAAAGAGCAGATTGGAAGGAGGTCAGCATGAACTTAAAGTGTAAGAAATCAGCAAGGGCCCGAGATTTCCGCCAGAGGCGTTCGGCGGAGCGGGTACAGGAACGTAGGTAGCGGATATTAGAAGTCAGCCAAGGTTGGGGTTTTGTACGCCTTACAGGGCGGGTCATCAAAGGTGCAAGAGTGTCTAAGGCAGAGGATAGAGTATTGTTGTAAGAAGAAACAGCCTCATTGACAGATGTGGATGGTGCCACAGTAGAGAGGAGGTTTGAAACATGGGAGGATAGAGATGAAGGGTCAATATCGTGAAGATTCCTAGATAAATTAGATAAGATAGGACGGGACTGGGAGGGAGGAGATTTAAGTGTGAAAGTTATAAGATGGTGATCAGAGGAGGGAAGATCAGAGGCAAGGAAACTAGAAGGTGAACAGTTGGAGGAGAAGATGAGATCAAGACAGTGACCATTTTGATGAGTGGGGGAGGTGGAGCATAGTTGGAGATTAAAGGAGGACGTTAAAGCGAGTAACTTGGAAATATAAGAGTTGGAAGGATCATTAGCAGGAATATTAAAGTCACCAAGGATGAGAGAGGGGGAGGAAGGATCATGGAAGAAGGCAAGCCAGGCGTCAAAGTCACTGAGAAAGGATGAAAGGGACTTATGAGGGGGACGATAAATGACCGCTATTCGAAGAGGCAGAGGAGAGAAAAGGCGGATAGAGTGGACTTCAAAGGAGGAAAAACAGTGAGATTGAGGTGGAAGAAGGGGTTGATATCTGGAGGAGGGAGAGAGAAGTAGTCCAACACCGCCGCCACGGCCAGCAGGGCGAGGAGTATGTGAAAATAGATAACCGCCATGGCACAGGGCTGCGACTGAAGCAGAGTCATCAGGGCAGAGCCAGGTTTCTGTTATGGCGAGCAGATGGAGGTGACGTGAGATAGAGGTCCTGGATATAGAGGAGTTTGTTACAGATAGAGCGGGCATTCCATAGGGCGCAAGAGAAGGGCAGAGAAGAGGAGGGGAGTAGAGGAATAGAGATGAGGTTAGAGAGGTCACGGTGAGATCTGTAGAGTTTGGATAATAGTTGGTGAGGAGGGCCAGGATTGGGATTGATGTCACCAGCTGAGAGTAAGAGAAGGAGTAAAAGAGAGCGGAGGAGAGTAGGAGAGGTGTGGCCACGAAGGCGTCGAAGGCAAGAGGTATTTAGGTGGAATGGGGAAGGCAAAATGGAGGGAAGAAAGAGACGGAGATTAAAAGCCAAGAGGGAGGAAGAGGGTAGGAGAGAAGGTGAGGTGATGAAGTCAATGGATGGGAAGTGAGTTCCTGTAGCGGAGAGAGGTAGGGGGTGAGGGAAACGATTAGGAAGGGACAGAGCTAGGAAGAGAATGTGAATAGGGGCCATAAACGATTAAGGTACTTTAGCAACTGGAAAAAGATTAGATATAAAGAGAAAAATGTCCCGGCATGCGGCACCTAGAGCGGAGGCCCTGAGTGGATCGGAGTGGACCTGGGTGTCACCCCGGAGAAGGCTGTAAGGATATGCAGATGAGCTGCAAGTCCTCCACAGCACCTGAAAGGCAGCCGGTGGTAGAGCTGGGCACCTCTCAGCTGAGGAAAGGCTTACCAGGGGAGGACAATTCCCATCCATACCCCCCAAAAATGCAAAACATACTAGGACAAGTAATCTTCTTCCCCTTCCCCTTCCAGATCGTTTTTTTTTGGGGGGGGAGACAATGCCCATTCACACACCCCTCAACTAGGTTTCAACCAAATTCATGTTTAATGTCATAAATAAGTAAATAAATAAATAGAAACTCTGAATGAAAAAAAATCTCTCCGCTAATATAACATGTGCTAGGGTGTCCCTATAATCATCCCCTCAAAATGACACACACTGATTACGATTTATAACAAATTACTACTCTAGCTATGAAGCATAATTTAGTTATTATACGTCCTGTGTGTATATCCGTGCTGCTCTCAATGTAACCTCCTTGTTCCAGATGCTGTATGCTGCACAAATATGGCATACTTCCTCTATGTATGGGGATGACAGCTGAGCGGCATGCCGACTCCTGTTCTCAGTCTAACCTCCTTGTTCCAAACATCTGAAACGCGATGCACTGCCAGGACTTATGGGACCTGATACAGGAAAGAAGATACAGTAAAAGCTAAGGTTTAAAAAAAAAAAAAGGTTAGGGAGGGAGGGAAATGTTCTGGGGGGGGGGAGTCCTTGGTGGGTATTGTCCCCCTTAAGTAGGAATTGTTCCGGTGGGAATTGGTGGGTGAGAACTGTCTGGGTGGCTACTTGACAGATACCGCACTAACTGTTCAAATTTGCTCACACTCATTTCCACATGCTCCAAAGATAGTGTGAATGTGTGCATACATTCTATGTGTGTACCTGAACCTTTTATTAAATACTTGTGTACCTCAGAACTCTGCCTCCACTTTGCCCAAACTACACCCAGAAATACATACAGGCACTCTGCAGAATAGTATGTTTGATCTTTTGGCAAACTGTGCTACCACTCAATCCTTCCACATGTGAGACATGCTGTACAGGTGGGAAAAGCTTTATAAAATTAAAAGAAGCCATTTCTGCACATAAACCTCTGTTTGTTGCACAAAAATGGCTTTTAAAATTACCCCAATGTCACCAATAAAAAAAAGATTTCACCCCGTTAATTAAATTGTTCATTAAAATGTTGAATAAAATATTGGAAGTGGCAAAGAATGTTTTGTTTTCACATAGTTAACATTGCTGTTTCCTTCCACAATGCTTGCAATTAGAGCTGAATAGATGGAAATTCTTCTGCAAATCCTGTCAGAGGAAGGGGTTCTTTAAGCTGATAATAGTTTTGGAGTAGTATGAAATGACAATATGACTCTCTGGCTCACTTCACTAAGCACTGGTACAATTAAGTTACCAGAGTTCCTGGGGGTTAATGGCATGAAAGGTATACAAACGAGTTGAGATTCCAGTTGTCTTGGGAGTTACTGTACTAACCCTGAGGTCATAAAGGTATTTCTTAACTCTAAAACATAATTGGATTAAATTCCACACGCACTTATTTTTCGCCTTCCTCTGAACCTCCACAGAAAATAATTGCCCGAATGCAGATAGTCTGATAAATGCTGAACTCGGTACGCTAACGCTGTCTTTCACCTACTCAATAACTACAGAGCTGCAGGACATATTTTGATGGACCTGGAAACATGTTCTGAATTTTCAGAGAAACAAAAATACCTAAAAATGCAATTACAGTTTCTTTTGCTTTACATACTTTTAAACGTCATTTGTTGTATATTCCTTTCTCGGCTTTCCTCTTGCCATGATATTTAGTGAGGATGACTAAATGGTTCAGCTAAGCAAAGAGAAAAGTCTGATTCGAACGTTGCCTGGAAGCATAACAACACTTGCAATTTTGGGTGAAATTCACTGAATAAAGGTGCAACGTTAACTTTTTACAAGCTGTTTCAATTAAATCTCAACCCAATAGCTTCTTCACCCGGTACATCATTATTTTTTAGCATGCCAAGCATCTTCTCAGATTCAATATCTATTTTATGCCTACATTAATTCAACACTTGCACTAAGGGGTCCTTTTACCAAACTGCGGTAAAAAGTGGCCTTTGCATGTCCCTGCACAGGTTTTTCTCGCACACTACAGCCATTGGTACCGCAGGCATAAAAATGGCCATGCGCTATACTTTGCCATTAGCGATATTGAGGTAAATCTTTGTGCCGTTAGCGATATTAAGCCTCCTTTTGCCAAGCTCTTTATTGAATGGTCACTAATTGTACTACTAGTACTTATCATTTCTATAACACTACTAGACATATGGATTTTTTTTACAACTCTATACAGAGGAATAAGCAGAAAGTTATTGTGGCTCCTGAGGCAGGAGTTTCACGTCAAAACATGGGTCCATGTCAGCGGCGTAGCCAGACAGCCAATTTTGGGTGGGCCTGAGCCCAAAGTGGGTGGGCACAAACTTTTCTCTGCCCCACCCTACCCCAACCTCAAAATATAAATACTTTAGCTAATGAGGATCCAGAACTCCCTTTTACCAAGCTTGGCAGGCAGCAGCAATATCCCTAAGCCACTAATGCCAGCCCCTCATTCATGCTTAGTTGTTGGTGGCTGAAGGATGCTGTCACCAACTGCAGAGCTTGGTAGAAGAGAGTTCTGGCTGTCTTTGGAGGAGGTCCTCTACTGGAGATCCCCATCAACTAGACAGCAAGGGTCAGGATCAGTGTTAGACATGCTCGAGCCCAGCTCAGTAGGACAGGGGGAAAGGGAAATGGGACTCAATATATCTCCTTTCTGTGGTTTTTTTCAACTACATTCAAAGCAGTTTACATAGTATATACAGGTACTTATTTGTACCTGGGGCAACGGAGGGTTAAGTGACTTGCCCAGAGTCACAAGGAGCTGCAGTGGGAATTGAACTCAATTCCCCAGGATCAAAGTCCACTGCACTAACCACTAGGCTACTCCTCCACCAGCAACATTCCATGTAGAAGCCTGCCCTTGCAGATCAGCAACGCGGCTGCGCAGGCTTCTGTTTCTGTGAGTCTGATGCAGGGGCGTATCTGCGTGGGGCCACAGGGGCCTGGGCCCCCGCAGATTTCGCCCTGGCCCCCCTCCCCGCCGTCAACCCTCCCCCGCTGCTTACTTTTGCTGGCGCCGAGGTCCGACCCGCAATCTCCGTTTTTCGTCTTCCTCCGTGGCCATGCTTCCAGGAAGTAATGCTGCAGTGCTGATTCGTTGAATCCAGTTCGGCGTCTGACGTCAGACGTCGAACTGGATTCAACGAATCAGCACTGCAGCGTTACTTCCTGGAAGCATGGCCACGGAGGAAGACGAAAAACGGAGATTGCGGGTCGGACCTCGGCGCCAGCAAAAGTAAGCAGCGGGGGAGGGTTGACGGCGGGGAGGGGGTGGAGAGAGGCGGCGGCGGCGGCGGGGGGGGGGGGAGGGAGGCAAAAATGTGCCCCCCCTCTCTGGCTGTGGCCCCCCCTACCGCCGGATTCCAGATACGCCCCTGGTCTGATGTCCTGCATGTCAGACTCACAGAAACAGAAGCCTGCGCAGCCGCATTGCTGATCTGCAAGGGCAGGCTTCTACATGGAATGTTGCTAGTGGAATAGCAACATTCTGTGTAGAATCTCAAATAGTAGCAATAGAATCTCAACAGTAGCAACATTCCATGTAGAATCTCAAATAGGGAAAGGGAAATGGGACTTGATATACCGCCTTTCTGAGGTTTTTGCAACTACATTCAAAGCAGTTTACATAGTATATACAGGTACTTATTTGCACCTGGGGCAACGGAGGGTTAAATGACTTGCCCAGAGTCACAAGGAGCTGCAGTGGGAAATGAACCCAGGTCCCCAGGATCAAAGTCCACTGCACTAACCACTAGGCTAGTCCTACACAGGTATTCCTGCATTACAGTGCACTAAGAATGTAAACTGGCATCCTGCACAGGCTCAATACTCATGCATGAACTGAGAATGTGTAGGGTGCCAGTGTTGGCGGCTAGGAACACTGCCACTGACTGCCACAGGAGGAGCTTTGAGGGGCTGCCAATGTCTTTAGCTGCTGGGGCTTGTGGATCCCCGCCATTTAAGGTATTTCATTTTTAAGTTGAGTGAGAGGGGATGAGGAGCGTGAGGAAGAATAGGGAGAGGGAGTGGGTGGAAATGTGTTGTTTCCACTCATTCCTTCTTTATTTACCCACTGATTCAGCATTGTAAGATATCCAGCCCCACAAAATTACAGAAAGACTCTTCTCCAAACCTTCATCCTCTTCCTGTGTAAATATCTAAACTTGCATAATTCTGTTTAGGCATCTCTATTTTCCATAGTTAGTTAAAGTTGCATTTCCAGAAAGAATTATGTATTAATTAAAACAGGATACTGTTACTGCTACCAATGGGTAATTAGTAGCCAAGATGACTGGATTATGAAATGTGTTTGGTGGTGATATGAAGTAGGAAAGCTTGCGGGATCCATTTCTCAGGACACACTGAGCCAAGTTAGTTTGGAAACAGTATGGACTAGTATTATGTTTTCTAATGTGGGGGGGGGGGGGTGGAAGGTGGAGTGGGTCCCCTTAAGATTGTTTGCCCCGGACCCACTTTGTCCTCGGCGGCCCTGAGAGAGGGTCCTCATTCCCGATCCCCTCCCCTCCCTGCCTCCCCTCTGATTTCCCCAATTGCCATTACTATCACACCTACAGACCCTCACCAAATATAGAAAAAGGGATCATAATTTACAAATACAAATAGTTAGACCAAAAAAAAACCAGAAATGCATTTGCTATACTTATTTCCCAAAGCTAACATATTCCATTTTAAATATTCAAAATAAAATGTGTTTTTCTACCTTTGTTGTCTGGACATTTTATTTTTCCATCATGTTGGATTCAGTTTTTTCTTTTCTTCTTTCCTGTCTGTCATCTCAGGGGCGTAGCCAGACAACAGATTTTGGGTGGGCCTGGACAAGAATTGGGTGGGCACCAAGTGTTCTCCCCCCCCCCCCCCCCCCCCCAAAAAAAAAAAAAATTATCTCAGCCGGTGGGAAAATGCTTCTTTCCACCTTGGCAGCAAGCATGCACTGAAAACTGAGCATGCACAGGTGCCGGTGTTGTGGAGAGTAGCATGTTCGATACCATCAGGGGGAAATCTTCAGCTGGCAGAGCTTGGGATTCCCACCAGTTACCACTAAACATGTGCTACTGTTGGGTGGGTCTGAGCCATAAATGGCCCACCCAAGCCCACCTGTGGCTACGCCACTGTGTCATCTGCTAATTCTCGTTCAAGCAGCTGCTGTCCATTTGTCTCTTCCCTTCTCTCCTATCTATTCTCTATCTACACCTGCCTCTTACATATTGATGGTTCCTTTTTAGCTCTTTCCTCTCTTATTTTATTTCTGCCCCTCAATTCAAATTTCACCCTCTTTTTCACCCTTGTCCTCCTCTTTTCTTTTCAGCTACCTATAAAATCTCCATCTTCTATCATCTACTAGCTGTCCCATTCCCCATCTCACTCTTTCCTTATCCCTCCATTCCCATTACCATATTTGTACCCTCTGTAAAACTATCCTCTCATTCATTTCCTTGCCACCCCCATTCTCCCCTTCCTGGCTTCTCCTACATGGTTCCACCATTTCCAGCATCTTCCTCCATTTACCTTTCTTGCCTCTCCCCCATGGTCCAGCATTTCTCCCTCTCTTCCCTCACTCCCATTGTCTGGCATCTATCACTCCCTTCTGCTCCTGGATCCAACCTCTTCCTCTTTCTCCCCTCTCTACCTCCTGTGTTCCTCTCCCTCCCTCTCATCCTTGTCCAATATCTGTCCCTCTCTCCCTTTGACCATATGTGAGGTACCAAAGATACCTTGGGGTCATCTGATTTTATAACCCATGTCATTATTATATTCTTCAGAAACTTTAAAAACAAATTATATGAGAGGGAGCCTGTTCTGAAATTGATACTAGGGAATTAATGGCTGGTGAATGCAGCAGCATTAGCACAGAGGAGACAACATTTGAAGGTTTGACCTCTAAGTACCATTTCATTTGTGCCTGTTGAGGAACCATCACCCACTGAAGGATAAATGGAGCTCACACTGGCTCCACTTTGGGAGTCTTAATTACTGCTGAAAAATTACTTTATCCCTGCTGAGACCGTGTTTAAAATTCTCTCAGGTATGCTTGAAGTTTTATTAATTCTTTCTGTAAAAAATGATATTTCTTGAGGCAATGGCTTTCTGCAGTTATAACTCTGCTTCCCTTCCCTCCAGTGTCTCCACACGAGTTGCATGGACATTAAGGAAGTAACAGAGTTCAATGCCTTACAAACAGAAATTAAGAAAAATCTTATGAAAGTGGTTCCAGATCCCATCATCATTCACTGTAACCTATGATGATTTATCCATGTTTACCTTGTAGAGAGCTGCACGTACTATGAGCATTAAAAGAGAAATTTTCCAGGCTAGTTCCTACATTAAAATGGTGCTTGACCCATGGAAATGAGGTTTTACTGAACTCTGAGCCAATGTTATGGGTAAAAGTAACTGCATACCTTTATACTCAGTGGGCAAAAGTGATCCTAGGGTGGGTTTGCATTTTCTTTTATGCCCCTGCTTCTGAAAATACAAAAGTATGCATGTAAATTAACCCACAAAAATTATCTGCCCCAAAGACATAAGCTCCTAGTTTTCCTTGGATAATTTTTTAAAGCAGATATACGTGAGCTGTTTTGCATTGACAATCCAGCAAAGTTCCCACAGCAGGGATGTAGTCAGATGTTCATTTTAGGGGGGGGCCCAGAGGTGGACTGAGGGGGGGCCATGTATTCCCCTCCCCCCCCCCCCCCCCCCCCCACTGCATTAAACCATACTTTTGCTGGTGGGGATGTCTAAGCCTCAACACCAAAGAGGTGTCCGCCACAAGTCCCTATACGTTCTGAACTGAGCATTAAGGAGAATGCCAGCATCGGTGGCTGAAACACACACACCGAGGTAAGGACTGCTCAGACAGCATGTGCGGGGATTCGTGCAGGAGACCTCTTCAGCTGGCAGGGCTTGGGCATCCCATTCAGCTGTTAAAACGGAGGGCCCTTGAGCCTAAAGTGGGGGCCAGGCCCCTGAGGTCCCCCCATCCATGTGGCTATGTCTTTGCCCCACAGACCCAAGTACTTACTTGAAGGGCAGTCCTATAAATTGGTGCCTAAAGATAGTTCTTACGTCCATGATTGGTGCCAGTAATTGGCAATTACATGTGTGTGCAAACTGTAACATACGCACCAACATTGCTCAGTGCATCAGTTCAAGGGGATGTAAACATGATTGGATTATGGGCATGTTTGTGAGATACACGTGTAACATATAGACTACTGTAGGTTTCACACAAAGGGCACAAGTAGGCGCCAACATTGACTTGGCTTAACTGTTGACGTTTAATTGTAGGCGCACAATGCCGACTTATGCTCACATTCTATAATGGAATCTTGGTGCCAAGATGCCGTTATAGAATTAGTGCTTTGTGATTAGCATTGGGACACCTAAATCTTGGCACCAATTTAAAGTGATGCCACCATACTTTTGACCTATGGACGCAGTTATAAAATTAATAATAATAGCATATCATTGGAAGTCTGTTGAAAGTGAGGAGTGGAAGTTGAGGGGGTAATTCTATAGCATAGGTGCTAACATTTGCACACACAAATGTTTAGAATACCAGCATGTACATGCATATGTGCACAGTCACACACATACATGCTAATATTTCACCTAAGTACTATTCTGTAAATACCTGGGTAGCATGCATAGCACATATTGCATAGGCAGGCTCTCATATGCTTGCACAACTTATAGAACACTGTATGTTACACCCATTTCTAGGTGTGAACAGTTCAATCAGCTCTAAGGCAGGGGTAAGTGCTAACATCTAAGTATATAGCTGTGTGCATACCAGTGTTCTGTAATGGAAAGATGGTGTCTACATTCCTTTATTGAATAGGCACCTTCCAGATGCCCTCTGCATACTTAATTTTTTTTTAATATTTATTTATTCCTGCTTTTGACCATTGCAATACAAGCATCATCAGTAACAAAACACAGCAGCAACATAACAGAAGGATCAGGACCAACAAATCTATAAAGAACGGGCCCTGAATGTACACTCTAGAAGATGCAGCAAACAGAACTTACGACACATCTCTGCCTCCCATCATTGGGCTTTTTTAATAATGTAGAAATATAACAAAACAAGCAAGGCAAACCGCACTCCAGCACAAAGGGACCTTGATAGAAAGGCCCTGGCTGAGTTTTTCAGGGCCTGACAGTGCATACTTAATTGTAAGTGTCCTGTTGTATAGTCACTGTTCGCATGGCTGTATGTGGTTTTGGAACAAAGACTAAGCTGTGAAACTAAAACAACAAAAAATAACAGCAGTAATCTTAATGGAGCATTAAAGTATCCTAAGTGGATGTGGAGTTGGGAGCTGGGACTTGGAGATGAGTCTGATTCAAAGGGTGGGAGAAGGAAGAGGACAGATGTTGGGGGGAGGGGAAGAAACAGAACATATGTAGGGGAAGTTGGAGATGGAGGGGCACAGTGATAGATGCTGAGGTTCTTAACTTGGTACATAAGTACATAACTATTGCCATACTGGGACAGACCGAAGGTCCATCATGCCCTGTACCCTGTTTCCAACAGTGGCCAATCCAGTGGCAAGATCCCAAAACAGTACAATACATTTTATCCTAGAAATAAGCAGTGGATTTGCCCAAGTCCATTTTAATAATTGTCTATGGATTTTTCCTTTAGGAAGCCGTTGAAACCTCTTTTAAACCCTGCTAAGCTAACTCCTTTTACTACATTCTCTGGCAGCGAATTCCACAGCTTAATTACACGTTGAGTGAAGAAATATTTTCTCTGATTCGTTTTAAATTTACTACTTTGTAGCTTCATTGCATGCCTCCTAGTCCTAGTATTTTTGGAAAGATAAACAAGCGATTCATGTCTACCTGTTCCACTCCACTCAGTATTTTATATACCTCTATCATATCTCCCATCAACCGTCTTTTCTCTAAGCTGAAGAGCCCAAGCCGTTTCAGCCTCTCCTCATAGGGAAGTCATCCCACCCCCTTTATCATTTTTGTGGAACACTACAACGCAGTCACACACAAAACATAGACAGATCCTCACCAAACACAAATTAGAAATATGAAGACAAAAACCTGAAATGAGTTAAACTCAGTATATGCTGCAACATTGGAGAAATAAAAACATAAATGCATTTCCTTTTTGCACTGGAAACAATATATAGATATCCACAATGCACATTTACCAAAGTTAACATATTTCAGTTAATAATTCAAAATAAAACGCGTCTTTCTACCTTTGTTGTCTGCATGTTTTATTTTTCCATCATGTTGGTTCTAGGTTCTCTTTACTGCTTTCTTTTCTTCCGCTAATTCTGCTTCCAGCGGCCACAGTCCATTTGTTAATTCTGTTCTCCTGTCTTGTTCCATTCCCTCACTACGCCTGTCTCTGACATAGTAATCTTTAGTTTAAAGTCCTCTCCTCCCTTTTTTTTTCTTTTCTGCCTCTCTGTTCACTTGTGAGCTTTATTTTTTTTGTGCTGAACTGAACTAACCAGACAGGGAAAACATTGGACCGTTTGTGTTGGTTTTATGTTAAGCCCCTGATGCACACCTTGAAAGAGCGAAACATGGCCATGTTGGGAGGTTGGCAGAAAGTTGTATGCTGGTTTTATGTATCTGCACTGAATAAATGTTGTTTTGTTTCATCACAAATATGTGCTGTTATATACAGAAAAGCACTTAGAATTTTGGCATATACAAAATTCATGTGTGAATGTGTGGAATTCAAAGAATATGTGGATCCTGTTTTGCCCTGAAGCAGCCTAATAGGAGAAACTAGTCAGCTGGATCTTATCTTGTAGTATATTTAAGTTTTTACCATCTGCCTCTATGCTTATAAGTTCTGTTTTATACTGCATATCTTGCCTGTCTACAGGATAGTAGATGTGATATGAATATTTTCTCTCCTGTTCTCTAATTGGTTGGTTGACTGTGTAGTATTTAAAACACAACTTACACCTAGCAGAGCTATAAATGCTAATGCTAATAACAACAGTAATATGAAAAGCAAAAACATACTGGACAGAACACACTGACTATATTCCTGGTTATGGAATGGTAGAGGTTTAAGCAAAGTGACACAGAGGGGCATTTTTGATATGACGTCTAAGTCCAACTTTTGACGTTTTGCACAAAACGTCCAAAATCCGAAAAGGAAAGAAGGACATGTTCAAGGAGGAGCCAGCATTTGTAGTAGTCTGGTCTCCCAGACATCCCTGTGCACTTCATAAAAATGCTCCCAGGTGCACGTCTCACCTTTGCTCCCTTATCTTGTCCCCTGAGCCCTCCAAAACCCATTACCCCTCACAGTTCACCACTACCATAGCCCTTATGGGTGAAAGGGGCACCTATTTATAGGTACAGTGGGTTTCTGGTGAGTTTTGGAGGGCTCACAGATTTCATCACAAATGTGACAGGTAGAGGGATATAGGGACCTGGGTTCCCCACTTCATAGTGTACTGCACCAACCACTGCACTACTCCGGGGACCTGCATGTTGGTCTAATAGACCTGGCTATAACATCTGAGCTGTCATAGAGCTGGTAAGTCATAGTTCTATTCACATTTTTGGGGTTGGGAGGGGGTCAGTGACCACTGGGTAGGTATTCGGGGGTCACCCCTGATTCCCTCCAGTGGTCATTTAGGGCACCGTTTTGTGCCGTATTCATTATAGAAACAGGTCTAGCTCAAAACATCTTAACTTTAAGTCCTGGACAGTTTTATTTTGTTCCATTATGACTGAAAAATGTCCAAGTATTAGGAACGCCCAAATCCCACCCTTAACATGCCCCCTTGAGATTTGGACAAACTGGAGAAGAACAGCATAGAAAAACATCTGAAAAATAGGTTTTTTAAATACTGATTTGGACGTTTTTGTGAGAAAAACGTCCAAATGCTGCTTTATGCCAGGGGTGTAGCCAGACTTCGGTGGGAGGGGGGGCACATTTTAGCCCCCCCCCCCTGGCGCCGCCAACCCGCCACCACTTTTCATGACCTCCCGCCGCGAACCCTCCCCCGCCATCGCCTACCTTCAGTTTTGCTGGCGGGGGACCCCAATCCCCACCAGCCGACTCTTCGTCCTGCAGTCAAAAAAGTCTTTGTTCTGTTGCATGCTGACATCCTGCACGTACAGGACGAAGAGGACGTTGGCTGGTGGGGATTGGGGTCCCCCCCCCCCAGCATAAGCGAAGGTAGGCGGGGGAGGGTTCGTGGGGGGGGGGTTGAGAGCGTCATCGGGAGGGGGGCCCAGGCCCCCTCAGGCCCCACATAGCTACGTCACTGCTTTATGCCATTTTTTAGACATTTTTCTCTTTCAAAAATGAGCTCCACAATGTGGCCACAAAATGTATTTACTACTACTTATCATTTCTATAGCGCTACTAGATTATGCAGTGCTGTGCACATTATATGCAGGTACTTTTCTCAGTCCCTAGTGGGCTTACAATCTACGGTGTTTTTGTACCTGGGGCAATGGAGGGCTAAGTGACTTGCCCAGGTTCACAAGCAGCTGCAGTGGGAATCAAAACCAGTACCCCAAGATCTCAGCTCACTGCACTAACCATTAGGCTACTTCTAATGGTTAGCGCAGTGGCTTGTAAGCTGCTCACAGCCACAGGCTGACCAACTGACCCTGGACATTCAATAACAGGACATGTGTGACTCCTGGCATTGAATATCAAGGTATGTGCACTGACTTGGAAGTTAACCATGTACTGGCCAATATTCAAACCAGACCAGTGCCTAGTGAACTCAGTAAAATATCCCATCTTAACGGTAGCCCACATGGCTAACTTCCCCCCTTATGCTGCCATTCCACAACATAAAGGTAGGACAGCTTTATTTCTGACCTAACTTCATGCCCTTATTCAGTGGACTGAATATTGCCCCTAACCAGCTGAGTTGTGGCTCTGCTTAAACTCCACACCTGGATCTCCCCTAACCAAGCCAGTTAGGGAATGACCGATTAGAAGAGAGATTCAGTGGCACTGCCCAAATAATTGCCACTGAATATCAAGCAGCTCAGTGAGATTTAACTGGGCAAGGAGCATCTCCTGCTTGGTAAACCACATCCCCAGTGAAGTATAATTGCATATGGCTGCTGAAAACTCTTGAGTTATTTCTACTTGCAAAATAACTCTCCATCTGTGGCAACCTGCCACATACTCAGCACTGCCCAGCCCCACGTTCCTCCAGGATCTAAGAGCCATATAAAGTGATGGATCCTCGCTTAAAATGTCAAGAAAGAGGCTGTCTGCAGCCAGGGCTTATGAATTGTTACAATTTTCTTGTCTGAGATGAGACGGCAAACGAAATAAATAGCTACAGGTGCCATTTCTCATTTTAAATTCACAGAAACAAGAAGCAATTGTTATGCCCCAGACTTTCAGCGCCATAATATCTGAAGGCCAACGTTGTCAGGTATAATTACTTAAAAAGAGTTGGTCAAAGGACACTGTTTTTCCCTACCCCTTCTGGAAACCTTCTTTTCTGTACTCCTCTATACAAATCAAAGGTGAAATTAGGTTATCAGGATAATGCTTGAGCAGAATGAATAAAATACTGCTTTCACTGGAGGCTGCAAAAGTTCAAAGCCAACAAGCTACAATCAAAAGGGTAAAACAGAGTAAATGGGAAAATGGCTTATCCTTAGCTATGGGCCTTAATCATTAATGCTGCTCTTCTGCTTTCTGACTGTTGGAAAAATCTCCAGACATCATTTCAAATATTTAGAGACACATTTTTATGTGGCTTGTCTGGGAGATAAGCATACACTGAGGCTCCATTGAGAATTTCTATGTCCTATTATTCTTTTTTCATATTAGCCTTGGCCCAGGAGTGTCCCAGTTACTTCAACACGGGCGTATCTGCGTGGGGCCTCAGGGGCCTGGGCCCCTGCAGATTTTGCCCTGGACCCCCCTACCGCCATCAACCCTCCCCCGCTGCCGTTCTTACTTTTGCTGGCGGGGGACCCCAACCCCCCGCCAGCCGAGGTCTGCTTCCACCTGCCGCTGCCGTAAAAACTTCTTCTTCAGCCGGCCGGGGACCCCAAACCCCCGCCAGCCGCCCCGCGGTGTTTAAAATTCATCTTCGGCCTCCGTGGCCGTGCTGCTGTGATAGGCGCTGTTGAAATCCACTTCGGAGTCTGACGTCGCAGCACGTACAACGTACAACGACGTCAGACTCCGAAGTGGATTTCAACAGCGCCTATCACAGCAGCACGGCCACGGAGGCCGAAGATGAATTTTAAACACCGCGGGGCGGCTGGCGGGGGTTTGGGGTCCCCCGCCGGCTGAAGAAGAAGTTTTTACGGCAGCGGCAGGTGGAAGCAGACCTCGGCTGGCGGGGGGTTGGGGTCCCCCGCCAGCAAAAGTAAGAACGGCAGCGGGGGAGGGTTGGCTGCGGGAGGGGGGTAGAGAGAGTCATTGGTGGCGGTGGGGGCTCGGCGGCGGCGGGGGGGGGGCTAAAATGTGCCCCCTCCCTCTGGCTCTGGCCCCCCCTACCGCCGGAGTCCAGATACGCCCCTGCTTCAACAGTGGGTCGCATGATCAGAAATCCATATCTTGTGTGCCCTGAAGGTAAATGTCAGCCTGTTGTAGCATGATTTGTACTCATCAAAGTCTGTGAATCTCTTACGGGCCACCAAATAGCTCTGCCATTCTTCAAAATCATGGGTGCTACTTAATTGCAAAACTTTTCAACTGGGCCACACCCTAAGATCAGGTGGGCTGCATGTTGAACACCTCTTCCCTAGTCTCTCCCTAAATACAAAAGAATTTGCCTATATACTAAAGGTATATATTTAAACCCTCTGGTTTTTTGCGCAGTGAGTTCAACAATCTAATATCTCTATAGCAAACTATATGTACCTACACAGTCTTATAGTTAAGAGGTAAAAAGACTTCGGATCCCCGGTGCCATTCCCTCTCTTTTGAGCAGCACCGCTCCGCTTTGCCGCTGGTTTTTACGAATGCCAGTGCGTTAACATGCGGGAATCCTCATCAGTCAAAACTTCCTCTATTAATTGCTGTTATACAGTCTATATAAATGTTTTGCCATTTTAGCATTACTGGCGTTTTTTTGGTAGGTTCGCTCTACAGCAAGCTCCTGTTTCACTTCCGCTTTGCAAGGAGCCGAACCTCTATCAATGTTGCCCTGAAAACAAACAATTTTTCTTTAGTATCAAGCTGTGTATCTCAGACTCATGTACTCGCTCTTCTTTTATGGTTTTAGCTGTACCTCTTATGGTGTTCCGCCTAATGTATCTTCTGGGTTCTCTAATATTTTAAAAATGGCGCCTGTCGGCTGATTTTAACACGTCAGACGCTCAGCTTTTAGTCAATCGCTGAGCGAACCTACCAGAAAAACGCCCGTAATGCTAAAATTGCAAAACATTTATATAGACTGTATAACAGCAATTAATAGAGGAAGTTTTGACTGATGAGGATTCCCGCATGTTAACGCACTGGCATTCGTAAAAACCAGCGGCAAAGCGGAGCGGTGCTGCTCAAAAGAGAGGGAATGGCACCGGGGATCTGAAGTCTTTTTACCTCTTAACTATAAGACTGTGTAGGTACATATAGTTTGCTATATACTAAAGGACAATCTTTAGAGCAATTTACCTGACTGAAAAGGTTATGTACCTGGGCAAAATGGCTTGGCTAAAAATTCCTTTACTCCACCCAGTTAAAAGTATATACTACTACTATTTATCATTTCTATAGTGCTACTAGACTTATGCAGCGCTCTACACTTGAACATGAAGAGACAGTCCCTGCTCGACAGCTTACAATCTAAATAGGACAAACAGCACAAATAAGAGATAAGGGAATTACTAAGGTGGGAATGATAAAATATGGGTACTGAACAAGTGAGTAAGAGTTAGGAGTTAAAAGCAGCATCAAAAAGGTAGGCTTTTAGCCTAGATTTGACGACGGCCAGAGATGGAGCTTGACGTACCAGCTCAGGAAGTCTATTCCAGGCATATGGTGCAGCAAGATAAAAGAAACGGAGTCTGGAGTTAGCGGTGGAGGAGAAGGGTGCAGATAAGAGAGATTTACCCAGTGAACGGCGTTCCCGGGGAGGAGTGTAGGGAGAGATGAGAATGGAGAGGTACTGAAGAGCTGCAGAGTGAATGCACTTATAAGTCAATAAGAGGAGTTTGAACTGTATGCGGAAACGGATAGGAAGCCAGTGAAGTGACTTGAGGGCTAATATGAGCATAGTGACAGAATATAAATCGTGCAGCAGAATTTTGAACAGATTGAAGAGGAGAGGGATGGCTAAGTGGGAGACCTGTGAGAAGCAAGTTGCAATAGTCTAAGCGAGAGGTGATAAGAGTGTGGATAAGAGTTCTGGTAGTGCACTCAGAAAGGAAAGGGCAAATTTTGGTGATATTATAGAGAAAGAAAAGTCAGGTTTTAGCAGTCTGCTGAATATGTGCAGAGAAGGAGAGAGAGGAGTCGAAGATGACCCCAAGGTTACGAGCTGATGAGACAGGGAGGATGAGAGTGTTATCCACAGAAATAGAGAATGGGGGAAGAGGAGAGATTGGTTTAGGAGGAAAGATAAGAAGCTCAGTCTTGGTCATGTTTAGTTTCAGATGGCGGTGAGACATCCAGGCAGCAATGTCAGACAGGCAGGCTAATAATTTGGCCTGGATTCCTGCTGAGATTTCTGGTGTGGAGAGGTAAATCTGGGAGTTGTCAGCGTAAAAGTGATACTGAAAACCATGGGATGAGATGAGAGTACCAAGGGAAGAAGTATAGATGGAGAAAAGACCTCAAGACACTGCTCTTATGGACTGACCCTTTTTTATCTTTACCTCTCCACCCCGCTTATCCCTTTCCATTTATTGTACTCACCAATTTGTTATTTAAATGTTGTAAGCCACATTGAGCCTGCCAGCGGTGGGAAATTTGGGGGTATAAGTGCTGTAAAATAAATGATAGTGGGATAGAAGTGGAGGAGGATCCACCAGAGTATACACTAAAAGTATAAGCAGGTCTTCATAGTGTATGAAAAGTAAAAGTGTCCACGTACATTGCACACAGTCACCATCCCCCCCACCCCTTGGCAAAAGACCCAACAAACTCATTTTGACTATCACAGTAACTCCTGATCTAATATTACTTTGGAACGGAAAGTGGTTTCTGTTTGTTATAATCAGGGTTGTTAAGAGGATAATCCAGTGTGCGAAGTGGAATCACATTTCACCAGCTCCCAATTTATGTGAAGATTGGGATTAAGCTGGCCTGCTTGGCTTTTCGAGCCTTCTATGATATAGATCCAGAATATTTTAGGAGAGTGTGGTCAAGAATAGGCCATTACAATCGTGCTTTACTCAGGCCTGTAATTTTTTCTTTCCAGGTCCTAAACCCTTTTCACTCAGGATTATGAATAAGTGTTTCTCTGGTGTTGTGCCAGAAATTTACAATAACTTGGCTTCAGGAGCTGAAGAAAATAGTTCATTATTTATATTTTCACCATCAACTACAACCATAGGCGCCCAATTTTCAAAATTATTTGGGGTGATAAACCGAACAGAAATTACTTCTCTCTGAACAGACTCAAGGAGTTTGTTCAATATCAGGGGTGCTCAAGCACCCACAGAGCTGGCTTCTATGACTACAACCTTGACTGTTGGTTACTTTGACTCTATCACCCTACATCCCCTTTTTCATGCACTTTTGACTTCCCAGCTGGATTATTGTAGCATAGTTTTACGCAGGCATACCTTGTACTAATTTAAAGAGACTCCAAACTTTGCATGATACAGCCATACAGGTTTTATATCACATGCAGAGACAGGACCGCATAACACCCTTCCTGTTTAGCTTGCACTGTCTCTCAGTGGAGTTTAGGATCAAGTTTAATGCTTTGGTATTTACTTATAAAACCCTGCATGAAGAACTGCCTTATAAAGGCACACGTGAATGGGGCTATAATATTCTTTTGCTGGGGTACCAGCAATTATTAATTGAGCGAAAGTTGCCAAAACCTCCAAAGAGTTTGATTTACATCTCAGTGTTTGTTTTGTTTTTTTGTTTTCTTTTTGAAATATTGGACTTTAGAAGAGTACCCCCCCCCCCCCATGCAAACTTGGTTGCAGATGATGAGTAAGACAGCAAAATATGAGATTCAAATCACAAGGATCAATGCAATTTGGTGCAGAGGCACTACAGTCAGTTCTGGCAAAGATTTGTGCAATATAACTCACTATGAGTAGGGGCGGGGCCCTGGAGGATTGTTGCAGACTTGCCCACTTGCAGACTTGAAGGAATATCTGTTGCAAATCCTTGAAATGTTAAGTTTGAGTGGATAAGGAATAAAGAGAAGTGATCGTGGTGTGGCATGCTTTTGAATGTGTGGACAGTGAATGGAATATGGGATTCAGAAATATTGCAGTTGACCTCAATTAAAGAACAATCCATCTGGAAAGATTATGTCCATACTTGCGTTAGTGTTGTTATCAAAATGTTCATCACAGGGATTGCAAGTTAACACCTAGATATTAAAGTTTTGGAGGTTGTGATAATGGACAGTTTGTATGATTTGCCGTGGATTATGAATGTATTCCTTGGTTGCTCAAATAAAAATATTAAAAAAGGGTTGCTTCATTACCTGTCAACTCTTACTGTTCCATATGTCCCTCCCTCATCTTCTTTGCTCCATTAATGATCATGTCTTGTTCTTCCAGGCCTTCTCCAGGCTCGTTCAGAATCCACAAGGCAGAGTGCCTTTTTTTTTCTTGGCTCCTGTGTTATGGAGCAGCCTCCCTTTGTCTCTGCATGCCGAACCCTCCTAGCGAAGGTGTAGATCAGGCCGAAAACTTACCTTTTCAAAAGGCTTTTGGCAACCGGTGATGTGCTGGATTTCTGTGTTCAGAATGGCCTGGTTAGTTTTACAGTTTGAGACCTGGTGTCACTGTTTTAACTACTTTCTCCTGTGTCTAGTATGATTGTGCTATTGCTTTTCTGTCGATTTATGGAGTTATTTTTTGTTCCATTTCATAGAATTCTAAACCGCTTTGAACTGCATGTCTGTTAATGGCAGTCTAGTAAATGCTAATAAAGGATAATGCATATGTATTGAATGTATCATCTCAGTGGCTGCAGGATTTTGTTGCGCTTTGTATTTTAATTGTGGTTTCCTTTCCATTTTGTCATGTTGGATTTTGTTGTTTGTAGACATTTCATTCCGTTTATAAATTGTACCATACTTTGTTCATTCCATTAAATGAATTGTGAAGTCAATATTTAAAAGCATTTAAGCTATCAGTGGCAGCAGCAGTGCCCACATAGGTGATTTAAAAAAATTAAAAAAAAAAAAAAGATTTATGGGAGCTGAGCAGATAATTCTGAGCATATAAATTGTTATACAGCCAAAGTTAACTGACATAAAACGGGTGGGGGTTCAATGTTTCTGAGAGAGGACATTACAAACATATAATTTATGGGGTAATATTCAGCCAGTGGTGGTCAGCATTTTTTTAAAATACTGACGGATCAGTTAAATGAAACAGGCAAAAATGTCTCTAAATGTTGCAAAGATTGAAATAATGTATGTAGGTAGGATCCTTGACTCATCTCTACCAAAAATATTTGAATATCAAGGTGAAAAAGTGATCATGAAGCCCTTTGTGTACAGTCTAGGAGTTTTCCTAGACACCAATTTAACAATGCATAAACACATAGACCATGTGATTTCGACTGCTTTCTTTCAACTTCACATGTTGAGCAAGTTGAAAGGTATGGTCACACCAAATGACTTGCAGACGATTGTACAGAGCTTGTTACTGACAAAAATTGTTTACTGTAACTCTCTATTTCTGGGTATACCATCATCCCAAATCCAACTCTACAGATCATCCAAAATGCAGCTGTACGACTGATCATTGAAATATCAAGTCCGAACACATCACTCCAACATTAAGAAAAACTACACTGGCTTCTTGTAATGTACAGAGTTCAATTCAAGACTCTCGTATTGACACATCAACATATATTTGGGACAGTCCCAGCCTATTTTCTCAATACCCTGCAATCATATAAACTGAATCGAGCACTGAGATCCGAGACATCACATCAGATCTGTTTACCTCCCACAAAGTCATATACATAGAGACAGAACTATGGGCCTTCTCTATCGCTGCCCCATCCTTCTGGAACACTCTACCTGGATAGCGGAGATCATGTGAAGATATTCGACAATTCAAGCGGTTGCTAAAAATGCATCTGTTTGTAAAGGCTTTCTCAGCCACATGAGGACTTATCTGTACAATTCTTTTCCATTTTTTCTTATTTCTCTCTTCATTTCAGTTATAACCAGTTTATTGGTCATGTTTCTTTGTCATATGATTGCAACTGCTACCTATCTAAGTCTATGTATGTGATTATTGTTTAAGACTATGTATGTGACCATTGTTACCTGCCTTGGATATATGCAGGATATAAATGTAGAAAATAAAAAAAAAATTAGCTCTGGATATTCAGTGCTGGACCATGTGTTGCCCCCGGCACTGAATATCCGGGGCTAATTGTCCTGCTGCTAGACACTAGATCTTATGCGAGAGGTGGCAGCAGCCATTTTCTTCAGACAGCCACAAAGGGCAGGAGAAATGGGGGTTCACTTCTGCCCCCACTGACTACCATGTAACTCAGGTAAGCCTGGGGAGCCTATTTAGATCAGGAGGGTTGAGAGTTGAGGGATGTTCTGAGGGGGAGGGAAGGAATTCTGAATGTCATGGGCTGGGGAGAGGGGAAAGGAAAGATGGGGCTGTTTCAGGATGCAGGAGGGAGCTCAGAGGGTTCCAGGAAACTTTTAAATAGTTGTGTGGGTCCCGGCTAATATTCAGTGTCGGGACCCGCATAGTTAACTAGTCTGTTTAGGACAGCTTTTGAGCTGAATATTTCCAGCAACCGCATAACCGCCGGTTCTTCCCCAATACTGCCCCTGACCTGCCTAATTTTTTATGGTTACCAGTAAGTACTGCTGAATATTGGCAGTTGGACAGCCAGCAGCAATTTAAGTGGGTCAGAGCCTCCCCTGCCCACTTAATTCTCTTTGAACATCGGGCAATATATGTCTAAATGGCAATATTTAGCCACTAAACATCTAAATTAAGGGACATTTACTAAAGTGCAGTAAACTATTGCAAGTTTTTGCATGTGATAGCCTCAGCGCAGACCGATATGGTTACCATATCCTAAAACCAGACAGCATGGCAAAAATCTCATACTAGATGCTTAGCTTGGGTAACAGCAGGGTATGGGTGGAGATAGAGCATAACCAGCAGTGACAGCTAATGCATGCAGGATGGTACAGAGTGCTGCAAAATCTTGCCTACATATACCTTGTTCCATTGGCCACAAACAGTCCTACAAAATATTGTACCTCAGCACATAGGGGTAGATTCTGTAAATGGTGCCCAAAGTTAGATGCTGGGATGGTGCATGCTAAACAACACGAATTCTATAATAGCAGGTCCATGTGGAACTCATTGTAGAATACTAGCCTAATTCAGTTTTGCACCTAACTTTACATGTGAGCATTTATGCCCACCAAAGACTGGTGTAAATGCTCGCACCTAACTACTGTCATTTAGGCGTGGAAATGGAAGTATTATATAACTCCACGCCTAAATCCTGGGAACACTCATAGCCCATCCATGCCCTTCCCCTGGCCAAGATCCCTTTGGAGTTGCATGCTATAAACATTAAGGGGCCCTTTTACTGTGGGCGTACCACACGCCAATCTGGAGCTGTTGCAGGCCCAACGCGGGCCCCAGCGGTAGTTTCACCCCTAGCGTGTGGCATTTCCAGTAGTGGAAATATTCAAAAAATATTTCCACAGAGGGTTACCCAGCGGTAATCAGACAGTACTGCATGCTACCGGGTTACCGCCAGGTTAGCACGAGAGCCCTTACTGCCACCTCAATAGGTGGTGGTTAGTGCTCCCCCCCCCCCCCCCCCCACACACACACACATGTGGTCATGGGATAAGAGTAATCTTACCATGTGGCTTTGTCTTTTTTTTGGCTTTTTTACCCACTGCAGTAAAAAGAGCCTCAGCACACATCAAAAATGGCCCCTGCTGCTAGCAAAGAGCCCTTTTTACCGTAGCTTAGTAAAAGGGCCCCTAGGTGCGCACTTTATAGAAAAGGACGTAGATCAGTTACACACATAACTGCTAATGTCTGCCAGCTAGCGCTTGTTGAGGTCAGTTAAACCAATTAGTGTATGCGTATAACTGATCCTATTCTATAACTGTGCACCTAAATTTTGCACCATGCTCCATGCTCTTCCCAACTTCTCCTTTATCGCCCCACCTCCTTACCTATCCCTATTCTTTCTCTCACATCTCTTCTATTCCATTTACTCCTTGTTCATTTGTCCTATCATGTACCTCCTTTGTTGATTCTGATTGTATTCTCTTGTTACTATGTAAGCCGCATTGAGCCTGCGATGAGCGGGAAAGCGCGGGGTACAAATGTAATAAATAAAATAATAATTAATAAATAGTGGTCATAATTTCTACCATCCATTGGGTTAACAAAACTGGTTTGTTGTCGCATCATATTTCAGAATGTACAGCGATCAGGTTTTTCATGACCACCCTGCTGTTGCGAGATCTGTTTCACATCCACAGAACTTATTAACTCTTTTTAAGTTCCTTCCCCTCCTAAAAGCAACGATACTTTTACTTTACTTTCTAAAAACGTAAATGAAAAGAAAGTATTTTACAATGGTTTTTAATAATTGATGTCAGTGTCGCTAGGTTCAAGTGCCATAAGGAGTGGCCTAGTGGTTAGGGTGGTGGACTTTGGTCCTGAGGAACTGAGTTCAATTCCCAATTCTAAAGGCGCTCTATGTAATAGGAGGTGAAAGACTGATGTGGAGGAGTGGCCTAGTGGTTAGGGTGGTGGACTTTGGTCCTGAGGAACTGAGTTCAATTCCCAATTCTAAAGGCGCTCTATGTAATAGGAGGTGAAAGACTGATGTGGAGGAGTGGCCTAGTGGTTAGGGTGGTGGACTTTGGTCCTGGGGAACTCAGGAACTGAGTTTAATTCCCACTTCAGGCACAGGCAGCTCCTTGTGACTCTGGGCAAGTCACTTAACCCTCCATTGCCCCATGTAAGCTGCATTGAGCCTGCCATGAATGGGAAAGCACAGCGTACAAATGTAACTAAAATAACAGGCACTTCCATATCATCAAGCTGATCAATCCATAGACTGGTGGGTTGTGTCCATCTACCAGCAGGTGGAGATAGAGAGCAAACTTTTGCCTCCCTATATGTGGTCATGTGCTGCCGGAAACTCCTCAGTATGTTCTCTATCTCAGCAGGTGGTGGTCACACACAGCAGCAGCTCTGGCTAGGCCTCCAAGCCTAATCCTTAGGTTTTGTTGAGGCCTGGGGTTGAGGGCTCTTTTGAGCAAGTGCAAACCTGGTGGTGCCAGGTCCCTCCTTTTCTCCCCCCTCCCGCTGGCTCCGTTTAAAAAAAAAAAAAAATTTTTTTAAACGTCTTTAAAGGCGTTTAATTCGACGTTTCTTTAAACGTTCATTGCAGCTACTCACTGGGACACCAGTTCGTTACAGCTCGGAGCGGCAAGCAGGTAATTTTACCTTTTTATAGCGGGCAGGGGGTTCCCCGATTCTTCTCCTCGTGGCAATGGCGTCGGAGGGCGAGGGCGCAAAGGGTCGCTCCCCGGATCGCTGGAGCGCTTCTAGAGGGGATGCGGGGGTTTTACAACCTGATTCGCCCTTGATGGGTGATAGTTTAGTGACCGATGAATGTCCCGGTCGTTCCTCCGGCGTGGCGGTTTTTTCCCGCCATAAACGCCCATCCCCCGCTCCTCGCCTCCGCCATCTTGGCCGGCCACGCGGCTCGGACGGCTTCTTCGGGGCCGCCCTTGAGGTTGGAGACATTAATGCCATGAACGCCCTTAATTTGGGCGACGGCACAAAGCGGCTAAAGTTAAGCGCCGTTCTTCCCGCGCGGCTCCTTCACGGAGTTTCGCGCCGGACGCCATTTTGGATGCGCAGCATGTCTCTCCCCCGCTATTGCGAGCGCCGGTTGAGAGTGCGTCTAGGGCTGTTGCCCAGGCTGCGGAAGTGCACAGTCTGGGGGGTTTCTCCCCCAAGTTTGTTTTGCTGCTGCATCAGGCTTTCCTCATGCAAAACGCTGCCCCTGCTCCCTCTTCTGATAAAGAGGTTGAGGTTCCCAGAGGTAAACGCCCTCGGGTTGATTTCCAGGCCTTGGAGGACCTTTGTCTCCTCCGATGTAGATGAGGGCAGCGTGTCTGAGGTCTCACAACGATCCTTTGCGGATTCCTTGGAGGAGATAGATCCCCGCTCGGATGGAGCGGATGACCCCTCTGCAGCGCGGCTTTTTAGCCCAGAGGATTTGCCCAACCTGTTGTTACAGGCCATGGACACTTTGAAGATTTCCTCTCCGGAGGACGTCTCTCCCTCAGCCCCTGTTGGCTCTGCCATTATGCTGGGGACGAAGCGCCCGCCTAGAACCTTCCACGTGCATGATGCCATGCACACCTTAATTGCGGCTCAATGGGATGACCCGGAAACGAGCCTTAAAGTGGCTAGGGCTATGTCCCGCCTCTATCCTTTGGCTGTGAGTGAACGTGAGGCCTATCTGTGGCCTACCATGGATTCTTTAATCACTGCGGTGACTAAGAAAACGGCGTTGCCGGTGGAAGGTGGCACGGCCCTAAAGGACGCCCAAGACAGAAGATTGGAGGCGGCCTTAAGGTCGTCCTTTGAGGCAGCTGCTTTAAGTTTGCAGGCCTCAGTTTGCGGCTCCTATGTGGCCAGGGCGTGCCGGACTATGGTGCAGCGGGCTTCCCCCTCGGATCATTCCTTGAGGGCTGATTGGCCGGCCCTGGAATCGGGCTTAGCCTATTTGGCAGACTTGCTGTATGATGTCTGGAGAGCCTCAGCTAAAGGCATGGCTCAGACAGTCTCTGCGCGGCGGTGGCTTTGGCTGAAACATTGGTCTGCTGACCACGCCTCTAAATCCCGCCTGGCTAGATTGCCTTTTAAAGGCAAGCTGCTCTTTGGGGTCGAGCTGGACAAAATCGTGACCGATCTCGGCACGTCTAAGGGCAAGAAATTACCAGAGGTCAGGGCTCGGGTTAGTACTCGTCCCGATACCTCCAGAGGACGGTTGCAGGAAGCCCATCGGTACCGCCCGGGCAAGTCGGGTTCCTCTGCCCCCTCTTCCTTCAAGAGGAATTTCTCCCCCAAGCAGCATTCCTTTCGCAGAGACCGCCGTCCCGGAGGTGCTCCCTCCGGTCCTCCCCCAGGGTCTCGTACCCAATGACGGGGCCTTGGTCCACGCCCCAGTGCAGATTGGAGGACGGCTGTCCTCGTTTCTGGGCGAGTGGACCACTATAACTTCAGACGCGTGGGTGCTGGAAGTCATCAGAGACGGCTACAAGCTAGAGTTCTGCCACCCCTTAAGAGACGGGTTTGTACTCTCTCCCTGCAAGTCTCCGGTCAAGCTGTGGTAGTGCAGCAGACCTTGGACAACCTGATCCGCCTGGGTGCGGTCGTTCCGGTGCCAAAAAATCAGATTGGCAAGGGACGTTACTCCATTTACTTTGTGGTTCCAAAGAAAGGAGGTTCTGTCCGGCCTATCCTCGACCTCAAAGGGGTCAATCGGGCCTGGAAAGTGAGGCACTTTCGCATGGAGACTCTCCGCTCTGTTATAGCGGCAGTGAAGGCAGGAGAGTTCTTGGCTTCCTTGGACATCAAGGAAGCGTACCTGCATATTCCCATCTGGCCTCCTCTCCAACGCTTTCTGCGTTTTACAGTCCTGAGACGACACTTCCAGTTCAGAGCCCTCCCTTTCGGGTTGGCTACTGCTCCGCGGACCTTTTCCAAAGTAATGGGGGTCATAGCGGCCTTCCTGCTAAAGGAAGGAGTACAAGTCCATCCTTATCTGGACGACTGGTTGATCCGAGCCCCCTCTTATGCAGAGTGCGGCAAAGCTATGGACCGGGTAGTTGCTCTTTTGAGCTCCCTGGGATGGATCATCAACTGGAAGAAGAGCCAGCTGCGCCCGACTCAGTCCCTGGTGTATCTGGGAGTTCGATTCGACACCCAAGTGGGCAGAGTGTTCCTGCCAGACAATCGGATTGTCAAGCTTCAGGCTCAGGTGGACTAGTTCCTAGTAGCCTCTCCTATTCGGGCTTGGGACTACGTGCAGCTGTTGGGCTCTATGACGGCCACGATGGAAGTAGTGCCCTGGGCCAGGGCTCATATGAGACCACTACAGCTATCTCTGCTGCTGCGCTGGACTCCGATGTCGGAGGATTATGCCGTGCGCCTTCCCGTGGACCCAGCAGTGCGCAAGGCGCTGAGCTGGTGGACGCAGACAGACAAGTTGTCTGCAGGATTGCCTCTGGTGACCCCGGAGTGGATTGTCGTCACGACAGACGCCTCTTTGATGGGCTGGGGAGCCCACTGCTTGGGAAGGACAGCGCAGGGGCTCTAGTCTCCTGCAGAGGCAAGTGGTCTATCAACCTCCTGGAACTCAGAGCCATTCGGTTGGTGTTATTGGAGTTCATCCCGGTACTGGTGTTGAAGCCGGTACGGGTCCTGTCGGACAATGCCACGGCTGTGGCCTATATCAACCGCCAGGGAGGTACCAAGAGCGCCCCTCTAGCCAGGAGGCTATGAGTCTTTGCCAGTGGGCGGAAGCGAACCTGGAGCAGCTTTCAGCGGCCCACATTGCCGGAGTCATGAATGTCAAGGCGGACTTTCTCAGTCGCCATACCTTGGAGCCCGGAGAGTGGCAACTATCTGCTCAGGCGTTCTTGGACATCACGAAGCGCTGGGGCCAGCCGAGCCTAGATCTGATGGCGTCATCGGCCAATGGCCAAGTGCCGCGCTTTTTCAGCAGAGGACGGGACCCTCGATCCCTGGGAGTAGATGCTCTTCTCCAACAGTGGCCGACACAAGAGCTCCTCTATGTGTTCCCGCCCTGGCCCATGTTGGGCAGGGTGCTAGACCGGGTGGCAAAGCATCCCGGCAGGGTAATCCTGGTGGGTCCGGATTGGCCCAGACGTCCCTGGTATGCGGACTTGTTCAGGCTCTCAGTCGACGATCCTCTGCGGCTGTCAGTGGAGCAGGGCCTGTTACATCAGGGTCCCGTGGTGATGGAGTATCCCTCTCCCTTTGGTCTTACGGCCTGGCTATTGAGCGGCAGCGTCTGAGGAAGAAGGGCTTCTCAGACAAGGTCATCGCCACTATGCTGAGAGCGAGGAAGCGCTCTACTTCTACTGCTTACGCCAGGGTTTGGCGTATCTTTGCAGCATGGTGTGAAGCAGGCTCACTTTCTCCCTTCACTGCTCCAATTTCTTCAGTGTTGGCGTTCCTGCAAGAAGGTCTGGAGAAAGGCCTGTCGCTCAGTTCCCTTAAAGTCCAGGTAGCGGCTCTGGCTTGCTTCAGGGGCCGCCTGAAGGGTGCTTCCCTGGCTTCGCAGCCAGATGTGGTGCGCTTTCTCAAGGGAGTTAATCACCTGCGCCCTCCTCTGCACTCAGTGGTGCCTGCGTGGAATCTCAACCTGGTGCTAAGAGCATTGCAGAAGCCGCCTTTGGAACCCTTGTCGAGGGCATCTCTGAAAGACCTGACGTTGAAAGCAGTCTTTTTGGTGGCTATCACTTCAGCCAGAAGAGTTTCCGAGCTCCAGGCGCTCTCTTGTCGAGAGCCTTTTCTGCAGTTCACTGAGGCAGGAGTGACTATTCGCACAGTGCCTGCCTTCCTGCCCAAGATTGGTTCTCGCTTCCATGTGAATCAGCAGCTCTGTCTCCCTTCCTTTCGTAGGGAGGACTACCCAGAGGAGTACTCCGCTCTTGAATATCTGGATGTGAGACGAGTCATCATCAGATACTTGGAAGTGACCAATGATTTCCGGAAATCGGATCATCTGTTTGTCCTGTTTGCAGGTCCTCGTAAGGGTCTGCAGGCTGCTAAGCCTACAGTGGCAAGATGGGTCAAGGAAGCCATTGCAGCGGGGAAGGTGCCGCCTATCCAGCTGAAGGCTCACTCCACGAGAGCTCAGGCGGCCTCGATGGCAGAGGCCGGATCCGTCTCCTTGGAAGAGATATGCAAGGCGGCAACGTGGGCTTCGGCTCATACATTCTCCAAGCATTACCGTTTGACTGTGGCTGCACGGGCGGAGGCCCGGTTTGGAGCTTCAGTGTTGAGGTCAGGGATTTCTATGTCCCGCCCTGGGTGAGTACTGCTTCGGTACATCCCACCAGTCTATGGATTGATCAGCTTGATGATATGGAAGGTAAAATTATGTATAATCATACCTGATAATTTTCTTTCCATTAATCATAGCTGATCAATCCATAGCCCCTCCCAGATATCTGTACTGTTTATATTCTGGTTGAATTTTAGGTTCAAGTTTAGCCTTCAGTTACTTCAGGAGGACTTCGTGTTCAAGTTCTTCTTTCACTTGGATTCTTCAAGAGTTGAGACGAGTTTGTGTTACAGTGAGCTGCTGCATTCCTCTCCCCTTCCGTTTTACGGGGCTGGATTGAGACATAAATTCTGCCGGCACTCCCTCCCGCTTCGTGCGGCTGTAGGGCAGCTTTGTACCCCTCCCGCTTCGGCGGTGTTAGGGTCAGTCAGCTCCTCCCGCGGTTGCGGTTGCAGGATAAGCCAGATCCCCCCGCATCGGCGGGTGTGGTGTCCCTCCCCCGCTCCGCGGGGATGAGCTGGACGGATTCCCCTCCCCCACTTGTGTGGGGATGAGCTGGGTTAATTCCCCTCCCCCGTTTCGGCGGTGGTGAGCTGGGCAGAGTGTCCCTTCGTGGGTGTAATTCTCTAAGTGCTGAGTCCTGCGGATGGAGCTTTGATATCGACATACTGAGGAGTTTCCGGCAGCACATGACCACATATAGGGAGGCAAAAGGATTGCTCTCTATCTCCACCTGCTGGTAGATGGACACAACCCACCAGTCTATGGATTGATCAGCTATGATTAATGGAAAGAAAATTATCAGGTATGATTATACATAATTTTACCATCAGACGGGCTTCCTCAACCTCTTGAGCAGCACGAGTCTGTAGTACCAATTTTTGATTATTCAACACCGTTTATTTATAGGTTCTATGAACAATCTTAGAAGGATAGCCTGTAGTGGTGGGAGATGGAAAGCCATTCTTGGGGTTCAAAACAACAGTATTGTGGTATTCTGTTCCAAAATTGCATCATATAACTGCTCATATGAGGCTGGCAAGGTGGCAAAGTTGCCGACGGCCCTGTTTATGATGCCAGTGTTTAAACACAAAGAAGTGGACTGTACAGACAGAGTGCCAGATACAACTCTGGATACCTTGTTGGCCAGACTGGATGGACTGTACAGGTCTTTATCTGCTGTTACATACAATTACCTTTTCAGTAAAGTCACTTGTCATTAGTAATCCATAAATGAAGAACAAGACCTCATATCACAACAATTGCAAATAAGCCAAGAGCCACTTTGAATGTAAATTCTCGTAGTTCGACTGTATGTTTCAATCTGTAGCTTTCACATAAACTGCCATAGTAAAGTGCCCATCCCGTAAACTGACTTCGACATCCAAAAGTGCAATTGTGTTAGAATCAAAATGTTTTTAAATTGAGTAAAAATACTACAAGGATTCAACCACTGAAAAATTTGCTTTAACTATATATTTTTTTGTTACATTTGTACCCCACACTTTCCCACTCATGGCAAGCTCAATGCACATGGAGCAATGGAGGGTTAAGTGACTTGCCCAGAGTCACAAGGAGCTGCCTGTGCCTGAAGTGGGAATCGAACTCAGTTCCTCAGGACCAAAGTCTACCACCTTAACCACTAGGCCACTCCTCCACTATTGCCATGCTTTACCAAAGAACAACAACGTCATCTACATGTTTCCATAATTTCATGTAACCTTTAAAGGGAGACCGATTTCACCATTGCTTTTCACATTCTTCCACAGATAAATGTGCTAGCAATGAGGCAAAAATTGTGCCAGGTGTAAAAGTATGCCTGACATGCGTGCACATATTTTTACAATAGACATTGAGGGTATTGTCTGGGTGGTGCGCACCTTAATTTAAGTGCACGCTTCAGTAATCTCCCCATGGACATTTACATCTGCTCTCGAGCAGGTCTAATGTTCACATTTGCAATCTCTGCAGGATTTATACTAAAGACAAATTGGCGCATTCCAGCCCACTTAACCTAAGCACCCTGTTATTAAAGAAAACTTCCCTGGTTTTCTTTTAACACGCATGCTTTATGTGCTCATAAAGTGAAAAGCAGACAATGGGAATTTGAAAATAAAATCCCTGTACTTGCTTTCTGGGCATTTCTGATCTGTCCCTAGCCTCTTTCCATCTCTGAGGGCCCATGGCAATTTTTAAAGAGCCTATTTTTTCACAGGTAAATGGCCATTTCCCTACAGAAATCGCTCTGATAATTGCTCTCTTAAAACTGGTCTGAAGGTGATTTCAGATATTCTGTGGAACAGTGAATGAGTGTCAGTTATGGACCTTTTTGCCTCGTGCAGTCTTCGCTTAATGCTGCCTGGTCGCATTGTAGTACACACCAACAGAATGCTCAAACAGCTTATCATTCCCTGTTAGCATATGTACATAACCATGAAAACACTTATTGCAACTGTGATAACTTTGTTTGTTATAGCCTAAGAGATACAGCAAATGGTTGGTACATAGTGCAAGCTGTTTAACATTCAGTAAACATATTTTGCACATGACAAATTATCACAGTTTCAGACACTGGTACAATTCTCTCATTACATTGTACTCAACAAAATCAGTGTCTCGCTTTAAATAGGCTTATTTATCCTTCCAGTCAGAAATGGAAAAAATAAAAATAAGTCACACTTTATGCGAAACAGCATTTCGTGTTGGCTTGGTCTTTTTTCAAGGTCCAAAATAAAAGACAAGCAGTGGGTAATAGTGCCCACCAGAGATTTCCTAATAACATGGACTATTCTCTTGATTTGTCTCTGAGGGCGGGGATGAATGAAAAATCTGAGTCCATGGGTTAAATCAGGCATCACCATTAAACGTGCAAGACAGTTCTTGTTTATGAGACTACAGTGTAGATGTGCGATGGAGGTAATTGAAATCACCTGCTGCTTTTTGGAATTGGTTCGGCTCCCAAAGCAGGCCAGTGCAGTGGGCTCAGCTGGCTGCAGTAGCATAGCATGAGAACCCACTCTAAAATCATTAGGCAGTGTGCAGATGTTAACCTGTTGGGGCCAGTGTTTGGTTTAGGTTTATATTTATTCCTGGCTAAGATTAGTCTCTTCTGAGCAGTAGCCATTTTAATAGTGAACAAACATTTAAAAATTCAGCTCATAATTTGGAAATATAAATGACTAGTAAAAAAGGCCCGTTTCTGACACAAATGAAACGGGCGCTAGCAAGGTTATATTGATTAGTTGTTTTTTGTTAACCAAATATTTAATATTAAAGTATTGTAATGAGATGGAGTAATAGTGAAGGGTGTATAATGAGGAAGGAGGAGGCCCTGTGTAGGACCACAGGTGCGGTCCTTTTTGACAGAGTGTTTGTGTGTGTAAGTCAGAGAGACAGACTGTGTGAGACCGATAGTGAGTGTGTGTGAAGAAAAGAGATTGCTGACTGAGGTATTTCAGGAATGAAATGCTGGTAAAAGAATTGTCAATACTCCTTTCAAGTAATTAAATGTTTGTAAGCATAAGGTAAAAGGCAAGAAAGCTTTCAAAAATGTTGTTTTGTGAACTGCAGGTTTAGTGCAAAAGCAGTGCTGAAAGTGCTTTATCATGCACAGTACTTCCCAAGGAAGCAGAACCGCAGCAAAGTGAATTGCAAAGTGGAAAACTAAAAAGCCAACCAAACCCTCAGTATTTTTCATGTTAACATGGGAAATACACATTGAATGTAAAAGAAATCTGTGTTTTCTGTTCCGTCTCCCCCTCAGAAGCACAATGGTACCGTGTCAGCGACTGCAGCCCTTAACCCTTTTATTGCCACATCAACGTTAACACTTCAGGAGCGAGCTTGCTCAGCTGGTTTGCTTGCTGTTGGAAGAGGGGTGGAGGAGTTGCTTCTTTTAGGATCATGTTAAGTGTTTCCCAATCTGCTAGGGGGAAGCTGTGTCATTTGTAACCCTGCCTCACGAAAACAATTCTTCAGAGCACAGAGTAGTAGTCAGCCCCAAGCGCAGGAGCACCAACAATAAGACCATCATTGATTGGTTGCAAAATCTCTTCCTGGTTGCTAGGAAAAGAAGTGGGTGATTTGTTGCTGTCAGGGTGATTCCTTGCTGTCATAACTTAAAGGAGGCGGATGTTCGTTCTCGTGCGTTGCCTGTAGATGTAAAGTGAGATGCATGGGGGGGAGGGGTTTCAAGTGTACAGCGCTGCGTACGTGTAGTAGCGCTATAGAAATTATAAGTAGTAGTTGTGGTATCGGAAGGGGGGGGGTTGTGGGTGAGCTGTAGGAATTTGAACTCTGACACTGGGATGGAAAGGAGGCGGATCTTCGTGCTCGTGTGTTGCCTGTAGATGAGAAATGAGATCCATGGGTGGAGGTGAGGAATTTGAACTGTGACCCTGGAAAGGAAAGGAGGCTGATCTTCGTGTTTGCGCGTTGCCTGTAGTCAGTGCTTTTTTTGTAGAAAAAAAGGTGCCGGTACTCATTATGGGCGGGGTCACCACATATGTCTCCACCCCTATGATAGCCACACCCACATTAACCACACCCCCTATACCAGCCATGGCGCATATAAACAGACATTATTGAAAATATTATAGTACTACAGGAGAAAAAAATAACGTGTCTTTTTTTCATGATAAATAATCTCTGTAAGCTCTTACAGCTCCAGTATACCCAGTGCAAAATAAGACAGCCAATGTAAATTCTCAAATTGGACATATTACAAACACTAAAATGAAAATAAAATGATTTTTTTCTACCTTTGTTGTCTGGTGACTGTTTTTCTTTGCATATTGGTCCCAGTCTGTGATTCTGCTTTCCTTTGTTTTCGCTTAACTCTTCTGTGCCATTTGTCATTTTTGTCTTGTTTTTCTTTGCTTTCTTCAATATTTTTCAGACTCTCTCTCTGCCCAGATTTAATTCATTCTTACTATCCATTCTTTAATTTCCTTCATCTACCTGTGGCTTTTCATCTTTTCCTCACCCTTGTTCTCTCCATGCCCCTTCCTCTTATTCTCCAGTCTTTCTCTATTCCCCTTTTCCTTCCAGCAGCTCTGCTTTCTCTCTCCATCCTTCCAGTGTCGCCCCTATTTCTTTCTGCATTCTTCCATCCAGTGTCTTCCCTCTTTCTCTCCCCATCCTTCCGTTTTCCCTCTCTCTCTCTCCCCATCCTTCCATCTGTTTTTCCCCCTCTCTCCCCATCCTTCCATCTGTTTTTTCCCCCTCTCTCCCCATCCTTCCATGTTTTTCCCTCTCTCCCCAATCCTTCCATCTGTGTTTTCCCTCTCTCTCCCCATCCTTCCATCTGTTTTTTCCCTCTCTCCCCAATCCTTCCATCTGTGTTTTCCCTCTCTCTCCCCATCCTTCCATCTGTTTTTCCCCTCTCTCCCCAATCCTTCCATCTGTTTTTCCCCTCTCTCCCCAATCCTTCCATCTGTTTTTCCCTCTCTCTCTCCCCATCCTTCCCTCTGTTGGTTTCCCTCTCTCTCCCCAATCCTTCCCTCTGTTGGTTTCCCTCTTTCTCCCCAATCCTTCCCTCTGTTGGTTTCCCTCTTTCCCTCTCTCCCCAATCCTTCCCTCTGTTGGTTTCCCTCTTTCTCCCCAATCCTTCCCTCTGTTGGGTTCCCTCTCTCCCCAATCCTTCCCTCTGTTGGGTTCCCTCTCTCCCCAATCCTTCCCTCTGTTGGGTTCCCTCTTTCCCCAATCCTTCCCTCTGTTGGTTTCCCTCTCTCCCCAATCCTTCCCTCTGTTGGTTTCCCTCTCTCCCCAATCCTTCCCTCTGTTGGTTTCCCTCTTTCCCTCTCTCCCCAATCCTTCCCTCTGTTGGTTTCCCTCTCTCCCTAATCCTTCCCTCTGTTGGTTTCCCTCTTTCTCTCCCCAGTCCTTCCCCCCCCCCCCCCCCCCGGCGACACTCCGGGCGAGTCCTGCACTTAGGTTTTTTTTTTTAAGACTCAGAACGTGCGAACGATGCAGCTGGCAGCGATTGAAAGAGGCTGTCTGGGCTGGCGTCTGCGTCGGAGCTTCCCTCACCCTCTGCGAGTCCCGCCTTTGTTGTTACAACTTCCTGTTTCGCGGGACTCGCAGAGGGTGAGGGAAGCTCCGACGCAGACGCCAGCCCAGACAGCCTCTTTCAATCGCTGCCGGCTGCATCGTTCGCGCGTTGTGAGTGTTAAAAAAAAAAACTAAGTGCAGGACTCGGCCGGAGTGTCGCGGAGGGGGGGGGGCGCGGGGCGGGCAAAAAAAGGTGCCGATGCATTGGGGGGGGGGGGAGTTTTCTTTAGTGTTTGTATCGGAAGGGGGGGTGCTGAGTTGCATGAATTCCTAGGCAGGGGGAGGAGTAGGGAAACACGCGTAGCGTGTTTCCCTACTCCTCCCCCTTTCCTTGTTTTTTTGTGGAGCAGCTGTGCTGGCGACGTCATCCTTGGCTTCACCCAACTCAGCCAATCAGACGTGCTACACGGTCTGTGAGTGTCATTGCTCCGCCCACGAGGTCATCACGTTTGACGTGTGGGCGCGGCAGACAGTCATGGATGAAAAATTGATCTCTGGCACCTCACATTTAGAACGTTGGAAAAGTGAGGCTTCAGAACGTTGGTGGTGCGTTTTATATAGAGAGATTTGAAGGGATCTATATCATGGGCACCAGTGCTAGCCTTTGCTCCCCACCCCCACCCAATTCTCATTGTTTATAATGTATGTGATACATGCTTACTGCTTTAATTGTACTGGTGACTGCTAAAAACCTTTTCATGTACAGTAATATTTTTGGTTTTTAGTTTTCTGGAATGTATATCCTTGAAACTTTTGGAGGCAAAGAGCATTTTACTTTGTTTAAACATGCTTATACATCACACTCAATATCATTTAACTTTTTATGTGATGTTTAGTGATACATCTAGAAGATTCCATTCAAACCTTTTCCCCAAGTGTATAGCCTCAAACACTGAGGTGCCATGTATGAATCAGACTGAGAGAGCGCAGAGATGTATGGGTTTTATTGGGTATGGTCATGGATAAATGAAGTCACGAAAGAGAGGGTATCAGCATACAAAAATCAACAGAAACACAAGAAAAGCAAACACTGGGCCTTCAGGATTGAGAAAAATGTGATCCTTTTATTCAGAAAATGACCCAACACGAGCCGTGTTTCAGCATACAAACGCCTGCCTCAGGGGTGAAAGAGATTCTATAGGTATACTCATAAACATATGAGATCAATCAAACAATCAGGATGTATTTCCCAGAATATGGTGATTGTCTGTACAAAGTTTAAGAACGCCGTCGGTAAAAAAACTGCCAATCATGTCCTTATAAGTTGATTTAGTTAGTATATCACTTCTATGATCCTCCTATTTTATACTTATGGGCTTCTTAGCAATTAGAACACACTAAGCTTTAGTTAAAAAGGCCCCTTAAATTGATATGATGATGTGCAGGAATTTATCTTTCCCCCCCCCCCCTTCTTCTTTTTCTCATATAATCCACAATAATGTCTCACGATGGTGTGAATCCCTAACACCGTAAGGGTATTTTAACACATTCCGTTCTGGTCCCACACACTTTATATGTAAATGCAGGAAGTCATTCTGTATAATTTATGGGACTGATATTCAGACCGCAGCTGCCCCACACGGTCTGCACTGAACCCAGATATTCAATGCTGGACCATTTCCAGTAACCGGCATTGAATATCTGATTTATTTTTGGCCAGTTTTAATATACCCGGCCAAGCCAATATTCAGCACTGGCCAGTTAAGTTGAAACCTGCCAAAGATAGGCCTGTTATTTCGGAAGCCTAATTTGGCTGCCAGACTTAGCCGGCGATGCTCTGAGTATTGGCAGATAGCCGGTTATATTGCGCAATTTTTAGCGCTAAACACTGGCAATATCCAGCAGAAGACAGCTGGCTATCTCCCGCTGAATATTGCCAGATAGCAGGCTAAGTGCCATTTAACCAGCCAGGAGCCATTCCTGACCCTTCTTTCACTCCCTTACTTACTTTGACGTCAACTCGGCAGCACGAACGGTGCAGGCAGCAATTGAGAGAGGCTGGCAGCATTGGAGCTTCCCTCTGCGAGTCCCGCCTACGTTGATACAACTTCCTGTTTCCGCATAGACAGGACTTGCAGAGGGAAGCTCCAACGCTGCCAGCCTCTCTCAATCGCTGCCGAGTCCGACGCTGGCAGCCTGTGGAGAAGGAGGACGGGCTGGGAGGAGGATAGGCTGTGGGAAGAAGAATCGCTGGACATGGGAGATGGAAGGGCAGGGAAGAGAGGAGAATCATTGGACTCATGGGAGGGGAGGGCAGGGAAGAGAGAATCGCTGGACATCATGGGAAGGGAGGGCAGGGAAGAGAGACTCGCTGGACATCATGGGAGGGGAAGGCAGGGAAGAGAGAATTGCTGGACATTGATGGGAGAGGAGGAGAGGGCAAGGAAGAGAGAATTGCTGGACATTGAGGGGAGGGGAGGGGAGGGCAGGGAAGAGAGAATCGCTGGACATCATGGGAAGGAAGGGCAGGGAAGAGAGAATCGCTGGACATCATGGGAGGGGAAGGCAGGGAAGAGAGAATTGCTGGACATCGATGGGAGGGCAGGGGAGAGAGAATTGCTGGACATCAATGGGAGGGCAGGGGAGAGAGGAGAATCACTGGGCATGGAGGGGAGGGCAGGGGAGAGAGGAGAATCGCTGGACATGGTTGGGAGGGGGGCAGGGAAGAGAAAATTGCTGGACATGGATGGGAGGAGAGAGCAGGGGAGAGAGGATAATCAGTGGACATGGATGCCAGGGGAGGACAGGGGGCAGAGAAGAATTGCTGGACATGGATGCCAGGGGAGGACAGGGGGCAGAGAAGAATCGCTGGACATGGATGGCAGGAGAGAGCAGGGGAAGGAGGAGACATACTGGACATGGATGGGAGTGGAGGTCAGGGAAGAGAGATTCGCTGGACATGGATGGAAGGGGAGGGCAGGGGAGAGTGGAGAACATTGGACATGGATGAGAGGAGAGGGAAGGGGAGAGAGGAGAATTGCTGGAAATGGATGGCAGGGGAGGACAGGGGACAGAAGAGAAGCGCTGGACATGGGAGGGGAGGGCAGGGGAGAGAGGAGACATGCTGGACATGGATGGAGGGCAGGAGAGAGGAGAAGTGCTGGTTGTGGATGGAGGAGAGGAAAGAAAAAAGATGATTCACATGGGAAAAGAAGAAGATGATGGGAAAGGGAAGAGAGGAGAAAAACTGCACATGGATGGAGAAAATAGTCAAAAGCTGGATCCACATTGTACCTCCTCCAGTCAATTCCACGGAGGAGGACCCAGCTTTTACTTGTGGATGTAGGGCATGAAATGAAGAAGAAAGGAAGAAAGTAAAGAAATAAATGGAAAGGAAGCCCTGGAAATAGAGTTAAGGGAACAGATAGAGAGCAGCAGAATCAGAGACTGGGACCAATATGGATAGAAAAACAAGTCACCAGACAATAAAGTAGAAAAAATCATTTTATTTTCATTTTAGTGTTTGGAATATGTCCAATTTGAGAATTTACATCTGCTGTCTTATTTTGCACTGGGTATACTGGAGCTGTAACAGCTTACAGACATTATTTATAATGAAAAAAAATCACGTTATTTTTTTCTCCTATACTAGTATAATATTTTCAATGATGTCTGTTTATATGTGCCATGGCTAGTATAAGGGGTTTGGCTAATGTGGGTGTGGCTATAATAGGGGTGGGGCATATGTGGTGACCCTGCCCATAATGAGTACCGGCACCTTTTTTTCTACAAAAAAAGCACTGGATTCTCATGCGGCAATGAGAAGTAGCCCATAGGAACTGAATGGGATTCCTTTCATTTGCAGCACCGAGAATCACTAGCACAGCTTTGTAAAAGAGGCCCTAGATAACTAGGGTGGCCACATAGTGCTGCCGCTTAAGAACTAGGTCAGTGACCTAGCCCTGGAATGTTTTGGTGCTTATTTTAAAAGCTGTGTTTTTGTTTTGGACCTCTGAATACTGGTGTTTAGATGTCCATATTGCTACCCATTGAGATTGGCGGTAAGGGCTCCCACAGTAACCCAGCGGTAACCGGGTAGCACACTGCACTGCCCAGTTACCACTGGCTAAGCTCCAGTGTCACAGGTAACATGGGTTGAATTCCCTTCTGCTCCTTGTGACTTTGGGCAAGTCAAATGCACAAGGGGCATTTTTGGATATGACATCTTAAGTCTGAATTTGGACGTTTTTTGTAAAATGGCCAAAATCAGAACAGGAAAGGTAATTTTCTACAAAAAAAAAAGTCTATCTTTTCCTTTTGAAAATGCTGTTTGGAAAAATGTTTTGTGATTTGGGGGAGGAAGGGGAGGTGATCCCCGAGTCCCTCCAGTGGTCATCTGGTCATTTGGGCCACCTCTTGCTGGAGTAGCCTAGTGGTCAGTGCAGCAGACTGTGATCCTTGGGAAGTGGGTTCAATTCCCACTGCAGCTATTTTTTATAAAAACAGGTCTAGCTCAAAACGTCTAAGTTTTAGTCTTGGACGTCTTTCTTTTGTTCCATTATTGCTGAAAGATGTCCATGTCTTAGGAATGCCCAAGTACCACCTTGAACACGCCCCTAGCACGCCCCCTTGAGATTTGGACGTCCTTCTGAGGGACTTCAGAGAAAGACGTCCAAAAAGAGGTTTTGATAATAATGATTTAGACGTTTCTGTGAGATAAATGTCCAAATGCTGACTTATGTCACTTTTTGGACGTCTATCTCTTTTGAAAATGAGCCTGATAGTGTTCTGTAAGTCAGGCATGTAAATGTCAGTGCTGTCCATGCTCAGCCATCTAGGCAGGTTTTTCTTTCATATACACATGTATACGTGCGGATGTTATGCATTGTCCACTACTTTCTTGATTTTACCTCCTTGCATACTGCATTACATGCTTTTCAGGTACCATCGCTTGATTATTGCAACTCTGTTTAAGCAGGTCTTCCCTCTTCCCAACTAAAACGTCTCCAAACTCTACAAAACTGTACAGCTGGGTTTCTTCGTAAGGCAAAACATTTTGATCATATTACACCTCTTTTTACCCATCTACACACTGGTTACCAATATGTTATCATATCCTGTTTAAAATCTTAATGCTTACCCGCAAGGCTTATTATCTAGGTTTCCCCTGTTACTTGGCATCTAATACAATCTAAAACAGGGATTCTCAGCAAGATATGATTTTCTGAATAGCCATGCATGATTATTAATTGTATGCATTTACATACATATGACCTGTGACTTGTGTAGTTTGGTTAGCCTGAAAGAGACCTGTGTGCAATTCTCAAGAAGCAAATACAGGTAAATAAAGTATTCCCCTTGCACTTAAAACAAAGCTTTGATGCATCCACCCTATGGGCCTTTTTTATTTTTATTTTTTGCTCTTATCTGGTGGCAGCTTTTTTTTAATTATTCTGGCTTTATGACCGTCTTTTTGAACAGCCAGTTTTTCTTCAAAATCTAGAGCTCACTTACTGCCTATTTCTCAACCAGTCATCTGAGCTGACAGCATCTAAATTTAAATGAAAGCAATATGAATTCTGCAGGAGATATTGATAGCTCATCTAATCATGCATTGCTTAAGTCTCATAAGTTAGAATGTTACTAGTCATCAGTTTTATGAAGACGTCATTTCTGAGACGTATTATCCACCAAGAAGTTGCTGTTCATTTAACTCTGTCCTAAAATTAGCCTGATTAAATTAATATCTACTTTCATTGCTCAAGCTGCCAACAAAACAAGTATAATCTTTTCTAAACTAGAACAGAGAAAGGCTGTTGATTTTCAGTACATGAGAAAATTAAAGTCGGGGGATAGGAGGCAATGTTCTTTTGTAGATTAGGAATTGGTTATTGGGTAGAAAACAGACGGTAGAGTTAAATAGTCATTTTTCTCAGTGGTAGAAGAGGGTAAATAGTGGAATGTCGCAGGGGTCTGTAGTGAGACCTGTGCTGTTTAACATATTTAAGCAGCCTAAAAACATTATAAATGAGCTAGAAATTGGAATGACAAATGAGGTGATTAAATTTGCATATGACACAAAACTATTCAAAGTTGTTAGAACACATGTTTTGCTATGAAGAATTGCAGGGTGACCTTAACAAACTAGAAGACTGGGCATCCAAATAACAGATGAAATTTAATGTGGACAATTGCAAAGTGATGCACATTGGGAAGAATAATCCAAACCATAGTTACCGGATGCTAGGGTCCACCTTGGGGGTCAGCACCCAAGAAAAAGATCTAGTTGTCATTGAAAATACACTGAAATCTTCTGCCCAGTGTGTGGCAGCAGTCAAATAAGCAATCAGGATGTTAGGAATTATTAGAAATCTGTCAGGTACCTGTGATCTGGATTGGCCACCATTGGAAACAGGATACTGGGCTAGATGGACCATTAGTCTGACCCAGTATGCTACATTGCTATTCTTATGAAATAATTTCCTTCTCCTTTAAGGATTTTGGGATTAATTTTTGAAAGGGTTTATCAAGGCCGGAGAGGGTGCTGCCCAGATAAACTCAGCTAAGCTGACCATAGCTGATATTCAGCAGCACTTAGGCCCCAGTGCTCAGAAGTAAACACAGGCATTAGAGGCCATTAGCTCTGTACTAGCACCCGCAATTACCTGCACAGAATATTCAGAGGGGTCAAGCACACGAAACAAGTGTACCAGGCACTAGTGCAGATAGCATGCAAAAGTAGTCAAGCTCATGTAAATGAGGACATTTTGTATTCCTCCCCAATGCTCAGAAAAGAGCACATGAAACAAAACTGCCTTACTGCTGCAAAAAGTATGCCAGGTCGGTGCAGGCGTTAGGCTGTTGGAAGAGAGGATTTCCCATGATTCTCATTCTTCTCTCATGATGCTTTCTGTAAACTCTGCTATTCAGAGATTCCTCCTCCGCCTTCCCACTGGTGGCCCCCAAAATTCCAGACACCTCCACCAATGGCCCCCCTAATACCAGATGTACCCTCCTTCCAGAATTTCCCCCATCCTCCCCCCCCATGCCTACTTAAAACAATCCTTGGTCTCTAGTGCCAACACAGAGTTCAAAATTGTGTCAGTGACACCTAGTTGTAGTCTGAAGGTACTACTGCTAAGGATCAAGCTGTCATATAAGATGTGTAGTGGGGTACCTTAGCGATCTGTCCTGGAACCAATTCTGTTCAGTATTTTTGTGAGCGGTATTGCCAAAGAGTTAGACGGGAAAGTATACCTTTTTGCAGATGACATGACGATTAGCAACAGAGTGGACACCAACCCCCCCCCCCCCCCCAGAAGAAGTAGAAAGCCTCAGAAATGACCTACAGAAATTAGAAGCTTTGGTTAATGCAAGGCAATTGAACTTTAATGTGAAGAAATGTAGAGTGATGCATTTGGGGTGCAGAAATCTAAAGGCGCTCTATGTAATAGGAGATGAAAGACTGATGTGCATAGACCAGGAAAGGGACCTTGGGGTAACTGTGTCTGAGGCGCTCAAATTGGCAAAACAATGTTACAAGGCCAGTAGGATGCTTGGCTGCATACAGAGAGCCACACACATGGGAATTAACGGTGCAGTGGCAGCTTGGTTCAATGGCTTCTTAAGGACAAGATCATATATAGTAAAGATGCCCAACCAGTTCTTATCATCTTGGATCCCTAAATGTGGGGTGTCACAAGGGTCCCCAATATCACCTATATTATTTAAAGTTATAATGGCAAAAAACTGGAAAACATGGGATTCAATCCATTTATATATGCTGACAATGTCACTATTTCTGTACCTTTTAATAGCAATATTACGGTGATATCGGACAAGGTTAAAGAATGTCTCGACCTCATGGAAAACTGGCCCACAATTTTCAAACTGAAACAGGATTGTGCAACCAGAATTTTGGTTTTATCTCTGTTTAAAAATCCCGCTTCATACCAATACTTCACAATTGACCAAATGATGTACCCAATCAGTGGTAGAAATTAAGGGCATATAAGCAAGAAGTATTCACTGGCCCAGGTCCCTTGAGAAAGCAGCAGCGAAATGGGTGCCTGACTGGATTAGCTGAGCACTCAGTTAAGCGACATTCTTTAGACTATTTTATGCCTTACTGCTGATCATTCTGTTAAGATCCTACAAAGCATTGACACTGCTATAATTGAACAACGAAAAAAGTAAAATAAAATTTTCTGCATAGAGCACATTTTTAGGTAGGAGGAGGGTTTTTGGTCAATGATGATTTGAGTCACAAATGGGATTTTTCATGCTTCACAAGTTGTTATTCAGTAACATATCCCAGTGACAAATGAAACCTTTTCCCCCATTATCATACATTTAAATGAACATTAAGTCTACTTTAGAGTTGCGACTGTCTATACGGGATAGTAGACCATTTAAGCCATTACATATTCTTTAAATATTTCTAGGATAAGCAGCATAAAATCTGTTTAACTCTTTGGGATCTTACCAGTACTTGTGACCTAAATTGGCCACTGTTGACAGACAGAATACTGGGCTTGACGGACCTTAGGTCTGTCCCAGTATGGCAACTCTTATGTTCTAACAACCGTTTAACTTTTGATACCTCCACAGATCCCATGTTTTCCCAGAGCTACTGATGCAAAAATAACTCTACAAATCCTTCCCTGCCCTCCTGCTCGGTTTGTGTGTGTGTTTCCATTAGACTGTACGTGTACAAGCAATCATGATTGTGGATGGACGGGCAAACTGAAACACTATTGACAACAGACACCCTTGCTTAAGTGAAACATGCCTAAAGCACAGTGCAAGCCACATTATAAAGCCCCATTTTACATAGAACGTTGAGATCGGAATTGAGATGTTCAGGCCAATATTCCGTTTCAGTGGTGTTCTACAAAGGCTTTGCCAAATGTGGAACATTTTGGAAGATACATATGGGGACGAGCAGGAGTGCACCCGTATTTGCCTGCCTATTCAGCAGGAGCAGCCATTTCACAAATATACACATTGCAAAAATGAACAAATTTGGCAGCTTCCAGCTACAAATGCTGGCAATTTTACAACACCCACATGTAAATGGCATCCGTTCCATGTGTCCCTGTCCCATTTTACAAAAATAGATGTGCAAGTGAAAATAAACAGAGGATTAAGGAGAATTACTCCCTTAAGGGCCCTTTTACTAAGCTGCGTAGGCGCCTATGCGCACCCAATGCACATCAATTTCGAGTTGCTACCCTTGCTGTAATTTCATGTTTGATGCATGTCCGCTAGGCGCACCGGAAAATATTTTTATTTTCTGGTTCGTGGGCGCTAATTGGGCAGTAATCATCATTCTGCACATGTAAGACCATTACCGCCCGGTTACCACGTGAGATCTTACCACTAGGTCAATGATTAGCGGTAAGGTGTCGGACCCAAAATGGATGTGCGGCAATATTCATTTTGCCCCCTGCCCATTTGTGGCAAAATATTTTAAAGGCATTTTTTACAGGTGCACTGAAAAATGATTCTTCACACGCCCAAAACACGCGTCTACACTACCGCAGGCCATTTTTCAGCACGCCTTTGTAAAAGGGCTCCTTAATCCCTCATGTAAAGTTTTGAATGAAACGAGCACTTTTTAAAAAAATCTGTGGGGGCCAGCTTATAAGCAAGAATGGGCTGATTGGTAAAAAAGTAAATCCATCCTCATTTTGGAGCTGGAGCAATAGATTATATAATCTAATGTTAATGTAATGAAATGGAACTACATCCTCCTACAGACAGAAAAAAACTTTTCTTTCAATATGGGAGACATACATACAATTTCTGTTACCCAGAGCTAGGAGTTTAGGGAAGAGAAGATCTTAATGCTGATTTATTTCTAGGCTATTAGGGGTTTACTACTAAGTGGGAAGGTATAAGAGTCCAATCTCCCTATATTAATCCTGAAAACTGCTATACTAATTACCCTATCTTACCCAGTATTATCAAAAATATCTTTGCTTTTAAGGTATTTATATTTTCCTTAATAATAGAGAGTATTTGAACGGGGGCGGTTGTTTGGTGGGGGGGGGGGGGGGGGTTAGAAAATACTTGGAGACAACCCAGAGGCTTTCATTGACAATTTTTATTTCTGTATTCAGTGTTTTTCAGAGTGTGATGATTTATACATACAAATCTATTACAATGTCATATCATCATATCACAATGTTATGTAGGGGGGGTTGTTATAATGGTGGCACGATGGTTTGATTTGTAACAATATGCAAATTGACCCCCACCCAGTTCATCCCAGGATGCACCCTTCAGGGCAGGGTGCTGTCTTTTTGTGGCTGATGGTGCTAGAAGTAGGAGCAAGTGGACATTGCTCCTGCCTTGTTTGAGGTATCAGGTTGGGGAGACCTAGGCTTTCTTAGGAAGAGGGGAGGGAGGAAACCACTAGACTAACAAGAAATTTGTTTGGAAGGTAGGGGAAGGTGGAGGCAGGGGACCCACTACACTACCAGGGATATTTTCTGAGGATCAGGATGGGAGGAGGGGGTTGGTCAAGGAGGGGGGCAGGGTGGTTGCCACTAGAAAGACACAAGGGATATGTTTTGAGGGCAGAGGAAGAGGTGTCGGGTTGGGAGATGTTTGTCAAGTCATCGGATGGGAGTTAGGGGCCGATACATGCCATGTCATGCTTCTGTTTTATTTTTTAAATGTCAGCCCTTCCTGTCAGTGCCTGAGCAAGTCACCACTCAGGCACTGACAGGAAAGGTAATGAGCTTCGGATTACTGCTGTGATTTTAACACAGCGGTATTTTGCATGCTCATTAATTATAGCATGCCATGGTATTTTGTTTTGCTCTAATTTCAAGGTAGAGTGAAGGCTCTATCCTGAAGCTTGCATTCCCTTCATAAAATGGGAATACAAATATAGATATCTGTTCCATCCAATGCAAGCTCAAACCACACCCCTTGAAATCTCTGCATGGTGTGGATCTCATGTGAAATTAGTGACTTTCTGCAATTGCCATTTACACGCATTTATACGAAGAGATACTATAACCCCCTTGCATATATGTGGAGATAAACAGGCTTGTTGGCCCATATAGTATTGAATCATGTATTTAACCAGTTATCTCTGTAGATGGATGCTTGGCAGTCCCTTGGACATGCCAAATATGTTGGATGAATGTGCACATTTTGCTCACTGGGCATATACATACTGCACAATCTGACAACACATTAGCAGAAGTGGACATGAGTTCATAAAGTTGAGTTTCCTGACATTCCGAGGACAAAGGACTCAAGAATGGAGGAATCTAGTCAGTGTTTAAGTACAGAATGTCAACAATTTATCTGTGTGAAATGAAACACATGGATTAATGTACACTGTTCTCTTTTAAAATCTGCACTAAATTTAAATGTGAAGGAAATTTTACAAATGGATGAAAGGAAGCAATATTTCTCTTGAGTCTTTGCACTAAACAATTGCCATTAAGTTGAAGAATATGTATTCCAATATTTTGGGCATTGAATTTTTATAATGTAGTAAAACACTTAGGGGAAAAAGAATCGACCCATAAAAATTCAATATTGTCAGAATGTAAACAAAGGTATTTGGCAGAAATCTACTCTTATCATAAAAAAAACAGCACTGGAGGGCTATCAATATCATTTTTATGATTTTCCGTCATTTGGAAGAGCAATATACTTGTCTCACTAGCGCAGAATGATATATTTCTGGAAGACTGTAAAGGTCAGAAAATGACTGCATGCTCATATCATCTCTACTCTCTGACTATCATAAGGTTAAATATATTGTAAGCTTAAGTAATGCAGATACAGCTGCTACTTTTGGCTTTATTTGAGGCAATGAGAGGAAATTGTGTGTTATCTTCTTATTATTATCATCAGGGCCAGTTCAAGGCACGAGCCAAGTGAAGCACTGATTCAGGGCGCCAAAAGCCTGCTTGACTGGCTCAGCCTTCACAGCAGTGCTGTCACTGCTGTGCTCTCTCCTCTGCACAGCCACCAGCACCACCGCAGGTTTAAACATGAGAACAGATACTTCATGGTCTCACGCTTAAGCCTAGGGTGGTGCCAGCAGCCGGCAGGAAGGGGTGGAGAGACACTGATGCAAGTACCAGAGCAACAGTTGCCTCACAGTGCCACAACCCCTTGAGTCAGCACCAATTATCATAAGCTCCTTGCCACAGCAGATTTTCACTGGAATTACTAACAAAAGTGGCAGTACCAAGTATCCATTCTGTACAGTGTATGAAAAAAATAGAAGATACTGTATTCTTGAGCCTATAGATTTATTTATTTTACTCACACCTTTTTTTAGTAGTAGTTCAAGGTGAGTTACATTCAGGTACACTGGATATTTCTCTGTCCCAGGAGGGCTCACAATCTAGGTTTGTACCTGAGGCAATAGAGGGTTAAGTGACTTGCCCAAGATCACAAGGAGCAGCAGTGAGATTTGAACCAGCCACCTCTGGATTGCAAGACCGGTGCTCTAACCACTAGGCCACTCCTCCACTCTGCGGTCAAAGCTCAAGAAAATGTAGCAGATACAGAAGTATTCCCAATTGCATTGGGTGCTATTGGGCTGTTTAGAAAGTATTTCCAAGCACACCCATATAGAGCAAACTTCTATATATGGTGCTCAAAACTGTGTGCGCAAATTTGGGCGCGTACCCAGTTCCACACATAATTAAACTGAATAACGAGCCAATCAGTGCCGATAACTGGATGTCAACAACCAATAATTGATGCTAATTGGCACTAATTTGGAATTATGTGCGTAATTCGCTTTGTGCTATTCTGTAAAAATGCGTACATAAATTTCTTAGCATGTAACTGAAAAGGAGGCATGGCTGTGAGAGGAGAATGGGTGGGTCAGAGGTGTTCACTAAAGATTCACGTGGTATTATAGAATTTGTGGGGGATCTGTGCCTAATTTAGGAGAGAAGAATTGCACCAGGGTTTACTTGGTGTAAATCCTTGTGCCTAAGTTAGGTGCGGATCCCGGCAGTATGCGCTATTCTGTAAATGGCACCTAATTCATTTGGGATTCAGAGAGGGTAGGATCTCATGTCTTGGCTTCCTGGACTCCTCCCTCTCTTCTACTTTCCACATGACCAGGTGCCTCACTTCTCATCACTTATGTCAGTTGTTCCCAAACCTGGTCCTAGAGGCACCCCAGCCAGTCAGGTTTTCAGGATACCCACAATGAATATTCATAAGAGAGATTTGCATGTAGTGGAGGCAGTACATGTAAATCTCTCTCATGAATATTCATTGCGGGTATCCTGACAACCTGACTGGCTGGGATGCCTCCAGGACCAGGTATGGGAACAACTGACTTGCGTGAAGATCTTCATTAACACTCAGAACTCAGGTTTGAGTTCTCTTTCCCCATGACAGAACTTTCCAGAGTGAGGTGTTTAACCCCTCAGAGTGGAGCCTCTTCACACCACTGCTAGATCCCTCAGGAGCTATGAGAAGCAGCACCACAGGCCTTGTACTGTGTGGCACTGTGTACCCACTGCAGGACTTCAGAGACAAGAGGCTTACTTTTCCACTTCTTTAGTTACCTTATCTTTTAAGATTCTGAATAACTTTACCAGTCACCAGTTTTGGTCTCTGTGACTATGGCAATATGAAGAGGTCAAAGCTGAGCATTAAAAGATTTTGCAGACTTGTAAAGTCAACTAAGCAGTGTGATTTGTCCAATAGCATATGTGACTATGCATACTCGTTATTCACAGAGATGCTTGCAGTACTCTTGTGTTCTTTCAATGAAAAGCTTGGCATCCATATCCCACTCTAACTGGTACACTTGTGGTAAATGTGTGAGCCCTCCAAAATACAATAAATACCTACTGTACCTACATATAGGTGATGCCTTCATGATTGAGAGCTATTGTATTAGTGTACAGTGAGGTACAGTAGGTATTTTTCTGCTCCTGGAGGGTTCACCACACAATATAAGGGGGGTATGGTGAGATGTGTACCTGGGACCTTTCATGTGACGTCCACTGCAGTGCCCCCTGGGCTGCCCCACTACTCTGCTGGGATGTGTGTGTGGCCAGTCTATTAAGAATGATGGCCCCCAGACATCCCAATGGCTGGGTTTTGGATGTTTTTCTCTTGGACGTTTTGTTTTCCAAAATGGCCCCAAAAGAAAAACTCATCGAGCACAAAACATTTAGGAAAAAGGCAATTTTTGAACCAAAAAGATAGACATTTTTCCGGTTCTAAAATGGTTATGTTCACCACTCACTTTTTGGATGTTTCTACCAAAACATCCCAAATCAGACTTAGATGTTTTATCGAAAATCCCTCCCCCCACACCATACACACACACACACGTTCTTGAATCAGTTCTCAAAGATATTCAGAGTTTGCCATCGAATGAAAAATTGTTAGAGTAACAGCAGACAATGATTCCAACTTTGTGAAAGCCTACTCTGTATTTGGACAGCATTACGATGAAGATGAAGATGCAAGTGATGAGTTTTACAGCACTACTTCTAATGCTAATGACAATGATGATGATAAATCACAAAAGTAAAATGTTTCAGAGATTCTCTTGACCAACACCTGCAGACCCTGTCAGAAGACATCAGTAGTTTTTCAGCCTGGTCTGATTTGAAGGAACTTTTTATCAGACTGGGCATTCCACTTCCTGCCAGTGCAGTCACTGAACACTTTTTTGGCTTTACTGGATTAATGACTCACAAGTGCATCTGTATATGAGTGACAGCCATTTTCAAAATTTGGTTTTACTAAAAGCAAAGTGGATTGAATTGTAAAACAATAAAGTTATTTGGATAAAAATGTTAACAATAGTTGCATTCATTGTAGTTGCAGTACTTTTACGTTTTACTCAAAAAGTATTATGTTAGGCAATAACATTTTTACTTTCACTTAAGTACATTTTTTTAATGTGTTCTTTTCTGTATTTTTATATAAGTATTAAAATATACATTGATTTTTACTTTTACATAAGTACTTTTTACCTAGTACTTTGAACAACACTGGGGGATCGTAACTTGCTGCAGCAGGGTAGGAGGGGGATAAGCTTCACTACTACTACTAAAGCTTATCAGGTATAAGCTGATAGTTATGCAGGTGCCGACCGATATTCAGTGCCAGCACCTGCATAGCTAACTGGGCAAAGTTAGGACCGCTGTTTATGTGGTCCTATATGCTCAGTCAACTATGTGGGCACTGGCACTGAATATTGTCAGCACCAGTATAACTCCTGGCTCCCCTCTGGAACTGGTCCTGGTGCCTTCCCTCTCCTGCCCACTTTCAAAATGGCCAGTTGGTGCCAATATTCATTGACACTGCACAGTGAAGTGCCACGTGGAGGGGCATAATTGAAAGGGTCACCCAAGTTTTTCTGAGGACGTCATGAAGGGGCGGGGATACCCGTATTATCAAAACAAGATGGACGTCCATATTTTGTTTCAATAATACGGTCGGGGAAGCCCAAATCTGGAAATTTAGGTCGACCTTAGAGATGGTCGTCCTTAGACTTGGTCGTTTCTGATTTTTAGCAATAATGGAAACTGAGGACGCCCATCTCAGAAACGACCAAATCCAAGCCCTTTGGTCGTGGGAGGAGCCAGCATTCATAGTGCACTGGTCCCCCTCACATGCCAGGACACCAACTGGGCACCCTAGGGGGCACTGCAGTGGACTTCACAAATTGCTCCCAGGTGCATAGCTCCCTTACCTTGTGTGCTGAGCCCCCCAAAACCCACTCCCCACAACTGTACAACACTACCATAGCACTAAGGGGTAAAGGGGGGCAGCTAGATGTGGGTACAGTGGGTTTGTGGTGGTTTTTGGAGGGCTCACATTTACCACCACAAGTGTAACAGGTAGGGGGGATGGGCCTGGGTCCGCCTGCCTGAAGTGCACTGCACCCACTAAAACTGCTCCAGGGACCTGCATACTGCTGTGATGGGCCTGAGTGTGACATTTGATGCTGGCATAGAGGCTGGCACAAAATATTTTTAAAGATTTTTTTTGAGGGTGTGAGAGGGTTAGTGACCACTGGGGGAGTAAGGGGACGTCATCCCTGATTCTCTCTGGTGGTCATCTGGTCAGTTCGGGCACCTTTTTGTGGCTTGGTCGTAACAAAAAAAGGACCAAGTAAAGTCGTCCAAGTGCCCGTCAGGGATGCCCTTCTTTTTTCGATTATGGATCGAGGACGCCTATGTGTTAGGCATGCCCAAGTCCCGCCTTCGCTATGCCTCTGACATGCCCCCAGGAACTTTGGTCGTCCCCGTGACGGAAAGCAGTTGGGGACGCCCAAAATCGGCTTTCGATTATGCCGATTTGGGCGACCCTGGGAGAAGTACGCCCATCTTCCGATTTGTGTCGAAAGATGGGCGTCCTTCTCTTTCGAAAATAAGCCTGTTAGTATTAGTGGCTAGCCTGTTGAGTGCAATCTAAGCTGGCAGGAGCCTCTCATGCCCACTTAAATCACCTTGAATATTAGGCCTGTAGTGGATTAAAACAAAGCTTAAAACAAGGAATCATGATTAAATTTAAAACTCTATTGCTACAGAAAACTTCAATTAGCAGTAGAGTAAAAGATGGCAATCATGGTGTATGATCCGAAAGCTATCCAAAGATAGTTTTGAAGTCCACTAGGACTGCCAGTTTCAGCAGATTGGATTGTTCTACATATTGAATTTACTCTGCCCATCTCTCCCCATTGTAACTTCTCATATCCCAGTACCATAGTCATAGGGTTTTCCATTCTGGGGTGTGTGGTAAGGCCTGAGATGTAAAACTAGCAGCTCCAGTAACTTCCAGCCTGCAAGGTGTTCCACAGTCCCATTCCCAGCTCATTGTTCTGTATATGGTTCTTTGACTGGTCAGCACTTGTTTGATCCTATGTAGTGTATCCAAGACCATATTTAGGTACAAAATATATGCCTCTTCTTTAAGAGCTTTTTTCTGATTTTATACAGCCATATAATGTACTATGGTATTTTACAGTGCTATACTAGTACTTTGAGCATTTCTAAAAAAGGAAGGGGTAGATATTCAAAAGAATTCAACCCTAAAATGTACATATAGTAAGGGGACATGGTTTGGGATTGTTGTGGTTGAGACTAGGGCAGGCCTAAAAAATTGACATGTGTTTCCATTTCAGAAGGGAAATTGCATAGCCATGTTCAAGAAAATCAAAATTGGGATTTACACCTCCTACCTAGGACATTTAGGTTTTAGAAAAGTGCTTCTATTGTGTAGTGGCTTAGTGACTCCCTTCATCTTCCTCTTTGAAAGTACACCCTTCTGAGAGGGGCATCATGTACCTGATGGACTGGTGACCTAAGAGATCCCACTCCAGTCCCGGGCTAGGACAAAACATGATAAAGTAGACACACCAAAACTAGCACCATTCCCTTGTATGCCTAGCTCCACTCCCTTCCTAACAAGCCCCAATCCCCATGGACTTAATCCTACTACTACTACTTATCATTTCCATAGCACAACTAGACGAATGCAGCACTGTCAGTGGCGTACCAAGGGGGGGCGGTGGAGGTGGTCCTCCCTGGGTGCACGCCGCTGGAGGGGTGCCGCGTGCCTGTCGGCTCTTCGTTTTCATGCTCCCTCTGCCCCGGAACAGGTTACTTCCTGTTCCGGGGCAGAGGGAACATGGAAACGAAGAGCCAACAGGCGCGCGGCGTGCACCCGGGGGGGGGGTTCTTTCACTGGGGGGTCGCGCTGCACCCAGGGGGCTATTTCGCCAGGGGGGGTCACGCTGTTCCGGGGGGGGTCGCTGCACCCAGGGGGCGGGGCGCATTGGCGATCCGCCCTGGGTGTCAGCGCCCCTAGGAACACCACTGAGCACTGTACACTTAAACACGAAGAGACAGTCCCTGCTCGACAGAGCTTACAATCTAATTAGGACAGACAAACAGGACAAATAAGAGATAAAAGAAATACTAAGGTGGGAATAATAAAATAGGGTACTGAGCAAATGAGTAAGGGTTAGGAGTTAAAAGCAGCATCAAAAAGGTGGGCTTTTAGCCTAGATTTGAAGACAGCCAGAGATGGAGCTTGACGTACTGGCTCAGGAAGTCTATTTCCATAGGTCTAGGAGGAAGAGGGATTTGCTTCCGCCCTGATACCCTTGGAAAATGGTGGCACTTGAACCTGAGCAGTACATTGATCATTACATGTTACCCCAGATCAGGTCTGGGTAGGCCACCAGATCACCTGGGATTTCAGGCCACCATAGAAAGAGGGGACCATTGGGCCACTAATGCTTTTCAGTTTTGGTTCTGGAACAAGATGCAGCAGTAGGATTTTTTATTATTAAAGGCACTGATCCTTTTAAGCTAGTCCCTGAGAGCATCCACTGCCATGTTAGGCAGCCAGAGTTCCTGGAGAAAAGTTAAGAAAACTGCAGATGTGTAGTTACCTTTCCTGGTCCAACACAAGGCAAAAGGGCTTAAGACATACCACAGCAACCCTTACACATATTAATTAGCCACTTGGTTTCCGTTTACGTGTGATGTAGTTCATTATTTTACCATACATTGCCCATAATATTTTGAGGCATTAAAAGCTGTGCTAATGATAATTGATGCATATTAGTTGCAATTAAGGTTTATTCATCGCCATAAAATCTACATTAACACATTAGCATTGCTTAGTAAAGATGACCTATAATTTGAAAATCGCCCTCTGAATGTACAGCTTCAGTATAGGCAAATTAATGATCGAGATTAGGGATGGGCAAACTTTTTAGCTACTCAGGGAGAGTGCCCCCCCCCCCCCCCCGCAACCTCTGGTTGATAAGCAGGGAACAGCAGGGAGTCTTCCTTGAAGCAGTATTCATGGGGAGACTTTGGTGTGCAGCTGTGACACAACTTCTGCCAGCCGATGGATGTCACTTCCTTCCATGAGGCAGCAGAAGTGATATCACCACTGCGTGCTAGAACAAGGATGCTAGCAGGCTATGTGTGGCCCACAGCCTCTAGTTTGCCCATTCTTGCTCTTAGAGGGATGTTTTTAAACATGGTATGACCCGAAGTGGTGAACTGGATTAGGAACTGGTTGACGGACAGACGCCAGAGGGTGGTGGTGAATGGAATTCGCTCGGAGGAGCGAAAGGTGAGTAGTGGAGTGCCTCAAAGATCGGTGCTGGGGCCGATTCTGTTCAATATATTTGTGAGTGACATTGCCGAAGAGTTAGAAGGTAAAGTTTGCCTATTTGCGGATGATACTAAGATCTGTAACAGAGTGGACACCCCGGAGGGAGTGGAAAACATGAAAAAGGACCTATGGAAGCTAGAAGAATGGTCTAAGGTTTGGCAATTAAAATTCAATGCGAAGAAATGCAAAGTGATGCACTTAGGGAGTAGAAATCCACGGGAGACGTATGTGTTAGGCAGGGAGAGTCTGATAGGTACGGATGGGGAGAGGGATCTTGGGGTGATAGTATCTGAGGATTTGAAGGCGACGAAACAGTGTGACAAGGCGGTGGCCCTAGCTAGAAGGTTGTTAGGCTGTATAGAGAGAGGTGTGACCAGCAGAAGAAAGGGGGTGTTGATGCCCCTGTATAAGTCGTTGGTGAGGCCCCACCTGGAGTATTGTGTTCAGTTCTGGAGGCCGTATCTTGTTAAGGATGAAAAAAGAATTGAAGCGGTGCAAAGAAAAGCTACGAGGATGGTATGGGATTTGCGTTACAAGACGTATGAGGAGAGACTTGCGGACCTGAACATGTACACTCTGGAGGAAAGGAGAAACAGGGGAGATATGATAAAGACGTTCAAATATTTGAAAGGTATTAATCTGCAAACGAACCTTTTCCAGAGATGCAAAGGCAGTAGAACGAGAGGACATGAAATGAGATTGAAGGGGGGCAGACTCAAGAAAAATGTCAGGAAGTATTTTTTCATGGAGAGAGTAGTGGATGCTTGGAATGCCCTCCCACGGGAGGTGGTGGAAACAAAAACGGTAACGGAATTCAAACATGCGTGGGATAAACATAAAGGAATCCTGCTCAGAAGGAATGGATCCTAAGGAGCTTAGACGAGATTGGGTGGCAAAGCCGGTGGCGGGAGACGGAGATGGTGCTGGGCAGGCTTATACGGTCTGTGCCAGAGCCGATGGTGGGAGGCGGGACTAGTGGTTTGGAGGCGGGGATAGTGCTGGGCAGACTTATACGGTCTGTGCCCAAAAAAGGACAGGTACAAATCAAGGTAAGGTATACACAAAAAGTAGCACATGTGAGTTTATCTTGTTGGGCAGACTGGATGGACCGCGCAGGTCTTTTTCTGCCGTCATCTACTATGTTACTATAATGTAGAATGTTTAGCTCTAACGTTCCAAAAATAGGAAAAATAACCTTTGTTGCATTGTTTTGTATAATGATGTTTTCATACTATCATTTCTATTATAACTTGTACTTGTTAATGTTCTTATTGGTTAGCAAGGCTTCTAGTATCTGTACTCAAGAATGCATACTGTGATTGAGGTTAATTTTCTTTTCTTCACATTGCTTTGTCAAATACTGAGAAATGGCACTGCAATTAGTCCAACAAGGAAACATTCTGCTCTGGGTCATGTCTGCTTTACCACTTCTAGAAAGAAAAGAATTGCAATTGACAAACACGCAATGAAAGTCCAGGGTCCGTACATTGTGCATCTTACTGATACAGTTGCCTGGCAATGATAGAAAACACTATACAGAGCAACAGGGGCCCCCACACATCACCAAAAACCTTGACATCTGCCATGGGTCTGAGAAAAGCATAGTCAAACTAGCTTATACCACTGGCTCCAGGAAAATGCTCAAATTGTGGACCTGATTTCTCTAAACGTTTTTCAAGTTCTTATTACTCTACATCCCTAGTAGCAATCATGGTAGAAAAGAGCTTATGGTTCCAGTCATTAAAGCAGGAAGATCTATAAAACTATTCCATCTTTTCTTATTTAAAATAGATGGTTTTGTGAGACTGCAAAGTAGCTCAAATAACACTACTCAATGAATGATATGCTTTTAACCTATCATCATCTTTGCCATAAAATGTGTTTCCACTCTACTGAAATCTTGGTTTATCTTGTTCATCATAAACATAAGAAAAGAGAGAGAAAATCTTGTTTTCCAAGATATATGACTAAGACTAGGTTACCTCAAAACTGTGCCATTCTGTATGGGGGGTTTTGGGTGGGGGTGGGGGGAGAAACAGCATCTTTTGCAAATTTTCCAAAGACAAAGAATTTATTCTAAAGCCATAATTTTAGCCATAGATTTCAGTCCTTCTGATAGGTCAGCTCTCATTGAAAAGGACAGGGCCACCGAGAGACTGAGCCGGGCCTGTGACAAGGCCACTCCCGGGGCCCTGCTGCCGCCGATCCCCCAATAGCTACTCAGGCCGCCGGTGCCCCGGTCCCCAGTCTCTATGCACCCATCCCTAGCCCTGTCGACAGCCCCCCTCCGTCCATCACCGGGCCCCCTGCATTCACATCGGCAGCGCCCCACCTCCGTGAGGGCAGGACACAGGGAGGGAAGGCCCGAAGAGTGGCGATCTGCCACTGCGCTTTCACATGGAGGTGAGGCGCTGCTGATTTGAATGCAGGGGGCCCGGTGGTGGACGGAGAGGAGCTGTCGACGGAGCCGAGGGCGGGCAGGTGAGATCGGGGACTGCAGCGCCGGGCCCCCCTTGGAGGCCCGGGCCGGGGAATTTTGACCCCCCCCCTTTCCCCCCCTCTCGGTGGCCCTGGAAAAGGAGTGGACAGGCCAGGCACAATGATGGCCAGAGAATTAATATGTGTTAGTAGAAACCTGAGTAAAGCTTATTTTGATGGTCCCTGAATATGTGAATGAACTATTGATTCCTTATGAGCTGTCAAGGCTCCATAGGTCATCTCGAGAGACCTTTTTGCCTTTAGTGTAATGACTGCCAGACTGATGGTAATGCAGTACATAGCATTCATATTGCTTGTGCTTGTTTTATAGAATTCAATTGCATTAGAAATTAGATTGAAGACTGGTAATCTTCCTCTTAGGAAAGCACTGGAAACCTGGTTATTTAATTAATTTTTTCTGTGATTTGCTTTGTGCTAATTCCATTCATTTGTCATATTGAAATCAGGAATGTCTTTCGTTTTATTGTTTTGTTATTACATTGGATGTAAATAAATTTCTCCGAGGACAAGCAGGCTGCTTGTTCTCACTGATGGGTGACGTCCACGGCAGCCCCTCCAATCGGAATCTTCACTAGCAAAGTCCTTTGCTAGCCCTCGCGCGCCCGCGCGCACCGCGCATGCGCGGCCGTCTTCCCGCCCGAAACCGGCTCGAGCCGGCCAGTCTTCTTTCGTCCGCACTCGGTACGGTTGTGTTTTCGCCGTGTCGAGCCCCGGAAAGTCGACCTCACGCGTCCTTTTTTCGACGTGTTTTTTCTTCGGAAAATCCTCAAAAACTGTTTGGGAAGTGCTCCGGAAGCCCTCTCGGGTTTCGTTTGCCCCTTCCCGTATTTTTTCAGATTTTGCCCCGGTAAGTTTTCTTTCGTCGTCGGGGTAGGCCTCTTTTCGGCCTCGGTCGAGATTTTTCTCCCTTAAAGTTTTGGTGCTCACTTTCGTCATTTCGCATTTTGATTTCGCCGGCGTGATTTTTCCGCCCATGACATCGAAGCCTTCCAGCGGCTTCAAGAAGTGCACCCAGTGCGCCCGGGTAATCTCGCTCACTGATAGGCACTCGTCGTGTCTTCAGTGTCTGGGGGCCGAGCACTGTCCTCAGAACTGTAGTCTGTGTTCCCTGTTACAAAGGCGGACTCAGGTAGCGAGATTGGCCCAGTGGAACGTTTTGTTCTCGGGCTCTTCGTCGGCATCGGCACCGGGGGCATCGAGTGCATCGACGTCGTCAGCGTCCAGACCTTCTTCCTCGGCTGCTAATGTATCGGGTGCATCGAGGCATCGAGTCTCTGCATCGGCGCTGAGGCATCGGGCGACTGCATCGACGTCGGTGGTACCGGGACCTCGTCTGCTGATGTCGTCGGATGGTGGTGCATCGTCTGGAGTGCAGGTGAGGGCTGCCCATTCCCCTGCTGGTGGCGGTGAGCCTTCGGGTGGGTCTCCCCCTACCCTGAGGGCTCCTGCGGTACAGCCCCCCCAAGATCGACCTCGGCCCCGAGGAAGCGACGGCTGGATTCTACGTCCTCGTCGGTGCCGAGGAGCTCCGGTGACATGCTTCGGAAGAAGTCGAAGAAGCATCGACACCGGTCTCCTCCCCGCGTCGGTACCGAGAGCTCTGGGTCGCCGAGGGAGTCGGCACCCAGCAGGCATCGGCACCGAGAGGACCGCTCACCCTCTGTTCAGGAGGTGTCGATGCGCTCCACTCTGGACAGCCCGGAACAGCCTCCACGCCCGGAACAGGTTCTGACGTCGACGCCTGCATCGACCTCTCTGCCTTTCTCTGCAGCCGCTCTGAACGAGAGCCTCCGGGCCGTTCTCCCAGAGATTCTGGGAGAGCTGTTGCGCCCTACCCCTCCGGTACTGGCGGTGCTTGCGCCTCCGGTACCGTCGAGTGTGGCGCCGGCTGGCCCATCGCCCGGGGTGAGGTCCCCAACGTCGGTACCGCGTGCAGTGCCGACTGCAGCCACCTCCCAGGAGGGCTCCCCGACTACGTCGGCGGAGGGAGCTTCGCCGATGCGGGCGAGGGAGTCTACCTCTCGACGCCCCCATCGTGGACGTGGCTCCACGGAGTCGAGTCGGGCACGGTTGCAGACACAGGTCCGTGAACTTGTGTCTGACACCGAGGGTGAGGCCTCGTGGGAAGAGGAAGAAGACCCCAGATATTTCTCTGACGAGGAGTCTGAGGGTCTTCCTTCCGATCCCACTCCCTCTCCTGAAAGACAGCTTTCTCCTCCTGAGAGTCTGTCTTTCGCTTCCTTTGTCTGGGAGATGTCTACGGCCATCCCCTTCCCGGTGGTTGTGGAGGACGAGCCCAGGGCTGAAATGTTTGAGCTCCTGGACTATCCTTCTCCACCTAAGGAAGCGTCCACTGTTCCCTTGCACCATGTCCTCAAAAAGACATTGCTTGCGAACTGGACCAAGCCACTAAGTAATCCCCACATTCCCAAGAAGATAGAGTCCCAGTACCGGATCCATGGGGACCCAGAGCTGATGCGCACCCAGTTGCCTCATGACTCTGGAGTTGTGGATTTGGCCCTAAAGAAGGCTAAGAGTTCTAGGGAGCATGCTTCGGTGCCCCCGGGCAAAGACTCTAGAACCTTAGACTCCTTTGGGAGGAAGGCCTACCATTCTTCTATGCTCGTGGCCAAAATCCAGTCTTACCAGCTCTACACGAGCATACACATGCGGAACAATGTGCGGCAGTTGGCGGGCTTGGTTGATGCGCTCCCCCCTGAGCAAGCCAAGCCTTTTCAGGAGGTGGTCAGGCAGCTGAAGGCGTGCAGAAAATTCCTGGCCAGAGGGGTGTATGACACCTTGATGTTGCGTCCAGGGCCGCTGCTCAAGGTGTGGTGATGCGCAGGCTCTCATGGCTGCGTGCCTCCGACCTGGAGAATAGACTCCAGCAGCGGATTGCGGACTCGCCTTGCCGTGCGGACAATATTTTTGGAGAGAAGGTCGAGCAGGTGGTAGAGCATCTCCACCAGCGGGATACCGCATTCGACAAGTTCTCCCGCCGGCAGCCTTCAGCATCTACCTCCACAGGTAGAAGATTTTTCGGGGGAAGGAAGACTGGTCCCTACTCTTCTGGCAAGCGTAGGTACAATCCTCCTTCTCGACAGCCTGTGGCCCAGGCTAAGCCCCAGCGCGCTCGCTCTCGTCAGCAGCGTGCGCCTCAGCAAGGCCCCTCGGCTCCCCAGCAAAAGCAAGGGACGGGCTTTTGACTGGCTCCAGCAGAGCATAGCCGACATCCAAGTGTCAGTGCCGGGCGACCTGCCAGTCGGGGGGAGGTTGAAAGCTTTTCACCAAAGGTGGCCTCTCATAACCTCCGATCAGTGGGTTCTGCAAATAGTCCGACAAGGATACACCCTCAATTTGGCCTCCAAACCTCCAAATTGTCCACCGGGAGCTCAGTCTTACAGCTTCCAGCACAAGCAGGTACTTGCAGAGGAACTCTCCGCCCTTCTCAGCGCCAATGCGGTCGAGCCCGTGCCATCCGGGCAAGAGGGGCTGGGATTCTATTCCAGGTACTTCCTTGTGGAAAAGAAAACAGGGGGGATGCGTCCCATCCTAGACCTAAGGGCCCTGAACAAATATCTCGTAAAAGAAAAGTTCAGGATGCTTTCCCTGGGCACCCTCCTTCCCATGATTCAGGAAAACGATTGGCTATGCTCTCTGGACTTGAAGGATGCCTATACACACATCCCGATACTGCCAGCTCACAGGCAGTATCTGCGATTTCAGCTGGGCACACGTCACTTCCAGTACTGTGTGCTACCCTTTGGACTCGCCTCTGCGCCCAGGGTGTTCACAAAGTGCTTGGCTGTAGTAGCAGCGACACTTCGCAGGCTGGGGGTGCACGTGTTCCCATATCTCGACGATTGGCTGGTGAAGAACACATCCGAAGCAGGAGCCCTGCAGTTCATGCAGATGACTATTCGCCTCCTGGAGCTACTGGGGTTTGTGATAAATTACCCAAAGTCCCATCTCCTCCCAGTGCAGAAACTCGAGTTCATAGGAGCTCTGCTGGATTCTCAGACGGCTCGCGCCTACCTCCCAGAGGCGAGGGCCAGCAACTTGTTGTCCCTCGTCTCGCGGGTACGAGCGTCGCAGCAGATCACAGCTCGGCAGATGTTGAGATTGCTGGGCCACATGGCCTCCACAGTTCATGTGACTCCCATGGCCCGCCTTCACATGAGATCTGCTCAATGGATCCTAGCTTCCCAGTGGTTTCAGGCTGATGGGGATCTAGAAGACGTGATCCACCTGTCCACGAGTTTTCTCAAATCCCTGTATTGGTGGACGATTTGGTCCAATTTGACTCTGGGACGTCCTTTCCAAATTCCTCAGCCACAAAAAGTGCTGACCACGGATGCGTCTCTCCGGGGTGGGGAGCTCATGTCGATGGGCTTCACACCCAAGGAAGCTGGTCCCTCCAGGAACGCGATCTACAGATCAATCTTCTGGAGTTGCGAGCAATCTGGAACGCTCTGAAGGCTTTCAGAGATCGGCTGTCCCACCAAATTATCCAAATTCAGACAGACAACCAGGTTGCCATGTACTACGTCAACAAGCAGGGGGGCACCGGATCTCGCCCCCTGTGTCAGGAAGCCGTCAGCATGTGGCTCTGGGCTCGCCGTCACGGCATGGTGCTCCAAGCCACATATCTGTCAGGCGTAAACAACAGTCTGGCCGACAGATTGAGCAGGATTATGCAACCTCACGAGTGGTCACTCAACTCCCGAGTGGTGCGCCAGATCTTCCAAGCGTGGGGCACCCCCTTGGTGGATCTCTTCGCATCTCGAGCCAACCACAAAGTCCCTCAGTTCTGTTCCAGGCTTCAGGCCCACGGCAGACTGGCATCGGATGCCTTCCTCCTGAATTGGGGGGAGGGTCTGCTGTATGCTTATCCTCCCATTCCTCTGGTGGGGAAGACTTTGCTGAAACTCAAGCAAGACCGAGGCACCATGATTCTGATTACTCCTTTTTGGCCGCGTCAGATCTGGTTCCCTCTTCTTCTGGAGTTATCCTCCGAAGAACCGTGGAGATTGGAGTGTTTTCCGACCCTCATCACGCAGGACGAAGGGGCTCTTCTGCATCCCAGCCTCCGGTCCCTGGCTCTCACGGCCTGGATGTTGAGAGCGTAGACTTTGCCTCTTTGGGTCTGTCAGAGGGTGTCTCCCGCATCTTGCTTGCTTCCAGGAAAGATTCCACTAAGAGGAGTTACTTCTTTCTATGGAGGAGGTTTGCCGTCTGGTGTGACAGCAAGGCCCTAGATCCTCGCTCTTGTCCTACACAGACCCTGCTTGAATACCTTCTGCACTTGTCTGAGTCTGGCCTCAAGACCAACTCTGTAAGGGTTCACCTTAGTGCAATCAGTGCATACCATTACCATGTGGAAGGTAAGCCGATCTCGGGACAGCCTTTAGTTGTCCGCTTCATGAGAGGTTTGCTTTTGTCAAAGCCCCCTGTCAAGCCTCCTACAGTGTCATGGGATCTCAATGTCGTTCTCACCCAGCTGATGAAACCTCCTTTTGAGCCACTGAATTCCTGCCATCTGAAGTACTTGACCTGGAAGGTCATTTTCTTGGTGGCAGTTACTTCAGCTCGTAGAGTCAGTGAGCTTCAGGCCCTGGTAGCCCAGGCCCCTTACACCAAATTTCATCACAACAGAGTAGTCCTCCGCACTCACCCTAAGTTCTTGCCAAAGGTTGTGTCGGAGTTCCATCTGAACCAGTCAATTGTCTTGCCAACATTCTTTCCCCGTCCTCATTCCTGCCCTGCTGAACGTCAGCTGCACACATTGGACTGCAAGAGAGCATTGGCCTTCTATCTGGAGCGGACACAGCCCAACAGACAGTCCGCCCAATTGTTTGTTTCTTTTGATCCCAATAGGAGGGGAGTGGCTGTGGGGAAACGCACCATATCCAATTGGCTAGCAGATTGCATTTCCTTCACTTACGCCCAGGCGGGGCTGGCTCTTGAGGGTCATGTCACGGCTCATAATGTTAGAGCCATGGCAGCGTCGGTAGCCCACTTGAAGTCAGCCTCTATTGAAGAAATTTGCAAAGCTGCGACGTGGTCATCTGTCCACACATTCACATCTCATTACTGCCTGCAGCAGGATACCTGACGCGACAGTCTGTTCGGGCAGTCAGTTCTTCAGAACCTGTTTGGGCTTTAGGATCCAACTCCACCCCCCGAGGGCCCTGTTTGTTCTGTTCCAGGCTGCACTCTCAGTTAGTTGGTAAATTTTTTAGGTCAATCTCAGTTATGTCCTCGCCGTTGCGAGGCCCAATTGACCATGGTTGTTGTTTTGAGTGAGCCTGGGGGCTAGGGATACCCCATCAGTGAGAACAAGCAGCCTGCTTGTCCTCGGAGAAAGCGAATGCTACATACCTGTAGAAGGTATTCTCCGAGGACAGCAGGCTGATTGTTCTCACAAACCCGCCCGCCTCCCCTTTGGAGTTGTGTCTTCCCTTGTCTTTGTCTTGCTACATATGAGACTGGCCGGCTCGAGCCGGTTTCGGGCGGGAAGACGGCCGCGCATGCGCGGTGCGCGCGGGCGCGCGAGGGCTAGCAAAGGACTTTGCTAGTGAAGATTCCGATTGGAGGGGCTGCCGTGGACGTCACCCATCAGTGAGAACAATCAGCCTGCTGTCCTCAGAGAATACCTTCTACAGGTATGTAGCATTCGCTTTTTCGTTGCAACCCACCTTGGAACTAAGGAGGAAATTGTTTGTGTACAGCCTGTTTTTCATGTAGGAAAAGAGCTTTAGTATAATTACGTGGCAGTATAGCCATGTAGAAAGTAGAGTAAAACGTAGGGTGCAAATCTGAATTTAGGCATTCCTTGGGATAAAGTTTAAGCTGAACAGAGGCAGATTTGCAGTGCATGTGCTTATTTTATAAAATATTCAACACAAACAAAACCCACAATAGCAATTCTTAAATATTTTTCAACAAATTAGAAAGACTTGTTTACTTTGTGGTTACATGTCCTTTTAACAAATGTCGGTGTAATGCTGTGATTTATACAAAAATTGAAAAATGCATATAGGCTGCAAAGCTTCTCCAACCAACAGTTATAATAACATCTCAGTACTTAACTGACATTTGATCTGGGTGCAAAACAATTCAAGTTGTTCAGTTAGTATTTCTTGACTCAGTTCCCAGGTCCCCAGCACAGACCGTATTTCTCATAATCTGTTTCAAGGAGACCATCTACAGGAAAAATTCAAAAGTTTAAATTCTTGAGTCAATATATTAGCGAATGTATAGAGCCACTGTGCAGTCCATGAATGGACATGTTCAAAAGCATGTCAGTGAACAATCTAGCTGAAAAATAAAATGTATCATTTATGTGTTACTATCCAGCAGCCAAACCTCTACAAAAACTCTTTTCAGTAGTTCAGTTGGGGATCTTCAATCACTAAAACAGCGTAACGTTCATAAGACGACAAACACTGCTTCAAGAGTCATTTAAATTTGGTGCATGCACTTGAAACCACCCAATGACTGGCCAAGATCACTGTCAAAGGAGTTCTTTTACAAAGACACGGTAAAAGGGCACTAACGCGGGACATGCTGAGGCATCCCATAGTAGTTTGGGGTTTAATGTGTGCTAATCCCACATCAAAAAAATTGGGGGGGGGGGGGCAAAGAGTAGGCATAAAAAATTCATCACTGCTCCTTCTGCCATAGGTATCGTGCAATATGGGTGCACCTGTATGTAGGTGCCTCGTCTATAAAGAAGAATTGTGGTTCTCATTTCTCCATTGGAAGCACTTACTCCCGGATTCATATAGCATGCGTAGACTTCTGCGCCAAATACAAGCGTAATCTATAACAACGTGTATAACTTAATTGATTTAACAAGCTAATCAGTGTTGATAACAGCCCTTAACAAGCAAAAATGAGAACTAATTGGCAATAATTAGAATTTACACGCACAACTCACTAAGCGCATTATGTAATGCAGTGCGCCTAACTTCTAACATGCGCAGGCAAAAAGGGGCATGGTTATGGGTGGGGAAATGGGCATTTTGTGGGCACGTAGTTATAGAATATGGCCCAGTGCGCCCAAATCTATGCGTTGAGATTTATGCCATGTTTCATTGGTGTAAATGGAGGCATGTAGTTTTAGGCACTGAGATATCAACTAAGCACCGTTTATGGAATACACAGCACTGAATTTTTAGGCGCCCTATATAGAATATTCCCCTTAATGCTTCATCTCGAGGAAGTGGTAAGTGCACCCACGCTACAGTCAACACCTATTCTCTGCCCATAGCCTGCCCAGTTCCCATCCCTTAACATGGCATGCAATTAACACGTTCAGTCATGCCACTGCATTAACAGTTACCATGCTCATGCAGTAGCAGCATGCGCTAATTTACACATTAATTCCTAATACACTTTAGTAAAGGGCCTCTTGATTTGAAATGTTTCCTTCAGTTAGTCTTGCAACCCATTCATAATGGCATCATACACATGTAATCCACTTATAGTGGTACCATGCAGGCTCTACCCTGCCCTTTAACAAATCCCTAGTGGAAGCATCCAGATTCTATAAACTAGGAGCCCATGTTTACATATGTGTTACACATGTAAATGTTTAGAACACTAGCACTTACATACATATGTACACACATACCTGCATCAGTGGTAGCAGTAGGGCACCTAGGCTTTATAAAATGAATCTGCTTATTAATTGTGCACTAAGATCTAAAAGATTTGGCCATTTAAACAGTCCAGCTTTAAGGAAAATACATATTGAGGAAACACATAAGTACATAAGTATTGCCATACTGGGACAGACTGAAGGTCCATCAAGCCCAGCATCCTGTTTCCAACAGTGGTGAATCCAAGTTAGCAGTACCTAGCAAGATCCCAAAAAAGTACAGTACATTTTAAGCAGTGGATTTTCCCCAAGTCCATTTTAATAATGGTCTGTTAACTTTTCTTTTAGGAAGCCAGCCAAACCTTTTTAAACCCTGCTAAGCTAACTGCTTTTACTACATTCTCTGACAACGAATTCCAGAGCTTAATTACACGTTGAGTGAAGAAAGATTTTCTCTGATTCGTTTATCCACTCCACTCATTATTTTATAGACCTCTATCATATCTCCCCTCAGCTGTCTTTTCTCCAAGCTGAAGAGCCCTAGCCGCTTTAGCCTTTCCTCATAAGGAAGTCGTCCCATCCCCTTTATCATTTTTGCCGTCCTTCTTTGTATCTTTTCTAATTCCACTATATCTTTTTTGAGATGTGGTGACCAGAATTGAACACAATATTCAAGGTGCTTTTTCTATTGTTGGACCAATGATGTGGAACCAATTACCACTGAATGTAAGAACAACAGATACAGGAAAATGTAAAAAACTGCTGAAAGTCATATGTTTATCAAAGCTTATAGAATGGATGGGAATGCCCAGCAGGTTTGAATGCTTGTTTAAAAATTGGAGAAACAGCTTAGTAGAACCATTTGTTGTTATATTTTGTATGTTGTGTTTTTGCAAAATTTTGTTTGAAATTATCTATCTGTTATTATTAAATTGTTTTATTTTATTGTAAATTTGTAATTTTAGATACTTTATTTTATAATTTTTTAATATGTACACGGTATAGATATACACAGTACGAAGTCAATACACCATAGGGTCTCTTCTGCAAATACCAACTCAACTTAAGTAGGGGGTCCTTTTACAGAGTTGCAGGAAAAAGTGGCCTTAGCGTGCCCTTACATGGGTTATTCCCACACACTGTTTCTTCCTACTGTCCCGTCTGTAGCCGTGACAACCCTCAGACTTACCCTGTTTCTGGGAGTCAGTGTCTGTGCTGGCTTCTGCTTGTCTCTGTGTCTGTCTTAGGTTCTCTCTGGCTCTGTGTGCTGATTGCCCTACTGAACCTCACCTGTGTGGGCTATGCCTCTTCCAAGATGGCTGCCACCTCTTCCTCTTTGCCAGTATCCAAGATGGCCCCCGCTGTTCCTTCCTATGGGCTGACTGCTCTGTGTGTCAAGCCTCTGTTTGGTTGCAAGGTGATTGCTGCAGCTGTGGCTCTGGTGTTGATGGGCTTTATTAGTCACTTGAAGACTACAGTCCTGGCCTTTGCATCTCATCTAAAGGTCCTGGTGTATAGAGTGCTCTGTACACAGTTTCAGTGTTGGCTCTGTGTGAGTTTCTATGTTTGTTTAGACTAGCTAGCTTAGGCACCGTGTGGCTTGTAGCCTGTGTATAGCTTTGCTAGTGTTCTGTGTTTGTGTAGACTAGCTAGCTTAGGCACCGTGTGGCTTGTAGCCTGTGTATAGCTTGCTAGTGTTCTATGTTTGTTTAGACTAGCTAGCTTAGGCACCGTGTGGCTTGTAGCCTGTGCACAGCTCTGCTAGTTCTCTGTGTTTGTTTCCAGAGCATGACTAGTTAGCTTAGGCACCGTCTGGCTTGTAGCCTGTGCATAGCTCTGCTAGTTCTCTGTGCTTGTTCCTAATGTTAGACTAGCCGCCCTTGCTAGCCACTATCCCAAGACTGTGTTTGTTCATAATGTTAGACTAGCCGCCCTTGCTAGCCACTATCCCAAGACTATGTTTGTTCCTAATGTTAGACTAGCCGCCCTTGCTAGCCATTATCCCAAGACTGTGTTTGTTCCTAATGTTAGACTAGCCACCCTTGCTAGCCACTATCCCAAGACAGTGTTTGCTCCTAATGTTAGACTAGCCGCCCTTGCTAGCCACTATCCCAAGACTGTGTTTGTTCCTAATGTTAGACTAGCCGCCCTTGCTAGCCACTATCCCAAGACTGTGTTTGTTCCTAATGTTAGACTAGCCGCCCTTGCTAGCCACTATCCCAAGACTGTGTTTGTTCCTAATGCTAGACTAGCCGCCCTTACTAGCCACTATCCCAAGACTGTGTTTGATTCCTAATGTTAGACTAGCCGCCCTTGCTAGCCACTATCCCAAGACTGTGTTTGATTCCTAATGTTAGACTAGCCGCCCTTGCTAGTCACTATCCCGAGACTGTGATTGTTCCTAGTGTAGACTAGCTAGCTTAGGCACCGTCTGGCTTGTAGCCTGTGCATAGCTCTGCTAGTTCTCTGGGTTGGTTCCTAGTGTAGACTAGCTAGCTTAGGCACCGTCTGGCTTGTAGCCTGTGCATAGCTCTGCTAGTTCTCTGGGTTGGTTCCTGGTGTAGACTAGCCAGCTTAGGCACCGTCTGGCTTGTAGCCTGTGCATAGCTCTGCTAGTTCTCTGTGTTGGTTCCTGGTGTTAGACTAGCCAGCTTAGGCACCGTCTGGCTTGTAGCCTGTGCATAGCTTTGCTAGTGTTGGGTGTTTGTTTCCAGTGCATGACTTGTTAGCTTGGGCACAGCTTAGTTGTTAGCTGGTGTATAGCTTTTCCAAGTCTCCTGAGTTTGCTCTGTGTATGTTCCTGTGTGTGACTGGTTTGCCTGGGGATAGCGTTCCTATTAGCCTGGGTACAGTTTACTAGTCATTGTGTTGAATCCTGCCGACTGCCAGAACCCGGATCGTCCCTGCTTGTCTGCCTTGCCTTCGCCTAGGTGCCAGGGGGCACTCCTGGATCTTCATTCCTGCTGTTCCTGTAAGTCCTACCGGCTGCCAGAACCTGAGGGCTCAACCCTCGGGGAAAGGCAGTCAAGTGTAGGTGAAGCCTAGGTCCAGGGTGTTCCAGTTCCGCGGGTTCCGCTCCAGTGTGTTCCAGTCCAGCGGGTTTCACTCCTGTATGTTCCAGTCCAGTGGGGCCACTCCAGTGTGTCCAGTCCAGTGGGCCCCACTCCAGTGCGCACCCGTCCGGTGCGTTCCAGTTCCGAGTATCCCTGCGTAGAACTCCAGTCCGGGGTTCCTGTCCAGGGTTGTCCCATCTCCACCTGGAAGGTGATCTTGCCTGCCACTGCCGCTCCACGGTAGTGGCCTATGGACTCACAAACCCCGCGCTCCCGGGGAAGAAGCCTGAAGGTATACCAAGGTCCTCGAGAGCGCGGCAAGCGCAAGAGACGCAACACCTACAGCCATAAAATGGTCAATTTTCAATTTCCAGCATTAGTGGCCATTAAAAAGATTAGCATGTGAGCCCTTACCACCACCTATTTTGTAAGCAATAAAGACTCATGTGCTAATCACGTGCTGATTAGTGTAGAATCGCCAACTGTCTACCCCCAGACATGCCATCTCCATGAAAAACTATTTCTTAGTACATAGTGTGTATGCACAAAGGGGCCCTTTTACTAAGCTGTGGTAAAAAGCGGCCTGCAATGGTGGGGTCGCATGTTTTTGGTGCGAACTGGGCCATTTTTTATCACGGCTGGGAAAAGGCTTTTTTAAAATGGGGGCAGTAAATGGACATGCGCTAAAATTAAAAGTAACACACTTCAAAATTACCACTGGGTGGGTGTGCTAACCAGGTGGTAGTGTCAATTTGGCATGTGCTACCTGCACGGTAGCCCTACCGCCGCTTAGTAAAAGTGCAAATTTACCACAGGACACCTCAGCGCATCCCATGGTAAGCCCTTTCAAGCTGTGGTAAGTGTGCGCTAGTGCTTACTGCAGCTTAGTAAAAGGACCCCAAAGTGTATATTTGCAAGGGGAACGTACAAGGGCAGAGTATAGGCAGGCTTCCCACTTATGAAGTAACTTACAGAATACTGTCAGTTAAGCGTGTCCCTGCCACATCAAGGTGCCTGCACTTATGCCAGCTGTATGACTGGTGTAACTGTGGGCACGTGTTAGGCGCACCGATACCAGGTTACACTAGCAACCTAGAACCGAACTTGGCTCCTACCTCCCACCCTCGGGACACCTAAATGAAGGCACCAAGGGGCCCTTTTACTAAGACACATAGGCGCCTACGTGTGTATAACATGCATCAAGTTAGAACTACCGCCCGGCTACCACATGCCACTGGCGGTAATTCTAATTTCTACTTGCGTCCAAAATGCTCAGAAGAAAATCATTTCTATTTTCTACCGCATGGCGCTAACCAGGCGGTAATAGACAGTGTACACGCGCTGACGATTACCACCCGGTTAATGCGTGAGACCCTACCACTAAGTCAATGGGTGGCGGTAAGGTCTCAGGCCCAGAATGGATGTGCGCAGATTTTTATTTTGCCGCACTTCTATTTTCAGCAAAAAAAGGCCTTTTTTTCAGGTGTGCTGAAAAATGTAACTGCGTGCATCCAATACATGCGTCTACACCAGCGCAGGCTATTTTTCAGCGCACCTTAGTAAAAGGACCCCCAAGTTACCGAATACCCCTACACTACACCAACCCATAGCAGAAGTATCTAGATCATCTTGTTTCTATATGGCCATCTAATCAATTCATAAGAGGAACATCCAAACTGTTTTGTCTCTGCCTGTTCCTGTAACCACCCATAGTGGCAGCGGCAGCCACACTGCCTGGTTTACTACTACTACTATTTAGCATTTCTATAGCGCTACAAGGCGTACGCAGCGCTGCACAAACATAGAAGAAAGACAGTCCCTGCTCAAAGAGCTTACAATCTAATAGACAAAAAAAAAATTAAGTAAGCAAATCAAATCAATTAATGTGATCGGGAAGGAAGAGAGGAGGGTAGATGGAGGCGAGTGGTTACAAGTGGTTACGAGTCAAAAGCAATGTTAGAGGTGGGCTTTCAGTCTAGATTTAAAGGTGGCCAAGGATGGGGCAAGACATAGGGGCTCAGGAAGTTTATTCCAGGCGTAGGGTGCAGCGAGACAGAAGGCGCGAAGTCTGGAGTTGGCAGTAGTGGAGAAGGGAACAGATAAGAAGGATTTATCCATGGAGTGGAGTGCACGGGAAGGGGTGTAGGGAAGGACGAGTGTGGAGAGATACTGGGGAGCAGCAGAGTGAGTACATTTATAGGTTAGTAGAAGAAGTTTGAACAGGATGGATAGGGAGCCAGTGAAGGGTCTTGAGGAGAGGGGTAGTATGAGTAAAGTGACCCTGGCGGAAGACGAGACGGGCAGCAGAGTTTTGAACCGACTGGAGGGGGGAGAGGTGACTAAGTGGGAGGCCAGCAAAAAGCAGATTGCGGTTTCTGTGTGACACTGCAATTTGGCCAGAGTGGCAGCATGCAGACTGTTTGCCTTTTTCTGCAATTCTTTCTCCCCAGGGAGACCCCAAGGAAAAGAAACCGTCCAGTTAGACTGAGCTTTAAGTAACCTCACCTGGGCTCACTAATCTAAACTACATTCTGGGCACCACAGGAAACATATCCCTGCAGTCAGCAAAAAGCCAAAGTTTTAACCTTGACCTGTACATCCAATGTGTGGGCTCTGTATATCACAGGAACTCAGACATTTTGCAGAATCAAGGGCCATAATGGATAATTAAATTATATGCTTCAGGTAAAGTATTAATGATGGAAGAAATTAGTAACACGTAAAAAGAGTTCATTTATAACTAGTCAGATCCTAAAGTTGAAACAGTAGCAATTATATTCTAAGAATATGAACATTGAAAGTGTCAGTTATATTTAAACTTTTTCCATCTATTGCAATTTAGTCTAAACATATAATTTATGTCTACTTTTATATCACTACGTCTGCAGTAAAAGTTTCTCTCTAATTCAGTCTTAGTGATGGATGGTTGACTTTATTAAAAGCTAATTATGGAATAAATGGACAAACCAAAGTGTTCCTGAAGGAATTACCAATGCTTTTTTTATTAGTAGTATTATGGTTTCAAAAACAAGACAAATCAGCATTTTAGATCTAAGAGCAGGTAGAAATGTGTATATGCATGAAAGAGGACTTTGCAGCGATTATAAAGAATTAGTAGTGCTAACGAGGTCCAGGGAGATTCTATATTTCTTATTCATTGCCTGGTTTCCAGTTGAAAGAAGCTGTATTAACTTTATTATAGAATTATGCAGACAGTAATTCAAGACAGAAAATAAAATAAATGTCAGATGACTTTCAAAGGCCCTTGCACACTGTATAGAAGAGAAATACGTCTTGAATATACAGCCAGGAATGCATAAAATTAATATTCAAACATTTGCTCTGTAAGAATAAACCTTATCCTCTCTGAACCATGTAATATTTCAAAAGTACTTTCAGCATAGGGCCTTTGCTAGCTTATAAATGTTTCTGTATCTTATTCATTAATGTTGGCTTATATAAACCTAACTGTTATATTCAGTCAAAGCAGAAAAACTTAGGACGTCACTTAATATTTCTACCAGAATGTTATAATAATCAAAGCAAACAAAAAGAGGCAAACGATCTGCCTTCAAATATTATAAACACAAAAAAGCAGATCAGAAATGATAAAAAGAGAAATAGTTTATTAACAATTCACCCACAGGCTGCGTCAGGCGAAAAACTAGAACAAAACCATACATTAAAAAATATGATAACCTTCAATCAATTAACATAAATAATCAATTAAAATACATACAAAAACACACACACATATATAGATATACAAGTGAGCACGAAAAATGCTACTTACATATAGAGGAGCGGTATGCTCAGATTGGACACGTGCATCAGAAGGATAGAAAAGTTCTATATTTAAAAACATGCATTAATGTTCACATAATAAGCTCCATGCATAGTTCAAAAGTACTAAGATACACACATTGGTAAAAAGTGACATTACAAGACTTTCAATTGTGTATCGATGCTCAGTGCAAGAAGAGATCAAAACATCATAAATATCCTGAAAGGACATCTACCTAAAAGGGGTCAATACAACATATACCATACATCAATAGGGAACTGAGTCAGAACATTTCACTCCATAGTAAGAATAAAATGGAAAAAGCTTGGAATTACAACACTTCTCTTCAGAAGGACAGCACTTCCTGTCATCAAACAAAGCAATAGAGATATGCCATGCTCACTGCTATAAGGTGTCCTTTTACTAAGGTATGCTAAAAGGTGGCCCATGCTACCTTTAGCATGTGGGATTCCCATGTGCTGTGGCCACTTTTCGTGTGCCAGTAAAATGGTCGCATTTGTGGTTTATTTCTGTAATGGCCATGCACTAATTTCCCCATTAGCACATGGCCATTACCACAGGAGCCCTTACTGCCACCTATTTAGGAGGCAGTAAGGGCTCCCATCCTACTCCTGTGCTAATTGGGTAGCGCATAGTAATGGTCTTGCGCTATACGATTAGCGCAGGCACACATACTCTCCGCTCATGGGCATGCCTCCCATGCTGAAAAATAAAAAAAATATTTTTCAGTGCGGGATTAGCACACACTAAGCTGAACACTATCGCTATGTGCAACAACAATGTCCATTTTAGACACAAACCCATCCAAAATATGGGCGGTGAAACAGCAGGCACAGAGACATCCATTTCACAGCACATGAACATCTATGTTATGCAATAGCCATATAGACGTTCATGTCTATGTCACTCGAAGCCCCCTCCTCATATCCAATCTCCCTCCTGACCCCTTTATTTCTGATCCCTCTCCTGACCTCTTCCTCATGCCTTCTGATCCCCCTATATACAATCCCACCCCAGAACAAAGAGTTGTGACACCCTCAACCCCATCTTATTATTATTATTTATTTTTTATTGCATTTGTATCCCACATTCCCCCACCTATTTGCAGACTCAATGTGGCTTACATAGGTTTGTTAACATCTTCACCCCCCTCCCAACCCACCAGGACCAACTTGCCTGGTAGGTATTCTGTTATAGTGTCCCCTAGTGGCAGCATTCCTTCTTTGATTCTGCCTAGGAGGCATCAGAATCTAAGATGGTGCCTTTGCCTTCAAGCACTGTTAGAAGGCAGAGTTGCCAGGCTCCAAGATGGAAACTCTGCCTTCATTCTTTGCTTGGATCCTGATGTTATCCCAGGCAGCAATGAAGAGGCACTGCTGCATCCCAGGAGACACTGTACTGGTAATCTTACCATGTGAATAGATCCCAGTGGGTTGGGGGGTTTGGGGGGGAAGAGATGGTAGGACTCGAGGGTGCTGCGTCTCTGTTCCAAGGTGGGGTTGTGTGAAGGGAGAATCAGAAGGCATGGGGTAGTCAGAAGAGGGATCAGACAAAAAGGGGAGAGGCTGGGAGACAGATTAGAACTGTTGATGGGGGGAACAGGGCTTTGGACCTACCAAGAGGGGGGACATTGATTTGGGGGTACTCCATGGAATATGGGCTTATGGGGGCTCACCTGCCCTTACTGATTCCACTCACAAAATAGATTCCAGGACCTCCCACAGCATTCTTGGTAGCCATTGTGATGGAGCAGCAGTACAGGGAGGGAACAAGCGATTTAAAGTCCTAACCTTTACAGCCAATCTTTTGAGCTTCTTTTTAACCATTTTTCTCATTTTCTCAAAATCATCCTTTCGAACATTAAATGTAGGGTTATCATGGCTCCAGAAAAAGGAGGACGGATTGAGCCAGCCGGGTTTTACTTCCATTGCTTTCAATGGAAAGCAATTGCTTTCAATGGAAGTAATTGAGCCAGCCGGGTTTTACTTCCATTGCTTGGAAAGCAATGGAAGTAAAACCCGGCTGGCTCAATCCGTCCTCCTTTTTCTGGAGCCATATGGTAACCCTAATTAAATGCTTCTACAATAGATTTCCCTTGTGGCTTCACTCCAGATATTAGCTCAAACTTGATCATATTATGATCACTGTTTCCCAGTGGATCCATTACCTCTGGTACTATGCCCTGCATTCCACTAAGGAGTAGACCTAAAGCAGCTCCCCCTTTTGTCGGTTCCTGGACCAGTTGCTTCAAGAAGCAGTCATTTATTACATCTAGGACATTTACCTCCCTAGCGCTCCCTGATGTAACATTTATCCAGTCAATTTTGAGGTAATTGAAATCACTCATCAGTGTACTGTTGCCCAATTTGCCAGACATAGACCACCGAGCCTTTCTAAGGTAGGCCTGTGGAGGGCCTACGGGTGGGATGGGGAGGCAGAGAGAGAGGGGGGCCAGCAACAGAGGGGTCAGCTTTGGAGCGGGACATTTTTGGACAGGTGTGGGGGAAGTGCTGGGTGGCATTTCATTTATGGTTTCAGTTTCTACTGAAACTGAGTTGCCAATTTCAGTCACAGTTTCCGTTTTGCTAGAAACCAAAGATCCTGGGTTTGGTCAGGCTCTAATTACATCTCTCATGCCTTTCTAAAAGAAGAGCTGTTCTTATGAAGTCAGCAACATTTGAGATTGAAGAAAGTATACCCAGCTATGCCCTGATCAGAATATCTTCTCAAACTAAGAGAAAATGTCTGACATATTTGCTTACACTTTACTTTTCACATTGCCTCATTTGAATAGCTTCAGCAACACTTATCAGTACCAATTCCTTATAATTCAGTAGGGAGAAAAGATAATAGTTTACAGTGTATTAAAACTTGCTATACCACCTTTACTAACAGACCAAATCAAAATAAAACAGGAATCTGTAATGTTCGTCTTCTGTTCTAGCAGCAGTGAATATCAAAGAGGATTATATCCTGGCAGTCAACACTTCAGGCCTTTGTGCAACAAAATAATTTTAAGCTTGTAAAATGTATTGGATATTTTCCTGTTTTAATTATGTCTGAAGTGTATTTCTCCTATTTGGCCAGCAGATGGTGCATATTTATGCTTAAAGCTGTTACAGTGTTTTTTTTCTTTAGTTTGACACAAACAGGAAGCAAGAAACAGTATATATTTGAAATCTTGTTGACTGGGCTTTGATTGGCCCATGAGCTCATCTCATTTGGACTTTACTGGTTTTGAATTCAGTCTTAGCCAGGAAGAATGAGAGAGAGAGATCTCTTTGCTGAGGCTTGGTGAATTATATGTCCTGATCTTCCCAGATACTGTTTAGCCTGTATGCAAATATTTAGTTACTTTTCTAATTGATCCATTTTTCAGTTACTTGTTACTGTTTGCTATTTGCACAGTTTCTGTCCACTGTTCCAAGTTCTGAGAATAAACAAAATTGTTTGTTCACTCTGCTTGTCTGGACTGATAAAGAATCCTGGTGGTTTGTGTGTTGGGTCTGTGAGTGCTTTCTGGGAACTGTGGGACCACTGGGCGTGTGGCTCCAATAATCTGGAAATCACTGGGGATAATTGGATACGGGAGACTGGCCCAGAGGTGGTTGTGACCCAGTCGATGGGAGGAGGATGCTAGTCTACAGCACAAACAGCAGGTGCAGGTGGACCTGGGCTGTTCTGGGGATAGACCCTCTAAGTGGCCGTGGGATAACCCCAGGCGGGTCGCTTAGCATATTGTGACAGACCTAGACAGAAGAAGAAAGGGGTAAGGGGAGGCAGAAGCGATGCTCTTTCATTTCACATAAGAAAGATGTACTCAGCCTCAGTCTATGACTAAAAGCATGCAACAACATAGATGCCCATAACAACTAAACAACTGTAATATCCATTTCATCTCAGGGTTATGCTGCTATAAGACTTCATATACAGCAGTTCATGGCTTGGACGATTTCCCCTATTGTTATCCTATCATCCTTCTTTAGTAATTCAGCCATCCCAGTAACAGCCCTCCATGGGGGATGCAGATGTCAGCTTCTTTCAAAACCCAGAGTGCAAACATCCAGATTCCCCCTGTATGTTTCACTGCTGTGCACACTGCCTTCACAACTCTTCCAGATCCAGTCAAAGGCTAAACTGAGTCTGGGGAAGAAGTTAAATTTCTAACTGATGCAAGGGTCTTAACTAATCCAAGTAGATACACAATACAGATCTGGTACATAAGAGCTTGTCACAGCATTCTGAAGACTGCAGGAGACACTTTTTTAGATGCATTTTAAAAGCTGAAAGCCTAGCTTTGAAACACAATGGAAAGCAGCTTTTAAACTAAAATGGAGGGGGGGAGCCGACAGTCACCCAGGAGCGCATGGTTCGGTGTGGAGTATTCTTGATGGATACTAATGAAACAGGACATGTAGGGAATTCCAATAGAGAGATTTCAACAATGGTGAAAGAAAGTCATGAGTGTTTAAGGCGAGAGCAGGGTAAAGGATGCACATTATCCCTTTCAACTTCTAAGCAGCTTGTAGATGCAAGGAAAAACCACAATTTGAAGTCTCTGTGTACAAATGCTAGAAGCCTAAAAAATAAGATGGGAGTGTTAGAGTATATAGCACTAAATGATGAGATAGATATAATAGGCATCTCAGAGACCTGGTGGAAAGAGGACAATCAATGGGACACAGTGTGTTAACAATGTACAAATTATATTGCAATGATATAGTGGATCAGTTTGAAGGAGGGTTGCACTCTATGTTAAAGAAGGAATTGAGTCAAAAAAAAATAAACATTTTACATGAAACAGATAGCAGCATGGAATCGTTATGAATAGCAATTCCTTGTGTGAAGGGAAGGAGTATTCTTGTCGGGCTGTACTACCATCCACCAGGACTGAACAAAACAGGCTGATGAAGAAATGTTTACAGCAAGTAGGAAAGCTGGCAAATTGGGCAACAGTACAATAATGAGTGATTTCAATTACCTTAATATTGACTGGATAAATGTTACATCAGGGAGTGCTAGGGAGGTAAAATTCTTAGACGTAATAAATAACTGCTTCTTGAAGCAACTGGTCCAGGAACCGACAAGAGGGGGAGCAATTTTAGATCTGGTCCTTAGTGGAATGCAGGGCATAGTATGAGAGGTAACAGTGTTGGGTATGGTGGGAAACAGTGATCATAATATGATCAAATTTGAGCTAATATCTGGAGTGAAGCCACAAGGGAAATCTACTGTAGAAGCATTTAATGTTTGAAAGGATGACTATGATAAAATGAGGAAAATGGTTAAAAAGAAGTTAAAAGGATACTGAAAGAACTTAAACATGAAATTGCTGATCTGCTTTTAGTAATCTGTAACCTGTCGTTAAAATTGTCCGCAGTACCTGAAGATTGGAAGGTGGCCAATATAACGCTGATTTTTTAAAAAGGGTTCCAGGGGTGATCCAGAAAATTACAGACTGGTAAGCCTGACATCAGTGCAGGGCAAAATAGTAAAAACTATTATAAAGAATAAAATTATGAAACACATAGTTAAACATGGATGAATTCAGCCAAGGGAAGTCTTACATCACCAATTTGCTTAATTTCTTTGAAGGTGTGAATAAACATGTTGATAAAGGTGCGCCAGTTGATATAGTGTATCTAGATTTTCAGAAAGCTGTTGCCAAAGTTCCTCATGAGAGAATCTTGAAAAAATTAAAGACTCATGGGATAGGAGCAGGGGCGGCCCTATAATGAGGCCAACTGAGGCAGAGGCCTTAGGTGGCACTTTAGAGAGAGTAGCATTTTAAAGAGAGCAGCATCACAACACCCACCCATCAGGCACTCCGACATCTTTTCCCCCTCTCTCTCAAACCCCTTCCCCTGGTTTATTTACATTCGCTGCCTAAAAATCGATGCCAAAACAAGCACTATTCTGTAAGCTGCGCTTAAAGTTAGGCACGGTTTATAGCACAGCACTTACACCCAGGACTCATGCCAAAATTAAGGCATGGCGATTTGCATCATCTGAAACGTGATGCAGATGTCCGGGCTTGAATGAGGCACATATCTCTTTTATTCTATAACAAAACACATAAATTCTAGGAATGCCCTGTTCCGCCCATGACCCTCCCATTTCTGCAACCCTTTATTTTACTCATGCATAAAATTTAAGCACAGATACCACGCCTAAATTTACACACGTAAGTTCCAATTAAATCTAATTAGTGTCAATAATTGCTTGTTAAGTCAATTATTGGCACTAATTGACTTGTTGTTCAGTTAAATTGTGCATGTAAATTGGACATGTGCCCAATTTTTTGCATGCAATTTTTGGCAGCTTTTATAGAATTAAGGGGTTACTGCAGTATTCTGTCCATGCCCATTCTCCACCCATGCCCCATCTAGTTCCCACCCCCTAAGAGAACATGCACTTAACATGTGAATTAGTGCACTAAGGGGCCCTTTTACAAAGGCACAGGAGAGCCTAAGCGCGTACAGCACACACCAAATCAGTGCTGTTATTTAAAAATGGCACTACCGCCCAGCTCGCACATGAACCGGGCAGTAATTCCGAATTTGGTGCACACTGAATCCTGCAGTAGAAAATAATTTTCTATTTTCTACCGCAGGCCACTTACCTGACAGTAAACAGCAGTTGGCGCGTGCTGCAGGTTTACCACGCAGGTAGCGCATGAGACCTTACCACTAGGTCAGTAGGTGGCGGTAATGTGTCAGGGTGAAAATGGACGTGCGCTGATTTCAATTTTAGTACATGTCCATTTTTCAGCCCCTTATAATGGCCCAGCCTGCACCCAAAAGATGCGCTCGCACTACCGCAGGCCACTTTTTACCGTGACTTTATAAAAGGACTCCTAACTGCTAAACTACCACAGGAACAGTTAGCACATGTGCAGTAGCAGTTCACGGGCTAATTCACAGATTAACTGCATACTGCACTTCAGTAAAAATGCCCCAAAGTGTTTCCATCATACACTTGTGAAAAAATAAGGTCTCTGAGCACTTTTGGAAATGGTGCCAAAGTGTATATTGCTGCATGTCCTTTGCAGTTCTGACATATTGCAGGGTGTGCATAGGCTAAGATTTGTTTTTCATTGCAGTCTGCATTTTAATAGTCTTGTGCTCAGGCTGGATCGGGTCCATCATTCGTTGAGACTTTTATTGCAGGACATTAAGGCCATAGGGAATTCACTTTTAGTACTACGATGGCCCAGAATATAAAAAGAGAGCATGTTTTCCTCAGTCACAGAATTTTTAAGAAGTTGGTAAAGCAGAAAATAAGCAAAGGCGATGTCTCTCTCAGGTTTTATCACTTCCTCCAGGCAGGGACATGCATTAACCTATTGATGAGAACATTTCAGAGGACTGAGAGTAAAACTTCTGAACAACATCATCTGACTCTAAATATTCCACTTGTTGATCCTCACCAGTTCTCCCAGCTAAGGAGGTGAGCAGTGACAGTTTCCCCAAAATTAGTTACAACCTGAGGAAAAAAAAATTCCTTTGGTGTGAACAGGAGATGCTGTTGCTGTCTTCAAATATAAATTAATGTGAGCAATGACTTGAAATACAGACTAAGCAAGTAAGGGCCTATGCACGTCCAGCACGTGCCAAATCGGCATTACCGCTGCCCCAGACAGTAATTCTGAATTTGGCACACGCCGAAAATATTTTCTATTTTCTACCACACAGTGCTTACCCAGTGGTAGATGGCAGTGTGCGTGCGCTGCATGCCTACCGCCCATGTACTGCGTGAGACCTTACCACTAAGTCAGTGGGTGGCAGTAAGGTCTCAGGCCAAAAATGGACATGCACTGGTTTTATTTTGCCGCATGTACATTTTCCAGCCCCTTAAAAAAAGGCTCTTTTTCCAGGACGCGGTAAAAACTGGCCTGGCACGCGTACAAAAGACGCTGTTGCACTGACGCAGGCCACTTTTTGCCGTGGCTTAGTAAAAGGGCCCCTGAGTTTGCTCCTGGATTAATGAGCAAAGCAGTAATAATTGGGCACTGACAATCAATTACTGGTGCTAATTTGCAATAATTGGAATTTATGTGCGCATCCTTATAGATTGCACCATGGAGCGATACAGAAGCATTATAATATTCTTGGTCTTATTTTGCATCCCTTTTCTAATAATTCCTAGCATCCTGTTTGCTATTTTGGCTGCTTCCGCACACTGGGCAAAAGATTTCAGTGTATTGTCTTCAATGACACCTAGATCTTTTTCTTGAGTGCTAACTCTTAAGGTGGACCTTAGCGTCAGGTAACTATGTTTTGGATTATTCTTCCCAAGGTGCATCACTTTGCATTTGTCAACGTTAAATTTCATCTGCCATTTTGATGCCCAGTCTTTGTTTCTGTTATGATTAGGGTCAGAACCCCTCTCAAACTTACCTCTTTCCTGGGGGTCAGCTTCTTAGCTGGCTTCTGTTTCTTTTCTCTGTCCTTTCTGAGCTGGCTCTGTCTCTCTGTGCTGGCAGCTTCCAGCAGCATGGGGTTAATTGTTTTACTTTACTACAGCTGTGTGGGTGGACTGAGTTAGCTCTACCTCTCTTTGGGTGTACTGGCTTCAGGTGCTTCACGGTGTTGCATTGGTGTGGGTTGGGCCTCTATGGGTTTCAGTGTGCTCTCTGGGTCAGTGTGCTGTTGCCTGGGTCTAGGGAGTGTGACATCATCAGGGAGGGCCTTGATAAGGAAGTGGTGTTGTTTCCTTCAGAGCCTTTGCAACGGTTGTGTTTGCTTTAGGTAGGGTGGTGCAGTGTGCACTTCTGACTTTGTGTCTAGTTTCCCTGCTTGCTTTTGCTAAGGTCCAGGTTAGTGTTAGTGCAGTGTGCACTAGTGTCTGTGTGTTTAGCTTTCCTGCTTTTCCCTCTTGGTTTTGGAAGCTTTGCTGTGTGTAGGGCTTTGGAAGCTCTGTTGCTGTTAGAAGTACTCCTGGGTTTGGTGTTGTTAGGAACACTGCAGAGTTTGCTGTTAGAAGTACTTCTGGTGTTTGTGCTATTGGGAGCATTGCAGTCTTTGCTGTTTGTGTTTGGTGCTTTAGCAGCACGGTTGGGTCTGGTGCTTTGGAAGCACTTTTGACTTATGTGTTAGCTTCCCTGCTTTTTCCTTGTGGCTCCCCTGTCTTCCCTTTTAGTGCTAGGAGCTCTTCTGGTTGCTTGCCAGAGTAGTGCTTAGGAAGCACCTTGTTAGTTTTGTATCTAGCTTGCTAGAGCAGTGCTTAGGTAGCTTGTTAGTTTTGAGTTTAGCTTATTAGTGTAGAGCTCTGCTTGTAGCTTGGTGCTTAGTAGCACCTGTGTTAGCTTTGTGTTTAGTTCCCTGCTCTGTTAGTTTAGGGCTTAGGAAGTCCCTTTCTTGAGCAGGGCTTAGGAGCTCCTGTTTAGTATAGGGCTTAGGAAGTCCTTTTGTCAGTTTACTATTAGGAACACTCCTGCTGGTTTAGGGCTTGGGAGCACGTAGATCACTTTAGGTTTAGGAGCACTTCTGTTTCGAGTCCTAGTCCCTGTGTCATCCGGTATCCAGTAAGTCCTGCCGGCTACTCGAACCCAGGAGCTCAACTCCTGGGGGGTTTAGTAGCTAAGTGCAGGTGAAGCTGTGTGGACCAGTCCGGTGTGTTCCAGTCCTGTGTCCTCCAGTCCGGGGAATTCCAGTCTAGTGTTCCAGTCCATGTGTTCCGGCTCGCTGGGCAGTGCCTGCAGTCCCTGCCGGTGTCGGTGTGCTTGCCCAGCGTTGGTTGGTGGGTTTTGCCTGCTGCTGTCGCTCCTTGTCAGCAGCCCAAGGGCTCATGTTTGCTCCAGAGCCCAGCCCCGCGGGCTCTGAACCTGAGAACCTGACAGTTTCCTAAGGTCTTCCTGCAATTTTTCACAATCCACATGTGTTTTGACAACTTTGAATAGCTTTGTGTCATCTACAAATTTAATCACCTCACTCGTCATTCCATTTTCCAGATCATTTATAAATATGTTAAATAGCACCAGTCCCAGTACAGATTCCCTGTGGCACTCCACTATTCACCCTCCTCCATTGAGAAAAATGGCCATTTAACCATAAATTCATTTCTTTCACATATTTATATTACTTTGTTTTGGGTATTCGTGTGCATTGTTTTAAAACTTTTGTTCATACAATTTGTAAAAGTTTTTTTTAAATATTTTATATTATTTCCTTAAGTATATTGTTTTTTACGTATTTTCATTTATAAAATTTGTGACTCCTGATACAGGCATCATCGCCAAAACACAGCTGTGTCAAGTCCTTTATCTTTGTGGTACAGACCATTGTAGAATAACACAGTAATTATTAAAGGCATTTTTTAACTAGATTGTACTTCTTTCATTGATTATATTCCTCACTTTTTTAACGTTTTTGCTGTTTGTGTGGGGATTAATTACATCCTTCTCTTCTTCAGTCCATAACACACTGACAGCATATTTTCTCTGTCCTGTAGGGTTGACTAACCTGGAACCCAAAGTCCACAAGACTGGCATACCCAGTCCTCTCATTAATTAAGGCCGAGGGTGATCCCAGGGGACTGTCTTTCTTCTATGTTTGTGCAGCGCTGCGTATGCCTTGTAGCGCTATAGAAATGCTAAATAGTAGTAGTAGTAGTAATGTTGGCATCTGTGGCTAAAGTGTCAAAAGCTCCTCCACAATTCTCTTCTCAAGCACACAGAACAAATATGAGTCACTGGAGGCTGGCTGAATATTGTCTGCACAGTGTCTGGACAGACACATGCAACCTACACTGCAAACTTTACTAGGGGAGGCTGGTAGGAGCCCTCTCCAAATGAATAAAAATATGTAAAAGCAGAGCAATGAAAACAATAACGCATGCAGAACAAGATTCAGTAAATGGCGCCCAAATGTGGGCACTGAAAAAAATGCGCACAGAGCCCTATTCTGTATAAAGAGCTCCAAGTTGGATGCCATTTATAAAATAGCGTGTAGCGCAGGGATCCATGCCCAAAGATGCATCAACCCCTAGTTAGGGTTTAACCTGCCCTACCACATGCTCCATGTCTCTGGACTAGGCAAGCAAGATAACATCTGGAGACCACTGACAGCCCCAGCTCTATGGTTAGCTGCGATATTCAACCATTATGAGGGTAATTCTATAACAGGGAACCTAGGATAAGAGGGTAAGCAGGCAACTATTTCAAGACTGTTCTATAAGGAAAAGTAGGCACCTTCTTTTCTTTATAGAACACTAATACAGGTGGTAGAAAATGTACTTATATTTATGGCTCAGTCACACCGGCCCTACCGCATCTACATGTAAGCCAAAATACTATAAATTACATGCATGTTGACTCACTCCATTTATGCACATGCCCACCGGCAAAAAAAAAACTCACTGTCAAACCATGGCTCAGGTTCTTTCACTAGTCAGTATTCTATACGCAGGCCACTAAAGCACATAAATGACTAAAATACAGGCATTTATGCATGTTCCTGTCATCTAAAGCTAGGCAGCTCCTGATAGAATTATCCCCTTCAGTACAGCTTTGCTGGCTTAAATTATGTTTAAACTTTTTTATTGAACAAAACAACCAGTAAAACCAAAATGAGAACAGCATACACAACATATTTTGTATTAAGAACAGAACCAGACCCCGACCTCCCCCCCCCCCCCCCCCCCCACACACACACAACAAGGATCCCTTCCCAATCAAAGCCTTTGCTGACCTAAATTAAACTGCATAGTAATGCAGATAGGGGATGAATATCACCAACTATCTGGAGAATTGGGCAGAATGTCCTCAATCTGCCTTCAGTCCGGATAGTCCCCTTATGAAGAAAGACACGTGCTAATGTAGACCATGAAGGGGGGGGGGGGGGAGTGACACTATCAGTATAGTACTGCTGAAATCTCATGGATATGGCACTTAACTGAATAACAGCTGCCACTATATTGATAAGTGCATTTTGAATATAAGGTCCCACCCATCTTTGTAATTGCTGTTTTGTGAAAACAGGTATTCACCTGCAGAGAGCCCATGTGTTCTTTCCAATGGCATAGCTATGGGTGGGCCCAGATTAGCAGGGACCCATCCAGCAGCAGTGCACTTGTCAGGACCAGCATTAGGGGGTGGGGGGGGGGGAACTGAGCTCCACAGCTACAGGAGGCCCCCTTGGTCTGGCATTTCCTTCCTCCCCCCTCACCACCCTGATCTCCATTAATATGTCTGTCTTCATAGGGGTTACTGGCAGCAATAGCAATTCCCATCCACTGCTGATGGTGGTCCCCAGAACCTTCCCTCTGTCACGTTCTGCCCAGGCAGAAGCAGGAAGTTATATCAGAGGGGGCAGGAGGCCGCAGAAGGAAAACTCAGGGGTCTGCCACAGGCAGTATATGGGAATTGCTCCCACTGCCGGCGACCCCTCTGAAGAAAGACACAAGAAGGGGAGATGCCAGATCATTGCCAGAGGGGAGGGGAGTGAAATGCTGGACAACAGGAGGGAAGAATTGATGGAGGGAGAGCAATGCTGGATCTGTGGTGGAGGGGAAAGGGAGAGAAAGATGGTGGGCAACGGGAGGAGAAGAGAGAGGGAGAAATATTAAAACCCAGAGGAGTACGGGAGGGAGGGAGGGAGGGAGGGAGAGATGCTGTACAACAGGAGGCAGGAAGGGAAGAGAGAGGTAGAGATATCAGACCATGGAGGGGAGAGAAGCTGGGCAGGAGGGACCCAAGGGTGGAAGGGCATGAGGGAGGGGGGAAGGCAGCAGAAAAGAGAAAAAGAGAGATGCTGGGCCATGTGGGGGGAAGAAGAGATACTGGACCACAGGGAGAGCAGGAGGGAAGAAAAATAGAACAGGAAGATGCTAGGGTGGGGGAAGATGTTGGCATCCCAAGGCTAACATCTTCCCCTCTTTCCTCTATTCCCAGGTTCAGCTCCCACCCCACACCCCCGCATTTACCTCAAAGGTTCCTTTCTCCACACAGGGTCCCAGCATAAGCTGTCTGCTGCTGATCAGAACCTTCTCTCTGCCTTGTGGAAGCAGGAAGTTACATTATAAAGGGGCGGGCCGTGGCAGAGAGAAGGTTCCGGTCAGCAGCAGACAGCCTATGCCCTGTACAGAGAAGGAACTTTTGAGATAAATGCATGGGAGGGGGGTGTCAGAGACAGGGGAAAACCTGAAACAGGGGAGGAGTGAGAGAGAGGGGGAGTGTCAGACCTTGGGACAGAGATGTCAGTCATGTGGGGAAGAGGTACTGCCCCCCCCCCCCCCGAACTTCTGTGGGCTCTCGGGCACTGTCTGGTTGCCCCTCTGCCACACACTGTGGACTCAGGCCCACCCAAAAGTGGCTGTCTAGATACACCACTCATTCTTTCTGTTCATAATACCACCATGTTGACTATATGATTATGACGATGATGACAATGATGAACTAATAATACTTGGAACAGGGGGAGCAAAAATTTGAGTTCAGTAATCCATTTTCATGAAGCATTAGTACAGGGGCCTCGTAACTACATGAGTCACTTTGTTTCATATACTACTGTGCCTGTTGTGCTGTTCTTCTTGTAGAATGCCATCTGGGATTGTTGTTATTCAACTCTCAATATTTCCTATACAGTGACGTTTATAGTTCATCTGCAATTCTTAAGGAAAAGCAAGAAAAACAACTCACAAAACTCTGTAGGGTTGGTCCAAGAACGGCTTACAGATCTATGATCAGAAAATAGCTTGTAATCTTACTTCTACCGACAGAGAAGAGACTGTGCAATTGAAAGGAAAGCAGAAACATAGGCTCCTGCCTGGTTAAACCCTGCTGAGTGACCCGGCACCTGATATTCAGCAGCAATTAATTGGTTAATGCCACTGAATATTGCCACTAACTGGCCTTCTCCCAACCAGTTAGGTTAGGGGGGGGCCAGGGGCGGAGTGTGGGAGGAGGGCCTGCTAAGCCAGTTAGCAGCACTTTTCAGTCCTCTAACTGGCTAAGCAACCACATAAAGTTAAGACAGAAAAAAAAATGCTGTCCTAACCTTATGAGGTAAAGTTAACCAGGCACCAGTCTGAATATCATCCGGAGTCCAGTTAACTTCCAGGTGACCACTGATACCCATCTCTTTAACATGGCATATCACAAAAATCAACCAATGTGAATATACAAAACTCCCCCACATAAATTCTGAACTATTTTGTCAATATCTGTTTCTTATACTACTACCATGTCTTATCACTATCATGTTACCAAAAATCCTGCTGTAACACTAACTATCTATTTTCCTAATATACTTCCATTACTAACGATGTATTGTAAGCCACATTGAGCCTGCAAAGAGGTGGAAAAATGTGGGATACAAATGTAATAAATAAATAAATACCCGGATATTCAATTCCGGGAGCCATGCATGCCCGGCATGGAATGTCTGGGGTCAGTTCAGCCCATGGCCGTGAGCAGCTCTGATGTTACATACTACTGTGGGCTGAATAATGGGCCATTTATACCCCTGCAAATTGCTTTGAAAATTGTTCCGTCTAATCTCTATACGACTGCCATTTTGCATGTTAGCTAAAGAAATTCACTTCTCCCTTGATTACGTTTCTTGGATAAATTGAGTTCTATATTCAAATCCTCAAATAAAATTCCAAACACATTTAAAAAGAAAGGAGGTTTGTTTACTTGAATAATGAAGAAATGTTAAGGTTTTGCTTCATAACTTTTTTTCCCGAAGTTATGTACTGAAGAGACAACATAAATTCATTGACATGTTTATGTTGAGACTCTTCTGCTCACTTTTAATGGGGGGGAAAGTTCTTTCAGATTTCTTACCTAATTTTAGATGTCAGCTTCAGAAATAGTCCCGAATCAGAGCCCTCTCTCAGGAAATAGGAAGACTTACGACACTGACATGAAGTTAAGTGCACTGAATGCGTCTTGATGAGGAGGATGTAGGTAATATGCTGTTCTGTAATATTTCTTAGGGACTGTCACTCTTTTACATACATATTTATATACATATACACTCACAGAGGCATGCCATTTCTCTCTTTAATTCGCATCTTTATATTCTGTCATCAATCATATGCCGGATAGTCTAGTGGTAATATAATGTAAAAAAAAAAAAGCAGAGAAAAAAGTTGAAGATATTGCAGGGTGTTACTGTGAGTGTTTGCTGGGGGAAGGGCTAGGCTGTACCCATCCCCTTTCATGCCATCACTATTAGGTATAATTATTTACTTTTTAATGTGGGTGTAAATTAAAGAGACTGATTTTCAAAAGCACTTTTGGGGTCAGTATTGGGTATTAACTGCATACGTGCTTTGCTTTTAAGAGCTGTAACCAGTAAATGGATACATTTTACCCATATTTGTATAAGTTGAGGGGGACACAAGGGTGTTCCAGGGGCAGAGCTAAAGGTTAAGGAAAAAGCAGCAATAATCAGCCACTGTCCAGTTAACTTTATCTACATAAGAAGACCACATGAATAGCAATGCTCATCTTAGCTAGATAATTTATCCATTTAAGTTTAGGACTGCATATTCAGCCTTCCAGCTTATAAGGACGAATAGGCTGGCTTTGAAGCCATATAAGGATATGCAGATAAGTTATCTGGATATCTTTATATGGTGGCTGTCCCACTGAAAATTGCCACCAAAGTTTCTTGGTGTTATATGTGGGTTGGTAGTTCCGGTATAAACTGATTTCCATAGTGCCATATATAGCTGAGAAGCTGGAGAGGTTGGGGGCGGGGAAAGTTGAAGAGGAGGATAAAATGGAGGTTACTGAAGGACTAGAGGAGGAACAGATGGCGATTGGAGAGCTCTGGCTCAAACCCGAAAAGCTGCTGTAAGAGGGTGGCTAGCTGTGCCTTGAAGAGACTGGTGGAAGACCAGAGGAGAGAGACTGAGGCGCTGGGGGAGATCTCTTTTAAAGAGGAAACAGGTGCAGCCCCTGGGAGAGAAAGAGGGCTGGGCACAATTGAAACCCCAGTCCGAACCAGGTGGGACCAAAGCTGTGTAGCTGTGCTGTAAGAAAGACTGTGTAGACTGTTTCATACTGGAAAGGTCTGGGCCTGCAACCTACCAAGCTATTGTGTTTTCTTTCTGATAATGTACTGTTCCCTAAAAGAAGTAATTTTGGCTAAAGTGAAGTTATATGGACTGTTTAAACCCTGAATGAGACTTTGGCAGCAAACCTTAACAACCTGGGAGTAAGGTGTTTTCCTTTTGTGTCTATGCTGAATGGAAGCAAGAAAATAAAGGTTTTTTTTATAAACGTTTTGCCTTGATTGAGCCTCTGTGGAAACAATAGAGCGAGGAGGAAGTCCTGCAAGCTCTCAGGGGGTCTGGCGCTGAGTTCCCAGAACAGGCCAAGGTGGTGTGGAGCCAGGCAACAGTTGGGTGAAGAAGGAAGCTAAGCAGGGTTGAGCCTAGCTGGATCCTGGAAGGGGGACCCAGCTACAAATGGCTTATGGCCTTTTCTTTTAAACCCTACTGTTTTACCACATTCTCTGGCAATGAATTCCAGAGTTTGATTACACGTTGAGCAAAGAAATATTTTCTCTGATTTGTTTTAAATTTACTACTTAGTAGCTTTATTGCATGCCCCCTAGTCCTTGTATTTTTAGAAAGAGCAAACAATTCACGTATGCCCATTCCACTCCACTATTATATCTCCCCTCAACCGTCTCTTCTCCAAACTGGAGAGCCCTAGCTACTTTAGTCTTTCCTCATAGGGAAGCCATCCCATCCTCTGTATCATTTTTGTCACTCTTCTCTGTACCTTTTCTAATTCCACTATATCTTTTTAAAAGATTCTTTTTTGAGATGTGATGACCAAAATTGCATACAATATTAGAGGTGTGATCACACCATTGAGCAAAACAAAGGCATTATAAATATTCTCAGCTTTGTTCTCTATTCCTTTCTTAATAACTCTTAACAGTTTATTTTCTTTCTTAGTTGCCATTGCACACTGAGCAGAAAGTTTCAATGCATCATCAACAATGATAAGTAGTAGTAGTAGTAGTAAATCTTTTTCCTGGGCGGTACCTCTTAATGTGGAACCTTGCGTCATGTAGCTATAGTTTGGGTTCCTCTTCCCTACATGCATCACTTTTCACTTGCTCACATTAAATGTCATCTGCTCAGACTTCATTCATTCTTATTATTAAGTCTTCAATCCTCTTTTTTTTTTTTTAACATCTACCTACAGCATTTCCCTTTCTCACCCCATCCTTCCAGTGTCTCCCCCTCTTTCTCTCTGCATCCTTCCATCCAGCATCTCCTCTCTTTCTCTCCCTACCGTTCCATCTGTCTCCCCTCTTTCTCTCCCCATCCTTCCAGTGTCTCCCCCTCTTTCTCTCTGCATCTTTCCATCCAGCATCTCCTCTCTTTCTCTCCGTTCCCTTCCAGTGTCTCCCTTCTTTCTCTCCCTATCCTTCCATCCAGCGTCTCCCCACTTTCTCTCCCCATCCTTCCAGTGTCTCCCCCTCATTCTGTCTGCATTCATCCATGCAGCATCTCCTTTCTTCCTATCCTTCCATCTCTCCCCTCTTTCTCGCCCTACCCTTCTAACCAGCATCTTCCCTCTTTCTCTCCCCATCCTTCCAGTGTCTCCCCTCTTTGTCTCCCTCCTTCCTTCCTTCCTTCCTTCCTTCCTTCCTTCCTTCCTTCCTTCCAGCATATCTCCTGTTTCTCTTTCCATCCTTCCAGCCAGGGTCTCCACTTTTCTCACCATCCTTCTAACCAGCATCTTCTCTCTCTCTCTCTCTCTCTAGCCCTTTTCCATCCAGCTTGTCCCCTCTCTCTCTCCCTTTCTTTCTACTCATCATCTCTCCCTCCACCCTCTTCTATCCAGTGTCCCCACTCTTCTATATTTTTCTCCCCTCTCTCCAGTCAGCATCTCCTGCCTCTCACTCCATGTCCCCACTCCCCCTCACCTCCCCTTCCTCTTCCCCATCCTCCGATATCTTCTGTTTCCTGTGGTCACTGCTGCTTCTCCTAATGAGCAATAGTGGCCACAGGAAAACAACAAAAACAAGCATGGGGCTGCAGCCTTCAGGCATGCACCATCATCTCTGCCGGTTCTCTGCCCCCAATGATGTCAACTTCCCGTTCCGGGACAGAAGATCAGAAGAGCCTACAGCACAGGCCTGAAGGCTGTGGCTCCACGCTTGTTCTTTATTGTTTTGCCACTGCTGTTGCCCATCAGGAGAAGCAGCAGCGGTATTGTGGTGGAGACAGAGTGGCAGCGACTCAGCGGGAGTACAGGAGATGACCCGCTGAATGTAGCAGATTTGGCAGATCTGATATTGGACTGCAAAGGGGTGGAGAGAATGGAGAAGGAAAGAGGTGGGGTGGGATGCCTCTATACCCAATGGGTCGACCTGGGGCCCCAAGGCCCCCCTCTGTAGCTACGCCCTTAACCTCAGCACTTTTCCCTTGGGGCTGGGGTTCAACTTCTCCCTTTTCAACCAGTTCCCTCACCCAAGTTACTCCAGCGAGGGGCCCTTACATCATTTAGTAATCCCAATTATAATGAGGATTACACGGATATTACTAAGGGTTTTTTTTTTTTACTAAGGCACGCTTACGTTTTTATCACACGCTAAATGTTAGAGACGCCCATAGGAATACATTGGCATCTCTACCATTTAGCGCACGCCTGTTTTTAGGTGCACTAAAAATGTGAGCGCACCTTAGTAAAATACCCCCCTAAATTTACACATGATGGGATGAAATAATTCTTGGTTATGAGAGAAGAACCTAGAAGCTTGGGGGTGACATTCCTACTGGCCTATCCATGTAAACGTTTACTGTATTATTTGGGATTAAAATATATATTTTCTACACCAGAGCAGCAAAGAGCTTTCCTGGATTTGAAGATCTCCAGTGTAAGATCTTTTTTATTGATCTCCTTATCTTAATGTTCACTCTCCCCAAATTTTTTTGGTCTAATGAAGAGTAGAATAAGATTTTCCTTTCTGAGTATTTTCTTTTTTGGAAATAATTCCTTATCTCAGAGTTTCCTCTGCAAGTGTTTATTTGTAATAATTGTTTCAAAATATATAAATAAAGAATTTTTAAAAATGTTGGCTGTGTGAATTGAGCTGCCAGTCTCAGTCCTGCAATGTGGGCTATAACAGAAGCATTCACATTTCAGCTGCTGTCAGATCCCTATAAACCCATGAATTCATTATCACTGATTTATGACAAGGGGGAGGAGACAAGATCACATGAGTTATTGCTCATTTACACAGTCTGTAGCCTTTGGTTTTGGGTACTTGTGGGTTTAACTCCTTAATGTGTCAGTATTTATTGTAATATTATAGACAGTTCATGTGAGCTGTCAGGAAGCCATATTGTAGAAAGCATCAATCTCAAACCATGTTTCAGGTAGTATGTTATGTTATTTTAAAAATGCAGAAGATGAGCACAGGGAAACAGGGCTGATGAAGAATACTGAACAAACGCTTCATGAAAAGCTGTCCTTATACAGCAGAAGGTGTCTAGGACCCCTTAGTATTTGAAGAAAGATAAAGATTGCAGAAAAAAAATTGACATACATTTCACAATTTTCACTGTGACAGATTGATTTAAAAGGCACTTCTAATTGTTGTAGATCTCTCAGATTAGTGTGGCTGAGGCATAACCCAAAGGCAGGTCACAGATGTACAAACAATTTCAATAGGGTTTGTAACCAAATATCCCAAAATCTTTTCTCTCAATGTACACAGACTACTATTGAAGGGTTCCCTAATGGCAAAGTAAAGTCAACAGCAAAATGGTGGCTGGGAAACAGGGCCGCTGTGAGACTGAGCCGAGCCCAGGGCAAGGCCACCCCTATCCCCATCCCTTCCCCCAAGGATCGCTCCCGCCCCTTCCTGCTCCCAGGCCGGGTGCCAGCACCGCAGTCCCCAGTCTCTCCACCTACCTTCCCTCAGCTCCCTTCTGTCTGCCATTCGACCCCCTTCATTATAAAAAAAAAAATCTCAAAATCGGCAGCACAGCACCTTCCGTGTGAAAGCTGCAGATTGTCTCGGGCAGGCCTTGCCTCATTGTGTCCCGCCCTCACGGAAATAGGAAGTTACATCAGAGGATGGCGGGACACAGTGAGGGAAGGCCTGCCTGAGGCAATCTGCCGCTTACACGGAAGGCTCTGTGCTGCCGATTTCGAGATTTTATTTTTTAATGCAAGGAACCGGGTGGCAGACAGAAGGGAGCTGAGGGTAGGCAGGTGGAGACTGGGGACTGCAGCGCTGGTGGCCTGGGAGAAGGAGAGGGCAAGAGACCCCAGCGCCGGGCCATCCTTGGAGTCCCAGGCCCAGTGAATTTTGCCCCTCCCCCTGCCCCCCCCCCATCGGCGGCCCTGGAAACAGTTCTTAATTATATGGGCTCTCCAATACTACACAAATATGTACAAAAGAAGGGATAGAAACAGTGAGGCAAATAGTCCATCCTTTCTCCCCTTTTCTGTTCTTCACAGTTTACTTCTCTTTTTGGGTATAGGTTAAGCCCCATACCTCTCTCCTCTGTCTGTCTCTCATGGTAAGCAAATAGATCCCCTCTGCTCCAATCACATTTCTATTCATTTATGCCCCTGTTGTTCTGTTCCCAGTGCTCCTTTTCTCTTAGAACAGTCAGATTAAGCAAAACCCTAGGGTAGGGCACTACATCCTGTCCCTTTAAGGTATCAACACTCTCCATCCCCACTACTCCCAGCTTCCAGATCCTTTCCCCATAAGGACTGTGTTTTGGCAGGGCCACCAAGAAACATAGCAGAGCCCAGGTCAGGATCACTGACCGCCACAACCGCCCCCCCCCCCCCCCCCATTCAGACCATTCTCCACATTTAGGCCACTGCCCACACCCAAACCCTTACCTTTCTGTGCCTGACTCAGGGAGATTTTGATGGTCTGACTGCTCCTCCCTCGGTCTGTCATCTCCTGCTCCTGCATACCGGGACTGGGATGATTGCATTAACGCGATAACCCTGGTCATCTGGATTATGACATTAATAAAATCATCCGGATCCTGGCACACAGGAACAAGAGAGAGACAGACCCAGAAGAAGGCAGGCAGGAAGAAGCGACACCAGGCCCGGGAAATTTTGCCCCACCTGCCCCCCCCCCCCCCCCCCCCAGCGGCCCTGTGTTTTGGCAGCAGCTTCACTCGGTCTTTCTCCTCTGTGGATCAGTCTTTTTGAAAAAACATCACTCTCTTTTCAGTAGGCACCAGGGGACAGATGTGGACCAGACTGCGCCAACTCTGTGCTTATTTTATCTTATTTTCCTTTAGCCCTTAAGCAGGGAGGCAAAGCTGCTATGGCCTCAGAGTAGGGTAACCCAGTTACTATAGTTCTAAATGTTCCTTTCTGTATCACCTCCAGAAATGAATAAATCCTCCTAGCTGGACCCCTCTAGGGGAGGAAGACAAGTCTCCTCCTTAAACTCATATACTTCCCTCCAGAAGCTAAGATTTCAATTCTAATGGGCAACATTCATGGAATAGACCACCTCCTACTCAGATTTGATTGGCATTTTCTGGAGCAGGGACCTAAAATGTTCTTCCAGCAACTGCAAAAGAAAGCACGTTTGCACGTCCCCTTTCTTTCTATCTGGAAAATATATATATATATATAACCTGATAATGTGAATTTACACAGAGCAATTGTTATTTCTTGTGGTGAGCAAAGGTTGATAGCACACCAGTGGAAGTAAATATTCACCTCTGGAACAAGACTTGATGCCTTCAGAGCAATTTTGAAAATGAAAATGTGTTTGTCATCTCAGACAGAGACAAATATCTTTCATCCATGATCATCTTCAGGAAAAAATGGTTTAGATAAAATAAATGTCTCTGAAAGTGCTGTGCTTCTGGCAGTGTAATTGACTGATAGATAATTCATGTGGGAACGGCTCCCAGCACATCCACTTTCAATAAATAAAACCAAACATACACAGTACAGTAAAACAATGGTATGTCTGCCCAGAGCTGAATGCATTATTATACAGAGCATCCTCAGAAGCCTGTATATACATAAGTAGTATTTAAAAAATCAGAGCTCATGAATCTCATGTCTGTCGTGTGTTTACCTTGATTAGACTGTAAGCTCTGTAGAATAGGAACTGTCTCTCTCTCTCTCTTGCTTCCGTATATATGTCTCTACAGCTCTGTGTATGCCTAGTAGTGCATTAGAAATGATAAGCAGTAGTAATAGTTCATTCATTTTACTGGACCCAACGCAAAAGTTGAATTAACGCAAGTTTGAAACTTGTGGGAAGTTAAAGCATCAACCCTCAAGGCTTCAAATCTGGCTACTATCCATTCACACATCTTTCACAAAAATGAAAGTAGATCTTTCATTCACTCATGCTTGGATCAACAAGAAAAACTAGATATACTGGTCCTGGGCTCCTTGAAGGCTCCCATTAAGAAATGTTTATATCTACAGACAAACAGTGACGGAGGTCAAAAAGACATTGAGTATACAAAGAGGATTCCTTCATGGGAAGAGGATGAAAAGTAACATTGAACACTTCAGCTCAAAACAGTAGTAAAATTACTTTTTTCCACTTCTAAAAGGACAAGGGATGTAACACGCTCAAAGTGGCAGCTACAACCCTAAGCAGAAGCATAGGAGAGGGAACCTAAATGGAGCAACAGTTAAAGCAAAAAGGAGACTATGATAAAATGAGAATAACAGTGAAAAAGGAGAAGTTGCAAAGGTCAAAAATGTACATCAGGTATGGATGCTGTTCAAAAATGCCATCCTGGAAGCCCAAGCCAGTTATATTCCATGTATAAAAAAGGAGGAAGGAAGGCCAAACAACAGCCAGTATGGTTAAAAACTGAAGCAAAAGAAGCTATTAGAGCTAAAAGAAAATCTTTCAGAAAACAGAAGAAGGATCCAACTGAAAATAATAAGGAACAGCATAAGGAATGACAAGTCAAATGCAAAACGCTGATAAGGAAGGCAAAGAGAGATTTTGGAAAAAAGACTGCGTTGGAGGCAAAAACACATAGTAAAAATTGTTTAGGTATATTAGAAGCAAGAAGCCGGCAAAAGAATCCGTTGGATCATAGATGACTGAGGGATAAAAGGGGCAGTCAGGGAAGACAAAGCCATAGCGGAAAGATTAAATGAATGCTTCAGTCTTCACTGAGGAAAATTTGGGAGAGATACCATTGCCAGAAATGGTATCCAAAGCTGATGAGTCAGAGAAATTGAATCAAATCTCTGTAAACCTGGAAGATATAATGGCGCAATTTGACAAATTGAAAAATAGCAATAGCCTGGACCGGATGGTATTCATCCCAGAGTATCAATAGAATTGTGAAATGAACTTGCAGAACTATTGTTAGTAATATGTAATTTATCTTTAAAATCAAGCATGGCACTGGAAGATTGGAGGGTGGCCAATGTAATGCCAATTTTTTAAAAAGGTTCCAGAGAAGATCCTGGAAATTATAGACCCGTGAGACTGATGTCGGTGCCAGGCAAAATGGTAGAGACTATAATAAAGAACAAAATTACAGAGCATATTCAAAAGCATGGATTAATGAGACAAAGCCAACATGTATTTAGTGAAGGGAAACCTTGCCTCACCAATATACTACATTTCTTTGAAGGGGTGAATAAACATGTGGATAAAAGTGTGCACATCTAAATTTGCATCTCATTAGCGCTGAGCATTAGGGAGATCTTTCACCATGCTGATCCGGCAGTATTTTTCCATGCTGTTCAGAACAGCGCTGGAGTTTTGAGCATCTGGCTGTAGAAGAGGAGAAGGATTGAGTGACAGATAAGGAGCTGAGAGTAATAAAAGGATGCAAGGCAGAGGAATGTACATGATGCTATGGAGAGGATAAGTAAAGAAGGTAGGAATGGAGATTAGAGAGTGAGTGAAATATGGGGGTGAATAGAAAGAGAGACAGAATAGGAAATGTAACACTGGTAAGTAGTTGAATGGTGAAAAGACAAAGAGTGAAGACTGGAAAGGGAGAAGGAAGAATTAAATCTAGGAATAGGTAGATAAAAAGCCATGAGAGAAATGGAGGAAAAGGATAGGATCAACATCAGAGACAGTTGTAAAGATGGAAAGAAGACAGCAGGGAGCAGGAAGACACAGAAAATGGAAATGAGAACCTGGAATGGGATAGGAGAAAAGTGGTAGAGACCAGAACCAACCCAACAGAAAAAATAAAAAGATCAGACAACACAGGTACCTTCTACTCTGGGACCATTCTTACAGTATAATCCTTGACATCTGCATGGTTCATACCAGAAGACTGGTCCCAAGAAAGAAGCAAAAAAGCTAAAGATGGCAGAGGGCACCACAACCCCTTGAGCCAGCTCTAGTGGTTGATGTCCCAAAATCTGAACTCAGCTAGTTGTGAGACAGGAGAAACTGGACTTCTGACCCTGTTGGTATGAAAGTTACATATGGGTAGGCTGATACTGATACCTTAGAGAGCTAAACAACTAGATCCAACAATTTCAAAATGTTCCCTATCTAAGCACCTAAATTTAGAAACCTATTTTTACTAACCCCCCAAATTCTATATATGGCACCTTAAGTTGTGCATGCTAATTTGGCTGCACGGCCAAATTGCATGCACGTCTTAAATAATTAACAAGTCAATCAGCGCCAATAATTGGCATTTAACCAATTAGTGGCACTAATTGGCTTTAATAAGAATATACACATACAGCATTCTAGACGTATTCTATAACCCGGTGCACATAAATTCTAATGTGTGCTGTTGAAAAGGGGGCATGGCCATGGGCATGAAATGGGCGGATCATAGGCGTTTCAAAAACATTTTGCGCACTATTATGGAATACACCTGATCTGTGCCTAACTTAGGTTTGGGTATTTAGGCTTGGTTTTAGGTGGACTAAATGAGTGCATCTAAATTTTAGTTGCAAGAACAGCATGTACGCATATTCTATAAATTACATCTAACTTTAGACATAGTTTATAGAATCACACTAACCGTGTGGGTTTTTTTGTGCCAATTTTTAAGGCACCATTTATAGAATTTGGCTCTAAATTACTAAGTTTAACTCCTAAAAAGTGAGCAGGCAAGAGGAAAAGCCAGATTAGAGGAACACATTACGCATCTAGCACTGATTTCCAGCACTAAGTATCTATTTTCAGTGATCTTAGGCCTATGTGAGTAATTTAATAACTGCAAGCATGCATGACAAGAATTTTATAATTTTTTCTGTTTGGACTTGACCAGATTTCTAAACCAAAGTATACATATACTTCCACTTTGGAAATTAGCCCAGGGAAATTGTGTACACATTTACACCTGTTTTTAATGAGCATAGATTTTCTAGATAAATTTCTGTGCATTTATTTGAATTTGTAAAAGTATGCATATAAATGGAAACCCCTGCACTGCTCCCACCCTCAGAGATGCTTCTAATTAATGCAGGTAAATGTACATGCCCATGGGCTATCCCCCTAATTCTATAAAAAGCACTGAAAAATGCACATTCAAATTTGAGCGTGCACCCAGTTTGCGCACACACTTTTAATTGAATAACAAGCTAATTAGTACCAATAATTGTTTTTTTAACAAGCCATTATTGTCACTAACTAGTTTCAATTAACACGTACACGTGTAAATTTAGGTGCAGGTCGGAACAGGGGGTGCAGAAATGGGAGGGCCATGGGCAGATCAGGGTGGATTTGGGGGTATGACTTTTAGTTCCACACATATGATAAGGGACTCCATGCCTAAATATAAGTGCGGGCATTTGCACCACGTATTCATTGATACAAATGACTGCACCCAAATGTAGGCACAATCCCTAGACTTAAGCACTAGTCTATAAACTACACTTAACTTTAAGTACAGTTCATAGAATACCACTACGTGGTGTTTTTTTTGTGCCAATTATTTTAGGTGCCATGTATAGAATTCCCCCCTATACGTGCATAAATTTATACACATATCTGATTGGCAATTTAGTAGGATCCCTAGCAGTATCATTCATGCCATCATGGACGAGCAGCATAGGAGAGTGGTCAGTAGGCTTGATGAGTCTAGGCAATCTATCTGCAACATCACGAATCTTGGCACCAGGTAGACAGCACACCTCCATGGATAACATATCTGGTCAGCAGATAGGTGCTTCAGTACCCCCTCAGAAGTGAATCTCCAACCACCACTACCTTTTGCTTCTTATTGGTCACTTGTCCAGTGGTGGTGGGAGTTTGATTGTTGTTTCCTCCTGTTTTTGAGATGTTTCTAGCTCTTCTGCCTCCAGGGCTGTGAACCGATTCTTCGGTTCAATAGAAGATGGAATTGGAGGGGTGATCTTGCAGGATTTGTTGGCCTGAGACCAGCTGTGCTCTGTCTGCTCAAGATGTTCTCTCCCTTTGCTGGATGTCCCCAATATTTCAACATACATCTCTGTGATGAATTTCTGGTTGTCACAGATGTTTCTTAGTCTTGCCACCTTCTCTCTTAGCTCTTGTACTTCTTTCATGAGGGATTCAGTGTGCATACATTTATCACATGAAACCAGAAATTGGCCATTTTTTAACTCAGCTGGGGAAAAGGCTTTTTTTAATGGGACAGTAAATGGCCTGGTGCAAAAATTAAAGGTAACATACTGCTATTTACTGCCTCAGCCCTTACCTCCACCCATTGACCTAGTGGTAAGGGCTCACATGCCACTCACGTGGTAATCATGCAGCACGCACCAATGTGGCCGTGCTGCTGATTAGCACCGGGAACGCTCCCTGCGGTAGAAAATTGAAAAATATTTTCTACCACAAGAAACAGCGTGTGGCAACGTCAAAATTACCATCGGGCACCTGCGCTACCCCAGTGGCGGTAGTGTCGATTTTGCAAGCGCTACCCACGCATTCGCCCTACCGCTGCTTAGTAAAGGTGCCCCTCAGTGAAACGAGAGCTTTACACAAACACATGGCTTGCTGGCTTCCCTAAAACAGATACTACAGTTGCAAAGTGCAGATTTCACTTAGACATTAGGAATCACTCAAATGCTTTCAAAATAACAGCAGCATCTTGCAGAGTCAATAATTAATTGGAATTGTTTCATTGATTCCTTAATTTGGGATTACAAAGTTGCCAGTATTGTTAATAGATTGTGCTCATTGGTTTTAGAAGTAATGAATCTAATTAAAAATGAGCTGCATGGAGACTAGCTGGGTAGTTTCCATAAGTGGAGAAAGCATCTCCACGGACGAGCTCAGAGGGACGTCATCCTTTGAAGACGTAATTACATTTCAAAGTAATTAATGATGGCATCACACATTTTCATTTCTGATCTGGATTTAGAAACAAATGCAATAAAAATATGTATAATTATTTAATAAGCTATGTGGGCAGTTGTTTCCCTGATTTTTTAATCTGAAAACAAAGCTGTGAGAGTCGGATCCGCTATAAATAAAGTTGCCATGACAACTGAAACAAGCACAGAATACACTCATTCTGGTTTATGCAATAAAACCAGAGCTGGAGAACTGAAATCACACTCTGTGGCCTAAATTAAATGAGCTTGTGATTCAGATTTGCCTGTGTCACCAGAATCCACTTACCACGCCCCACAGCAGCATGCCTCATTCATCAATCACTGACTGCAGATTGAGGATACCTGAAAATTACATTTACAATTCTTTAAAGCCTTTTTTATTTACACTGAGTAATCTCAGCTGAGCAATGAGACTCTTTATGTCAGTGTAGGATATACCAGGTTCATGCCTGCCAAGTCTCCTGTTTTTTCAGGTCATCTCCTGCACTCCCACCGAGGAACCATAGATTGATAGAGTGATGTGGCAGCTTCCCCCTCCATCAGCAGCAGGAGAAGTACAAGTGAAAACTCCTTTATAAAATTACCCCCAAAATGGGAGAAAACCTTTACTACATGTGGCCTTAATCTGCTTTTATCTATAGCAGTGATTCCCAAACCTGGCCCTAGAGGGACCCCAGCCAGTCAGATTTTTAGGCTATCCACAATGAATATTTATGAGAAAAATTTGCATGCACTGCCTCCACTGCACGCAAATCCCTTTCATGAATATTCATTGTGGATATCCTGAAAACCTCACTGGCTAGGGTGCGTCCAGTACCAGGTTTGGGAAAACACGGCTGAGAGGAGATATGATAGAGGTCTATAAAATAATGAGTGGAGTGGAATGGGTAGACGTGAATTGTTTGTTTACTCTTTCCAAAAATACTAGAAGGCATATGATGAAGCTACAAAGTAGTAAATTTAAAACGACTCGTAAAAAATTTTTCTTTACTCGATGTGTAAGTAAACTCTGGAATTCATTGCCAGAGAATGTGGTAAAGGTGGTTAGCTTAGCGGGGTTTAAAAAAGGTTTGGACTACTTCTTGTTTCTGGGATAAGCATCATAAAATGTATTGAACCTTTTTGGGATCTTACCAGGTATTTGTGACCTGGATTGGCCACTGTTGGAAACAGGATGCTGGGCTTGATGGACCTTTGGTCTGTCCCAGTGTGGCAATACTTTTGTACTTATGATATATAGTATTTTGAAAGAGATAGCAGTGTAGTCCTAAGACCAGGCATGCTAAGCATTTTCATATGAAGGCAAAATGAGAGAACCTGATTTTTAAATCTAGCTCATTGTGATTAGTGTATATTATAGGTTTTATTTTTCACTATCAGCCCATGTAGCACAAGGGTTTACATGGACAGATTGCCTCTGTCTCTATAATGCAGATTAAAAGTACCTGCATTGTTCCACAGCACAATCCTTTTAGCCATATGAAAGGCAAGGGTGGGGGGAGAGAAGGGGATATAGTTTACCAGTGTAAATTTACCCACATAATAGAAGTGGTACAAATCTATATGTACAGCAGGAGCAACTACCAACTGCAGCTCAGAGGCTGAAATCAAGGCCCTCTGATACCAATAACACCTAATTGTATTCTCCCACACCTCATTCTCACAAGCCACCAATCCCCTTTTAATTGCACTTCTTCACCCATCAACAATCTCTTCCTAGAACTGAGACCCCCCACCCCCACTCCCACCCGGAGCCCTCAGGCAAATTTCTCAAGGAAAGCCAGAAGGCAGTGAATCTGTTACCTCCTCTCTGCTCAGCTTCTAATGATTAATAGCGTTTGGCAGCAGAGTGAATTTTAGTCTAGCGGTGCCCATGTTAAAACCCAAGTCCACTGTTTTAATGACCATTTCTTTTGGGGGGGGGGTAATTTTTAAAAAACATTTTCCAAATGTGAGGCATGTTCTACTTGCAGAAAAGGGCTCTTTTAAGAATTTTGCGTCCGAATACACTTCATGTACAGAGAAGTTTGGGTGGAGTAGAGTAGTATTGGAGCATGATCTGTAAAACCACTGAATGCATACTGAGTGGAGGGAGTAGCCTAGTGGTTAGGGCAACAGGCTTTGATCCTGGTGAATTGGGTTTGATTCCCACTGCAACTCTTTGTAAGTCAATCAACCCTCCATTGCCTCAGATACAAAATGAGTACCTGCATTAATATGTAAATTGCTTTGGTTGTAACCACTGAAAGGTGGTACATCAAATCCCATCCCCTCTCCCTTTCCATACACACACATTTGCACCTTCTTTGGAGAAGGATATTATTTGTGTACAAACCTGTTTATTAAGGCACATACAGTATGTTACCTTTGTAAAATAGGTACCCTGTTATAAAATTACCCCCACATAACACAATACCCAACAATAATAATGATAGAAATAAATCAAAGAACATTGCATTTATATCAGGTGGCTGGTCACCGTAAGGGTGTAAGAGGTATAGAGAAATATTGAAAAACTAAGTGCAGATTTACCTATTCTAACTATATATTGTTTATCTTGTTGGGCAGACCGTTCAGGTCTTTATGTGCTGTCATTTACTATATTACTATGTTTCTATGTATAGAACATAGTAACAAAAAAGCACTTAGTTAATGCCTATTTTATAACAGTTTCAATCTTTAAAAAAAAATGCAAATTCATCACTTTAATAATCAAAAAATGTTTTATTTTTATATTATAATGGGCCATTTTATTTCAAGCACCTTTGCCAGAGCTAGCCATCAAATAGCTTCAGTAGATTAATCAAGCCATATAATCCAAAACTTTTTGCGATTACTAAAGATTCTCATTACTTCAAAAATATTATGCAAGACATGTGTACCACTCGTCATCTTTTCACAACGTCTGCACTGAAGATCATCGTCCACTCACCAGTTATCTCTAGATTATATTATTGTAATGCTCTACTGCAAGGTATAACAGCTCGGAATCTTTGTTGCCCTCAGCTCGTACAAAACTCTACTGTACATTTATTAACAAACTTGGGTAAATATGATCATGTTAAATCCCATCTTAAGAATGAGCACTGGTTACCAATTACCAGTTACCCGTTGGATCACTTGTAAACTTATCCTTCTAATTTTTGAGGTATTGCAATCTGGACAACCACCCTACTTATCAAGGGTAGTAATACCACATGCACTGGCTAGAAGCCTTTGTTCCTTGGCCCAAAATTTATTATTTGTTCCATCAGTTAAACGGGTCCACTTTGACACCATTTGGTCAAAGAACATAAGCATTGCCATACTGGGATAGACCAAAGGTCCATCAAGCCCAGTATCCTGTTTCCAACAGTGGCCAATCCAGGTCACAAGTACCTGGCAAAATCCTGGAGGGGCCCTTTTACTAAGCCGTGTAGGCACCTATGCACGCCCAATGCGTACCAAATTGGAGTTACCGTCCAGTTACAGTGTGGCCCTCGTGGTAATTTCAATTTTGGCACGCGTCTGCTATGCGTGCCCGAAAAATATTTTTTATTTTCTGGCACACGGCAGCTACGCACATCGCGGCATTTGATGCGCATAGACCATTACCACCCGGTTACCATGTGAGACCTTACCATTAGGTCAATGGCTTGCAGTAAGGTCTCAGACCGAAAATAGATGCACGGCAATTTTCATTTTGCTGCACGTCCATTTTCGGCAAAAGTTTTAAAAAGGCATTTTTTGTAGGTGCGCTGAAAAATAATTTTGCACGCTCCCAAAATATGCGTCTACACTACCATAGGCCATTTTTCAGTGCACCTTAGTAAAAGGACCTCTAGAATAGTAAAACAGATTGTTTGCTGTTTATCCTACAAATAAACAGTGGATTTTCCAAGACCATCTTAATAATGGCTTATTCAGTAATAACAGACCTAAATTTTGAAATTCACTACCATTCTTATCTTTCATTGGAATGCAATCTTGATAAGTTTAAATCAGGATTAAAGGCTTTTCTTTTTAAAGATGCTTATTCTGAAGCTGGCTGAGCTGAAGTATGTGTCAGAGTTCCGTTACTGTAGATTTCTACCTCTTTAACTCTATTAAATACTTCATTTCCTCCACATTTCTCTTTCCTATTGAGTTTGTAGTTCCTTTCTTTTATCCTGTTTGAATTGTGAACCGCCCAGATGGCATGTGTTATTGGTGCAGTATATTAAATGAAAAGAAACTTGAAACTTGAAAACAGCATTAGTGTATCAATAGAAAAATGCTAAAAAATTACTTATTCAAAAAATGGAAATCAGTAATTGCAAGGTATGAAGAGAAGTGGGATGTTTGACCACGAAAACCAAAAGCTGGAGAGATGAATTCTTCTAAAAGCAAATGTTTATTTGGATAAAAAGGCTCGACACAAAAGCTGTGTTTCGGCTACTAGACCTGCATCAGGAGTCTCAATGGATGGAGAGCATCTGATGCCCAAATGGTTTCCGTGGTCAAACATCCCACTTCTCTTCATACCTTGTGTTTTCTGTGGGACGTTCGAGTTCTCCGCCTTAGGCGGATCTTGCTAATCAGTAAGTACAGACACAATCATGTTTCGAGCCGCCACTCTGCTTCAGAATCTGCTATTCAGTTTCAACATTTTTAAATATAGTAGTGCCCAAAAAAAAAAACAATCCATCACTCAACTGCTCAAAAACAAACAACATGGATCAGGATGTATATAGAAAAGATATTACAATCAGAATCACTGATTTCAAATCCAGTCTGGTCCAATCAGTTGTTTTTTATGCTAGGTACTTGTGACCTGAATTGGCCACTATTGAAAATAGGATACTGGGCTAAATGGACCTTTGGTCTGACCCAATAGAGTAACTCATGTCTTTATAACTAGGGCTGCTTTTTAATCGCAATCATTAATCATGATTAGTCACTTGTCTCTTGTCTCTAAACATATCTTCTGCTCTCTTCCAATCCCAGACCTGTCCTCAGTGCAATCCAACATCTTCTCCTCCCCCATCTGTGATTCAATATCACCCACCTCCCATGCCAGTTTACCTTAAATGTGGTCTTCTGTTGTTCTTCGCCAGTGGCAGTGTTGCACATTTGTTGCCTGCAGTCTGGTCTGAAGCTTTCCCTCTGGCCCACTCCACCCAGGCAGAAACGGGAAGTGATGTCAAAGGAGGTGGGGCGAGCCAGAGGGAAAGCTCTGGAGCAGGCCACAGGCAGCATATGTGCAATTCTGCCACTTCTGGGGAACCAACAGAAGACCACCCTTAAGTTAGACCGGCGGGGGAGATTGAGAGGGGGAACAGATGTTGAAACCCAGGTGGGAGGAGGGGCATGAGCTGCAGACTCATGAGCATAACTGGAGAGGCCACTGATGGAAGTTATGACTGAGGCAGTGAGCTCCAGCAGCCACCAGAATAGCTTGCTGCTGCTCATCACCAAGTTTGTGTCGCTGCTCATGGGGGTGGAGGAGTGTTGGATGAGGGAGGAAGGGAAGAGAGGGAGAGATAATAGACCCCAGGAAAGCAAGAATAGAATAGAGCATGCTAGCATTATTTTAGACATTATCACTTATGCCATAAAAAAAGCAGGCATGAATGTGAATGTGTAAATGTTGCATTATAGCGCATAATTTATAGTATGTTATACACATAAATGTGGGACCCACCTGTGGGCCTCCCCCTGTGAATTCCCCCTTGCAGTTACACACTATGTACTTTGCTGAATGTACACAGTGCTCTTATGCGCATGAATGTATTCACATGTGCAAGTGCTAATGTTCTATAATTTTAATGCGCGAATGAAGTGTGCATTTAGGTGCTAAGATTATAGAATGAGGAGTTGCCTAACAATTTATGCATACAAGGTGAGCACAAAAATAGTAGACCTAACTTTATATAGATATGTTAACCGTATAAAGTTATGATAGCATGTGTGGCATGCAGATTAAATTGCATAGCTTTGCTGAAAATATATATAAAGACATATGGATAAATTACTTTTGATTTCTCTATTGAATGATCACGAGCTGAAGAAAGAAGTCTCACCTCAGATTCCTCCTCATCTGCTACAGTTTTAGTGAAAGGCTCATTATACCTATTTTGTTCATGCAGAACATTGCACATACTAATTGCCATTCGTTCACTCATTCGTAGCTTGGGCAGCACCAGTAATAAATCTGTACACCTCATTGGTTGTTAACTTTCAGTCACATTATGGTCACTTTTTTTTTTAACTGCACACCATTATAGGACCCCTTTTCAATCAACTGAAATTAAATGTTAATGATCAGCAGCTCTGAACATCTGATGTCATACCCTTCCAACCAACCTTCAATTATATTCTGCCATGTTGAGTGGGTCCTCAGATTCCCAGCTTTTGGAAGAGATTCTAGAGGTAGAGTCTAGTCATCCACTTCTCTGGGACTGCGAAAGCCTCCTGTAGCCTTTGTTTCTCTTGTCTGAAACCATTACAATTTAATGTTCATAATTTTTGTATAACCTGTGTAAACGTACATATTAAAATTCATTTATCTAGAGCAATCTTTTCGGTGCTCTGTCTTGATTTATTAATTTCGGTTGATCTGTAGATTTGTATTGGTTCCCTCTTTCAACTGTGTATTTTTCATCATTAAAGTTTCAAGACATGAAAGTAGGGAAGTCAGCTTTCTGTTGAAATCACCTCATTACTAATGGATTTTGCTGACTCACATGCGACAATCTAATCATGAGCCACTTCCACATGCAGTTGTAGTGCGTCATCACTAACTTCTTTTGATATATTGCACCCATCTCAGATTTATTAAAAATCTCCTGTCTAATTCAGATTCAGAAGTAGGGAAAGGGCAGGCATGTAAGCAATCACTATTTCCAATACAGTATTTCACAGTCTTATGTTACACTTGATATTTTGTTTTGCACCTCCTCCTTTCAGACTCCAGGTCTAAACAAAATGACTCATTCCTTGGGGCAGCTGCAAAAGTCAGTGAGCACAGTTTCTCAGAGGTATACATATTTTCATTCCAAAATGGGCACTGTGGGGTTTTTTTTTAGGGTTTTTTTTTTACAGTGCCTAAAACACTCACTCACCATGCACCCTTGAATCACTTCATAGTATGGATGCTAGATAGCAGCTTTTCTGAAATTGCCAGGTACATGCGTATGCACATTATTACACCTGGAGATGCTTCTAAAACGGCTGCCTTACTGCAGAGGATGGTAATAATGAAAGAAAGGGAGGTGGCAAAGCCAAAATACTTGTAGGTGATTAAGCCTGTGTGACTGACAACTGGAAGATATCCTAGTGTAGGCAGAGGCATCAGGCCAGACAGTCCTTACCTGCCACCATCTGCCCTAGAACTGTGCTATTATGGATAACTTCTATTTCATAGTTTCAGGGAATGACAGTAAATTTGAAGGGCAAGTAACATCTGTGATATTGCAACTGGAATAGAAAATAGGCAGAGAAGAGGGGCCCTGCAATCTTTGTCTGCTGTCATAGTGTACATTTCCACATTAGCAAGAGATGTTTTCACTATAACATGGGAATTAAGATATATTCAGAATACAGGCTTCACTTGGACCAAGTGTGCCAGACTGTATCCCTGAAGGGCCACAAGCCAGCTGGGTTATCAGCAACCCTAATGAATATGCATGAGATTTAAATGCATCCACTGCTTCCATTGTATGCAAATATATCTTATGAGTACAGTGTTGGTTTCCTGTGATTTATTGGGTATCTTTCAAAATTCTTATATTAGTTTACAATACCTTCCATTTGGGGCTTCCTCTATTTTGATTTACCTCGCGTATTCCCTATGCTCCTACCCTATCTCTCCAGTTCTCTCAAGAATATTGGTTAGTTGTTCCTACTCATATGCAGATTCAAGACTCCTGCTTCCAAATCATGGTACCTTTGTTGAGGAATGGCTCGCCACTTTGTATTTGAACTGAGGTCTCATATTATAAATTTCAGGCAGCGTTAAAATGTTATTATTATGTAAACTTTTCCTTTGGCTGAATGCCTAGGGTATGTCTGCATTCATGGCCCTGTTTCTGGCAGCATTTGTCCTTTGTCTTTTACCATTGAACACATGAATCTTTCTTATATCCCCTTCTTCCTAGTGTCTCTCTCCTTCTTTCCATTGATACTGTACTACTTCACAGCATCTTGAATAACTTTGTGACATTTACGTCCTGTGATATCCCAGTCTGTGTTTTTCTTTTCTGTCCATTATTTTTATAACCTTATAAACTGCTTAGATATATTCTTTGACTTTGCAGTATATCAAAAAGCAGTTGATGAGGATGATTCATTATAGATAGCCTCAAAAGCAGGCTGGTGTGCAGTCCTCCAGGATCACAGGTTCACACCCATGAGTTGTCTTGTATCCCACTGTATTCATAATGGAAATCAATGACATCATTCTATACCAAGTTGAATGTATAAGGTACATATGAACATAAGCATAGCCATACTGGGACAGACCGAAGGTCCATCAAGCCCAGTATCTTGTTTCCAACAGTGGCCAATCCAGGTCACAAGTACCTGGAAGATCCCAGAGCAGTAAAACAGACTTTATGCTGCTTATCCTAGAAATAAGCAGTGGATTTTCCCAAGTCCATTTTAATAATAGCTTTATGGGACTTTTCTTTTAGAAAATTATCCAAATCTTTTTTAAACCTTGCTAAGCTAACTGCTTTTACCACATTCTCGGGCAACAAATTCAAGAATTTAATTACACATTGATTGAAGAAATATTTTCTCTGGTTTCTTTTAAATTGATTACTTAGTTGCTTCATTGTGTGCACCCTAGTCCTAGTATTTTTGGAAGGAGTAAATCAACAATTCTACTCCACTCATTATTTTATAGACCTCTATCACATCTCCCTCAGCCGTCACTTCTCCAAGTTCTCTTAGGAATAGGAGAGTCTGCCTTGTTCACCTCTTTCATATGGGTCATCTGCATAGTGAAATATGTATATTTTTATGACACACCTAACTTGAAAACACATGCAAGTAAATTACCCAATCAGGCTTCACTCGGATGCTTAATTTCTGCCTAGTCCACATCGATAGCTGGTTAAGTTGCACTGGCTGGCCCAGTTGCTAATACTCTGCGGCTCTTAACCAGATATTGCCACTGAATATTAGCACTCACTGCTGCAGCACTATCCAGTTAATGCTATGGTGGTCTGGGGCAGACCCAGAAGTTTTCCAGGCCCTGCTGATATTCAATACCAGTGGCCAGACAGCTAACCAAGCATGTTGGACCATGTATAATGCAGACTTAATCATGCCTGGTTAGCAATCTGGCTACAGCTCTGAATACCTGTTATACCCAAAATAACAGCAGAAAAGAAAAGCAGACCCGCGTGATAATATAAAACAAAATTTATTCAATGCAAATACATAAAAGCAGCATATAAGTTTCCTCTAACTGCCTAACATGACCATGTTTCGCCCTCTCAAGGGCTGCATCAGGGGCTCAACATAAAACCAGCAGGAACAGTCCAATGTTTTCCCTGTCTGGTCAGAGAGGTGTAGCACAAAAAATAAAGCTCACAAGCAGTGAGCTGTTTTTCTCAAGCAGCTGCAGCCTGACTTACAGGCTGCTAACAAAAGCAAATTAATAAAAACATTGGACTGTTCCCGCTGGTTTCATGTTAAGCCCCTGACGCAGCCCTTGTGAGGGTGAAACATGGCCATGTTCGGCAGTTAGAGGAAAGTTATATGCTGCTTTTGTGTATCTGGGTTGAATAAATTTTGTTTTACCACGTGGGTCTGCTTTTCTTTTCTGCTGTTTTGGATCTTGCAGACCACTTGTCTGTGTGCTTTTTGATACCGAAAATAACTCCTGGATACCCGGATAGGTGCTGGACCCAATTCTGCCCACAGCAGTCAGTGCTGTCCAAGGTGCTGAATACCACAGATGTATGTAGGCTGGAAAGTTTGTAGCTGAGGCAATGGAGGGTTCAGTTTGAAGCCCAAGATATCAAGGCATGGCAGTAGGTTTTGCTTCCCAGGTTTCCGGGCCTCTGCACTAATCATTAGGCTACCCTGCTACTAGTACAACAGGGCGTATTATGTAATTATTTAGGGGTCCTTTTACAAAGGCATGCTAGCGTTTGTAGCACGCACTAAAAATAAGCACAGGCTAGATGCTAAAGATGCCCATATATTCCTATAGGCATGTCTAGCATTTAGCACATGTTACTCATTAGCATGCACTAAAAACACTAGCGCTCCTTTGTAAAAGGACCCCTTAGGTATTAGGACTTATTTACTGCCTTCTAGAAGAAAATTGCTCTAGGTTCTGTAGAGCAAGAATAATCCAGACAGAGGGCAACAGACAGTTATAGCAGCGAAATATTTAAGCAATATGCATTACAGTATAGTACGCTACTTACAGTGTCAACACAGTACACATTAAAATGGCTTAATAGACAGCAGAGGGAGTAAGCAGAGGTGGAACATGTACAAGGTAGAGTAACAGGAGTTAAATAGAAAATTAGGGTGACTGCCTTAAGGAAAATTGCACAAGAAGACAGAAAAGGTGAGTGAAAATGATCACAGCTAGAGTAGGAGTGGATAAGCAAGTCTTGCTACAGTATGTGCAGCTGGTGTTAGTCCTTGTGTGTGTGACTAGCTAGTTAGTTGCTTCTTTATTAAAGGCTTGGGGGGAAAAGCCAAGCTTTCACCTGATTCATGAAGTAGAGATAGTCTTGCATTAAGCAAAGCCTTTCTGGGAATGTGTTTGACTGTGGGATTGTGCTTTTCCTTGGAGAGGGATAAATCTGCCTTCTTCTATATGGTTTAAATAATGCAATTTTATCCCAGCCTTGTGGGGGATTTTGTTTACCATTTTACTCTCTTCTTGGTTACAGATGTTCTACTGATCTTGGCGCTAACAGAAGAACTGGTGTTTGCTGGTAAAGAACAAACTCCTAGCTCCCCACCCCAGGGCTTCCAAGCAGACACCACCACAGACAGGATCAAGGTGATGCCTAGACAGAGAGGCCACCCAGCCATGGATCCCTCCCTAACTGGCACTCATGCTGTTCTGCACACTGCCAGTACCACAGGGAGAGGGGTTTCTTTATTCCACCCACAGCAAATCAGCAATGGTACAGACTATAGAGCTAGGATGGACATGTACCACATCTACAATCACAGCTCTTCACCTTCAGGAGCAACGTACACCACAGGGCAGACATTTCATATTTACAAAAGCAGTACTGTCTCCAATAGTGAACCACAGAGCACTATGGAAGAGCTCCAGCCGCCCTTTCCTATAAGGACCCAGCTCAAGGCTAAAGGCATTAATGATGGCCATAGCACTGTGATGCCATCTCCAACCAGCTCAGACTTTCTCCTGCATAGAGATGTCTTGCAAGGCCTTAAACAAGCAGAGAAACAGGGCACAACACAGATTATACCAGATCCATGGTCACAGACAGCAGATTTTAACACCCCAATGCAAGAGGCATCAAACAATCTTGAATCCCCGTCGGTACCTTTCCAACCCACCTATTATCAACCATTGAAGTTGAACCCAGATAAAAACAGACTCTCTTTAACAAGTCCAGATCCAGGGGCAGAAACAGCATCAGCTCTAACTGCCCCAGTTCAGACTTCCCCACAAGCTGATAAGTCTTCTATTGGTATGGTAGGAACGCCTACTGGGACTCTTACAAAACAACATTACAGGGTGAATACTACAACCTTACAAAAGCAGGGACCTACAGTATCTTCAGTAACTACAATCAGGGCATCCAGCTCCATCACCACAGCTGGCTCTACAGCAACAGGAAATTTCCTAAACAGACTGGTGCCAGCGGGAACCTGGAAGCCTGGAAATATCTCTCACGTCACTGAAGGGGACTCAAGCCAGCACAGAGCAACCATCTGCCTCAGCAAGGTGGACATTGTCTGGATCATCCTGGCAATCAGTGTTCCAATATCCTCGTGTTGTAAGTTAATGGCTCTTTTTTCTTTGCCTACTGAGGTTGACCATTGACCTGTCAGTATATGCTTCATTTGGCTGTCAGAGGTGTGCTGTCAGAGGTGTGACACCAAAGGTTGAATCATTCAAGGATGTGGTCAGTGTCACAGTTTTCAGCTAAAGTGTAACCTACAGGGTTTCAAGGCTCTCATCATTACTCCTGGGGAATTTTGTACAACTGTGCCATGAAGAATTTGTGCAAAATATCCCTCCTATGCAGAATTCTGCACAGGGATCAAGAAGCGGTGTCAAAGGCTGCTCACTTGGTTCCCCTCCCCCTGCATAACACCAATTACGCTTCAAGAGGAGAGGGAGAGCCACTGCACATCCTCCTCATCTGCCGCCCTAGGTCTGTGGCTAATTTGATTCATGTGGGGCACTTTACAGCAATGTGGCTAAATCAACAATCTGACTCAGCAGCAGAGGTGGACGCAGCCACTGTCTCCCTCTGTTTGCACACTGTGTGAGGGAGAGCAGAGAGCAAGCTGGGGATGTGTACTAAGGGGAAGACAGAGAGTGAACTGGGGGGGATGTATGCTGGGGAAGTCAGAGCAAGTTAGGAGGTATGCTGGGGGGAGACAGAGAGCAAGCAGGGGTGGTGTGGCAGGGATGAGGAGAAAGAGAGAAGGGGCTGTGTTCTGGGGAATGGGGAAGAAAAAGATTTGCGAGACCTATACCTGGAAGGGAGAGAGAATTTGGGGGGAGTGGGAAGAAAAAGAGTTTGGGGACAGAAAGAGAATTGAGGGTGTTGGTGGAAGATAGAGAGAATGGGGTTGTGGGGGCAAAGAGGACTTGGGGTCTTGCTGAAGGTGGGAAGAGAGAATTGGAGAGGGCAGAGAGGACTGTGGGCACTGTTCCCTCTAAACTGAGTGGGAGTTCTCCAATTATAGTCCTGGGTGTAGGGATCGGGTGCTGTTTCACGAGAACTTGCCTGTCCCTAGCGATTGAAAACACAACATTGATGCACCACCTCCCCTAATGGAATATCCATGAAGGAGATTTGCATGCCTACTACTGCCATTGTATGCAAATCTCTCACATGCATATTCATTAAGGATATCCTGAAAACCTGACCTTTTGGTGGCCCTCAAGGACTGGGAGTTAAGATCAAGGATTATGGACTTGTGGTTTTGACTTTCCCAGAGAACTTACAGTTCAATCCATAAATAACATGTCTGTGTATGTGCCCTAACCCCATTGTAAGCAAATTGTGTGCATGTCCATTGTGGAAACTGAGTTGCAACCCCCAAGCACTGAATTTCTAATGGTAGGACTAGACAAATTTTGGCACTAGGACATTTAACTGTTTTGGGATGCCAGATAAAGTATTATGCTCTGCTGCCATCTGTTGAAGAAATATGGTAGTGCACAAATATAAAATAGTTTAGTTCTGCGTCCAGGTCCTATTTCCTAAAGTGTGCTAAGGTTTTCCATCTAATGTGTATTAACTTCAAAATCTATACAGTAGTTGTTGGAGTGTTCCTAGTACTTTTGAGAGGACTGCTGTGCAGGTAACACAGTGCAAAGTTTGGTACAGTGCCTTAATGCAAAGCAGAATGCAGGTAAGGGTAAGGCATTTGATATACTGCCTTTCTGTGGTACAACCAAAGCAGTTCACATGTTATATACAGATATTTTCTCTGTCCTTAGTGGGCTCACAGTCTTAACACATTTTTTGTTTTGTACCTAGAGAGTCAAATGACTTGCCCAGGATCACAAGGAGCTGCAGTGGGAATTGAATCCTATTCCCCCCGGTTCTTATCCCAATGCACTAACCATTAGACTAGTGGAGGTACCTGTGGTTTGTTGGGGGTACCAAAACCCTCATCCACACCCTTGTCACCTCTCGTTTAGACTACTGCAATCTGCTTCTTGCTGGCCTCCCACTTAGTCACCTCTCCCCTCTCCAGTCGGTTCAAAACTCTGCTGCCCGTCTCATCTTCCGCCAGGGTCGCTTTACTCATACTACCCCTCTCCTCAAGACCCTTCACTGGCTCCCTATCCGTTTTCGCATCCTGTTCAAACTTCTTCTACTAACCTATAAATGTATTCACTCTGCTGCTCCCCAGTATCTCTCCACACTCGTCCTTCCCTACACCCCTTCCCGTGCACTCCGCTCCATGGATAAATCCTTCTTATCTGTTCCCTTCTCCACTACTGCCAACTCCAGACTTCGCGCCTTCTATCTCGCTGCACCCTACGCCTGGAATAAACTTCCTGAGCCCCTACGTCTTGCCCCATCATTGGCCACCTTTAAATCTAGACTGAAAACCCACCTCTTTAACATTGCTTTTGACTCGTAACCACTTGTAACCACTCGCCTCCACCTACCCTCCTCTCTTCCTTCCCGTTCACATTAATTGATTTGATTTGCTTACTTTATTTATTTTTTGTCTATTAGATTGTAAGCTCTTTGAGCAGGGACTGTCTTTCTTCTATGTTTGTACAGCGCTGCGTATGCCTTGTAGCGCTATAGAAATGCTAAATAGTAGTAGTAGTAGTGCTCCTTCTCTCCCCCACCCCCAGTGGAGGAAGTTACATCTTTTGCGTCCAGCCCCACCTTGACAGACCAAGAGAGAAGCCAAGCTAAGCAGCTGCGACTGATGTCGGCAGCCTGATACCAGGGGAGATGTTCCAGCAGATAAATATTAGTTTGGGAGTCTCAGTATCTTCTCCAGAGCCAGGAACCACATCTTTCCATCAAGCAGGCCCCTCGGGAGTAAATTCACAGGCTTATGTGGACGCTTCAAAGCAGGTACAGAGGGTTTCTTTGGTCAAACCTATCACTAAAACTCTCGACACTCTCTGGGCTACTTTAGCTATTCAAGAGGGGACTTAACTTTCAGATTTATGCTTTAGCTAAAACCTTTGATATTACGTAGGCTCAGCACAGCTGCATAGAGCTCCTGATTTTCTTTCCTTCCTTTTCCTTCTTTGTTGATTATAGTAACATAGAGGGGCATAATCGAACGGGGGCGCCCATCTCTAATGACAGTCCCGTAAAGTGGCATACCCGACTGTATTATTGAAACAAGATGGGCGGCCATCTTTCGTTTCGATAATACGGTCAGGGATGGCCAAATCTCAACATTTGTGCCGCCCTTAGAGATCACCGCCCTTAGAGATGGCCAACATTGTTTTTCGCCGATAATGGAAACTAATGGCAACCATCTCAAAACCAGCAAATCCAAGCCATTTGGTCGTGGGAGGAGCCAGCATTTGTAGTGCACTGGTCTCCCTCACATGCCAGGACACCAACCAGGCACCCTAGGGGGCACTGCAGTGGACTTCACAAATTGCTCCCAGGTGCATAGCTCCCTTACCCACAACTGTACACCACTACCATAGCCCTTAAAGGGTAATGGGGGGCACCTAGATGTGGGTACGGTGGGTTTTGGGTGGGTTTTGGAGGGCTCCCATTTACCACCACAAGTGTAACAGGTAGGGGGAAGATGGGTCTGGGTCCACCTGCCTGAAGTGCACTGCAGTACCCACTAAAAACTGCTCCAGGGACCTGCATAGTGCTGTGATGGAGCTGGATATGACATTTGAGGCTGGCAAAAAAATGTTTTGTTTTGTTTTTGGGTGGGAGAGGGTTGGTGACCACTGGGGGAGTAAGGGGAGGTCATCCCCAATTCCCTCCAGTGGTCATCTGGTCAGTTCGGGCACCTTTTCAAGACTTGGTCGTGAACAAAAAGGGACCAAGTAAAATCGGCCAAATGCTCGTCAGGGCTGCCCTTTTTTCCATTATCGGCCGAGGACAGCCATCTCTTAACCATGCCCCCGTCCCGCCTTCGGTACACTACCGACACGCCCCCTTGAACTTTGGCCGTCCCTGCGACAGAAAGCAGTTGAAGCCGGCCAAAATCAGCTTTCGATTATACCGATTTGGCCGGCCTTAGGCCAATTTGTGTCGGAAGATGGCCGCCCTTCTCCTTCGAAAATAAGCTGGCTGGTGATACAATAAATTATACCAGATAAAGACATGAATGGTTCATTCAGTCTGCCCAACATTCACACTCATTATCAATTCATGATTAAACCAACAAAGACTGTGACATAAAATACTTGATCATGGTCTTTCTTTGGCATTTCTGAGACATAGACCGTAGAAGTCTGCCCGGCACTGTCCTCATGTTCCAATTACTGGAGTTGCCATCAAAGTCTGCTGCAGCCTATCCAAATCAGTCTTGTCATTTTCGGAACACAAATCATGAAAGTCTGTCCAGTACTGTCCTCACGTTCCAGTTACTCAAGTTGTTATCAAAGCCCTTTCCAGCCCATCCTATGCCAGATTACCATATACAGGACACAGACCATACAAGTCTGCCCAGCTAGAGTCGCCATCTACCCGCCACTCAACACTTCCACACACATGCAGCCATTTAAGTTTTGATATTTTTATATCATTTATTTTCTAATTACAGATCCTCTATGTTCATCCAACGCCTTTTTGAATTCTGTTACCATTTTTGTCTCTACCACCTCCCTTGGGAGGGCATTCCAGGCATCGACCACCCTCTCCGTGAAAAGAAAATTCCTAACATTACTACTAAGTCTACCACCCCGCAACTTCAATTCATGACCTCTAGTTTTACTGTTTCCCTTTCTCTGGACAAGATCTGTTTCTATATTAATATCTTTAAAATATTTAAACGTCTGTATCATATCTCCCCTGTCCCTTCTTTCCTCTAGGGTATACACATTCAGGTCTTGCAGTCCCTTTGTATACATCTTCTGGCACAAGCCCCGTACAATTTTTTTCACCTTCCTCTGGACCGCTTCAAGTCTTTTTACATCCTTAGCAAGATACAGTCTCCAAAACTGAACACAGTATTCAAGGTGGGGCCTCACCAACGACTGGTACAGGGGCATCACACCTCCTTTCTTCTGCTGGTTACACCTTTCTTGATGCATGCTAGCATCCTTCTGGCTATGGTCACCACCTTGTCACACTGTTTCGTTGCCTTCAGATCTTTCGACACTAGTACCTCTGTGGGAGCAACACAGATCACACTGTGTACAGTGCGATCAGGAATGTGAACTCTTAGTATAAATTAGTATAAAGTACAGATATAATAAGTCACGCCTTTATCTATGAATCTAAGCCCACGCTCCCAAATATACTGACAAGTAACAGACACAAGGCTCAAATATTATGAAAATAGACAGCTTGTTTATTTAATTAACAGCAGGTAGAATAATGTAAATGTGAGAATAATGCTAGATTACCTAGACTGTCTGTAAGGGCAATGAGTAAAATGTACCTATCAAATGGTTTAAAGAGAATGTACACCTAGTACCCTAGGCCTAATAATGGTTTGAGCCAACCTATCTTCCCCAGCACTACAAAGACAGCACTGGTACAACCTGGCCAGGGTAGGATCCTCCTTCTGATGATGGGGCTGGCAGGAACTGTTGTGCTGCATTCTCTCAGGACCTGTTGCAGATACAGAGGCAGTTACAGATGGCTGGCACACTGATGAGGGTTCATCTCAGGAAAGATGCACAGCAACTCAGATCTGGGAGTTCAGTTGTCATCTGGTCCATATCAGCAGATCTTTCAGATAACCTCTCCAGAAAGCTTCTTATTTTCCAAGAGGCTTCTTATATCAGTGCTTGGGTGAAAATGACCCTCAGATGTTTATTACAACAATCTTGTTTGTTTCAGACGTTAATGATTCGAGGAATTACAACATTGTCCCTTCTGCATCATTCTGGAGGGTCAGCTTGACCAAGAATCATTGTTCCAATTAACAATACACAGATATTGTCACACATGCCCAGACATGGCACCAGCCAGGCTGGCAGGGGAATATCCTGAAGTCCTTGGCAAAATCTTGCCAAATCAGTATGGCCTTACACCATGTCTATAGTCTGAAGTGCAGTCTTGCAAAGAAGTTTCCCAGTGGCCAGACTTTGAAATGTAGTTCCATTTATTATAATATTTATTATAATACTATACAGTAGTGCTACATAGTGCTGTGTAGGGGGCATTGTCCCTACAACTCTCTCTGTCTCTCACCTACACCTATGGCTCCCTTGGATTTCTACTCCCCAAATGCATCAGTCTGCACTTTTTTACGTTAAATTTTAACTGCCAAACATTAGACCATTCTTCTAAATTTTGCAGATCCTTTTCATGTTTTCTGCTCCCTCTGGGGTATCCACATTATTACAAATCTTGGTATCATCCACAAAAAGGCAAACCTTACCTTTTAACCCTTCAGCAATGTTGTTCAAGAACAATATTGTCAAAGGGTTAAAAGGTAAGGTTTGCCTTTTTGCAGATGATACCAAGCTGTGTAACAAAATGGCTGCTTCAACCTCTAGCTGCAACCTCATGGTACTACTGCTACCAGATACCCTTATGCAAGTCCCGGCCTATATTCAGCAGTGGCCTGCATAAGTGTCTTAGGGGGTGCCTGGCTGAATATTGGCAGGGACTTGCGTAAATCCCAGTAGCAAACTCATGGCTGGTCAGCCCCGATATTCAATTCCAGTGCCAGGACATGGCTTAGTGCTGAATATTGGGACCTAATTCTGCCTGTGATGGTTAGTGTTTAAAAAAGCATTTACCACTACCAGCAGAATATTGACTGGTGTATTACTATGCCCACCCACAGTGTTGGACATAACTTAAATCTAGTAATATCTGCAAATATTCAGTCTAGAACGTTGAAAGGTTTTGTAGTTACCCCACTGCCGTGGTCTGATCATTCTTTAATTTCATTCTTTTTAGCACAAATTCAACTCCTAGGCATTCAGTTACAGTGGGTGAAGCGTTTCTAAGACTCTTCATACATTGCGTGAGGAAGTTTTCAAGAAGCTTTTGATTTGACCTTGAAAAGCTCGTCTACCCTTTCTTTAGGCTTCATGAAGGCTAAACAAAGCTATTATTCGAAAGTGAAAGGAAATGCTCCTTAACCTTAGACTTTGGGGGATATTAAAAAGCCTTCTGAACCCTCATCACAGAATTTGAACTCTGTAGAAATGTGTTTATGTGTTTGTTTATTTATAGCCCGCCTTTATCCAAGGCGGGTAACAAACCAACATACATAATCTAAAATACAAAATACAAACTTCTAACAAACAGAATACAGATAATCTCAAATAATATAAACTTCATTGGGTACCTTAACTTTGGGAACTGTTAACTCCTTAAAATTGAATAACCTAGATTCAGCACAGGGATCCAGGGATCATTACTCTGAGCAAACTCTTTTTCCATGTTTAACTTACCATCTACTGTAATCATTATGAAAAAGCTACACTTGATGAGATCCACAACCATACCACATGTGTTACTATCAGGGACATTTTTGAAAGAGAAGGGCACCCATCTTTTGACACAAATCGGGAGATGGGCGTCCTTCTCTCAGGGTCGCCCAAATCGACATAATCGAAAGCTGATTTTGGGCATCCTCAACTGCAGTCCGTCGTGGGGATGACCAAAGTTCATGGGGGCGTGTCGGAGGCGTAGCGAAGGCGGGACTGGGGCGTGCTTAAGAGATGGGCATCCTCGGCCAATAATGGAAAAAAGAAGGGCGTCCCTGACGAGGATTTGGTTGGTTTTACTTGGTCCATTTGTTTTTCACGACCAAGCCTCAAAAAGGTGCCCAAACTGACCAGATGACCACCGGAGGGAATCGGGGATGACCTCCCCTTACTCCCCCAGTGGTCACCAACCCCCTCCCACCCTAAAAAGAAAATTAAAAAAAAAATTTCCCAGCCTCAAATGTCATACCCAGCTCTATGACAGCAGTATGCAGGTCCCTGGAGCAGTTTTAGTGGGTGCAGTGCACTTCAGCCAGACGGACCCAGGCCCATTCCCCCCTACCTGTTACACTTGTGGTGGTAAATGTGGGCCCTTCAAAACCCACCCAAAACCCACTGTACCCACATGTAGGTGCCCCCCTTCACCCCTTAGGGCTATGGTAGAGGTGTACAGTTGTGGGGAGTGGGTTTTGGGGGGGGGGTTGGGGGGCTCAGCAATTAGTGAAGTCCACTGCAGTGCCCCCTAGGGTGCCCGGTTGGTGTCCTGGCATGTGAGAGGAACCAGTGCACTACGAATGCTGGCTCCTCCCATGACCAAATGCCTTGGATTTGATCCTTTTTGAGATGGGTGTCCTCAGTTTCCATTATCGCTGAAAAACGTGGACGACCATCTCTAAGGACGACCTAAGGACGACCATCTCTAAGGTTGACCTAAATGTTGAGATTTGGGCGTCCCCGACCATATTATCAAAATGAAAGATGGGCACCCATCTTATTTCGATAATAGCTGTTTCCACACCCCTTCGCCGGGACATCCTTAGAGCTATAAATTTTGTTAAATAAATAAATTTACTTTTCACCTCTAAAGTGGCAGAGTGAAAATGGCTTCTCAGAAAAGACGAATCATAGTAAGAAAGAGGCACCTCTAGGTATTACCACGATTATTGAGGCTAATTTAGGATATCTCACAATCTCTCAGCAGCATTTGATCTAATGAATCATATCATATTATTAAGCAGACTATCAGACACTGGACTGACTGGAATTGTCTTAGATTGTTCTCGTCCTATTTAGATACAATGACAGAATACAATTTCAGTTCCTTCCCATTTTCTTGCAGGGTCCTCTGGGGATCCATTCAAGCATTTACATTATTTAATATCTTCGTGGCCCCACTGGCCATCTTAATACAGACTTGGGAATTAACTCTATTCATCTATGCAGAGGAGATCCAGATCTTTACCAAGGCTTACTCCTCAAATCCTCAAGATTTAAGGGCCCTAAACAATAAGCTCTCTGTGAAAGCAGAGTGGCTGAAACTTAATATGGCCATTACTCTTATTACGTTTATTAATCCCATAAACTTTATCTAAGTTCTTAGATTTTCACAGCAGAACCTTTTACTGAACCCTTCATTCCTTCATGTTATGTTAAATAAGGAAAGAGACAGGAAGGGTGGGAATGACCACTCTGACGAACCAGGATGACAACAGCAAGTTCTTTATTAAAACTGTGGATAAGAGACAAGAGTGATAAGAGTAACAGCAGGCTCGAATAAGATGTCTTGTGCACTAGTGTCAAAAACTTAATAGGTAACAAATACTCGTCTCTCACCAAAGGAGTGATGGTCAAATCTTCAAGCTCCTGTGATGTTTTACTGCTACATTTGAATCAATTGAAAGTTTCTAATATCAACATTTCACAGTTCTGAAAGTAAGGCCTTACAGTGGTCAAAAAGACTTATCACCAAGGTAGACTTATCTCCATCAAAATAAAGAGAGTTGTGTCTAATAGTCCCTCAGGAGTCTTTGTAATACAGTAATAGGCTTACACACCTTGAGTACAGAGCCACATAAAGGACAGAAACACGTTTCATGAATCACCACGCGACCATGTTGATCACAATTTCCAAACACCGCTACTCTGCTTTGATTCTATGCTGTCCACAATGGTATTTGGAAATTGTGAACGGCATGGTCATCTAGCAGTTCAAGAAACGTGTTTCTGTCCTTTATGTGGCTCTGTACTCAAGGTGTGTAAGCATATTACTGCATTACAAAGACTTCTGAGGGAAGCTTTACAGCTGGTAGTGATTTATAAATGCAACAATGTTGATGGATGCAAAAGCACAGTATATTGAATGCGCCGCAGTTACTGTGAATCACCAAATGAATTAGAAGGCTAAGACCCTGAGAGAGTGTGGAAGTGCAGCTGTGTAGCTCTGTGTGTGGAGTCAGAGAATTTCCTAAAAGTGATGTTTTACAGTAGCCACTGTGTTTCTGTTGCGAAAGAGTGATGTCCTGTCTGGTTTGGAACAGATTTTTTTTTTTTGGGGGGGGGGGGGGGGGACGTGTTTTGACAGTGCTGATTGTGATGTAATCAACAGTGCCTGTGAAACATATTGTGGGTCCTGAGAGTTAACTAACAGCTTACTATCTGACATTTTAAAGTGAGCTAAAATTGTGTTTTGAGACCTCACCTGGTTTCAGTCGTGTGATGGTCTGGGCAGGCCTAGGCCAAGTGCGCTTAAATCCAGCCTGATTGCGTGAGCTTTGGCTTGGAAATACTGACAGTTGCGGTGAATGTGATAGTGCTAAAACTGCTTCCAGTTTAATTTGTCTATCAGAACCGTGTGGCCAACGTGCTGAAAATAAGACAACTCTGTAGGTCAGGGTCAATCAGTATTCAGAACAGGCTATTAAAGTTAGGGAATCTAATTAGTTTTTCTTTTCTTGTAGTTAGGGCAGTCGCAAAGCTTAATAAGTTAAATCTTAGCCTTAATAAATAAAGCTGGGATTTGCAGTAGCCTGAGTTTTGCTTTATTCAGTTTTCAAGTTAGAGAGGTATCGCTTCCTTGGAATCAGCAAAGAAGTCATCACTTCGCTGGAGTCGCTGAAGGGCCCCACCGTTCTAGCAAGACCAAAGTCCTGCCATTCAAGGAGAAGCCATCTTTAACAGAGGCTTTTACCTGGGGTTTAAAATAAGAATAGGAACTGGTATAGAAGTGCACAAACATTTATCTGAGTTAGAAAAGAGCCCGAACACCAGCCAGTTCAGTTAAATGTAAACTATTAAGGCAGACCAATTTTTGAAAAGCTTTAAAGCAACTCCATAATAAAATCCTTTTAAATGCATTAAAGAAAGCAAGCCAGCAAGATGAACAGTTTGTTTGGTATTCACCATTACCCATTTGGTTGGCTGAATGACTGCTACCACTCGGTATTTTGTCTGTATCACTGCACTCTTGTCTCCAGTCTAAAATGTCTCATATGGCCCTTGATTTAAACACTGCCTTGCAGCATTTATGCCATGGGCATATGCCAAATGAATGCAATCAAGGAGTAGGTTTTATTGAGTCTTCTTTGTGTAGCCCCAAAAATTAAGTAGCTGTGGACTTGGGACAAAATTTGGGGTTTCCTGCATCTATTTTGTTGTTGTCATTGTTGTTGTTGATGATTTTAGTGTGAATTAACTTCTCTTGTGTATCAGAATTTTGATACATTCTTAAATATAAAATTGAATAAACATGTACAATATGATGCATATATGGAAAAAGAATCCTAAGTGTACAATTCATGGGTGGTGACAGCTAATACCCAGCAAAGGATCTTGATAGTGCCATTAAAATCCTCAGCTCAGTGTGTGGTGGGGATTGAAGAAGCAAATAGAATGTTAAGAATTATTTGAACAGATATGAATATCATAACACCTTTATATATTGATTCCTGGTATGAACACCTTCAGTATGCTATACAGTTCTGATTGACCCATCTAGAAAAAGGTTCAAAGGAGGTCAACCAAAACAATATAATGGATGGAATAACTCCTTTATGAAGGAAGGCTAGAGCTCTTCAGCTTCAGCAGAGATGAAAGATGGTAGTCTAAAAAAATTGAGCAGGGTGAAAAAGGTAATGGGGAAAGATTGTTTGATTGAGGTCTACAAAATCCTGAGTGGTGTAGAACGAGTAGAAGTAATCAATTTTTTACTCATTCCAAAAGTACAAAGACTAGGGGACACTCAAGGAAGTTACTTGAAAATAAAACAAATAGGAGGAAATATTTTTTCACTCAACGAATAGCTGGGCTCTGGAACTCTTTGCTGGAGGATGTAGTAACAGTGTATCTGGGTTTTAAAAAGATTTGGACAAGTTCCTGGAGGAAAAGTCCATAGTCTGCTATTGAGACAGACATGGGGAAGCAACTGCTTGCCCTGGGATTTGTAGCATGGAATGCCACGATTTAGGATTCTTTCAGGTGACCTAGACTGGCCACTGTTGGAAACAATATTGGTCTAGATGGACCATTGGTCTGACCCAGTATGGCTACTGTTATGTTCTTATGTTTACACTGTCAAATAATACAAAAAGGTGGTAGGCCATGAAGCTAACAGGTTTCAGATTTAAAATTAATTGGAGAAAGTATTTCTTTTCAGTCAATATGCAATCAAATTGATATTTCAAGGATATGGCCAAGGCAGCTAGCATAGCTGAGTTTTAAAGAAGCTTAGAGAAGTACTTGAAGGAAAAGCACATGGTCCATTTTTAACCAAGAAGACTTGAGAAAGCCTCATCTTAGGCCTGGGACTGAGCCACAAGGAATGGATATGCACTTTGGGAGCTTGCTGAGTACTTGTGAATTTGATTGGCTGCTGTTTGAGAGAGGATGCAAGGTTGGCTCTAACTTTGACCAGATCCAGTATGACACAGGGGACCTGAAAATAAAGTAACACAAAGAATCAATTCTTTGGGAGGGGTGGAAATGGAAATATAGAAGTTTTAAAAAATGAGAAACCAAATAGTAAACTAATATTTATCTGATATTGTTTCCCTGTAGCCTTTGTTGAGGAAATTTTCTGAGGTTCTGTCAAATGATTGCTGCTGTTAGACCGGAAAATAAACACTAATGTTGATTAATGTTCAAAATAAATCAGCTGAAGTACAATCAAAATTTTGTTTCAAAGTGGAAAAACATTTTGCTATTTAGACTGAAACATTTCATGCACAAATACATCTGAAATTTTAAATAAACTGCTTCCTGACATGTAACTGGTCCTTTACTGAAAAAATCCTGAATTTTAGTTTCATTTCCTCCACTTGATCCAGGATTTTATGGACGAGGTTAGTGATTTGTTCTGCCCAGTTCAGGGATGAAATTGGGCTCCTGAGTTGGCCATAACTACCAACATTATTTTCCTCGGGGTTTCACTACACCTGAAATGGAGCGGAGTTACATTAAACTTGAAAAATATCGAGATTCTGTTCCATATAATAGTTTTCTGAGTGGCTAAAACTGAGGAGGAGATACTTAATACATACACCCCCAAATTCTATATAACGCGCCTTAATTTCTGCACGGAAATCAAAACGTATTCTATAAAAATGCGCGTAACTTAATTTATTAACTAGCTAATCATCACTGTCAATTGAATGTTAACAAACAATTCTCAGCACTAATCGGTATTACGATTTTTACGCACAACTCGCTAAGGCCATTCTGTAACGTAGTGCACGTAAATTCCAAGTTGCACAGTTGGAAAGTGGGCGTGGTTATGAGCGGAGAATGGGCGTTTCTAAAATCTGTGTGCATTATTATAGAATATACTCGCTCTGCACCTAATATAGATGTCGGGATTTATGCCAAGTAAAACATGGCCTAAATGGATGCAACCAAATTTGGTCATGTGGAGTATTCTATATACCATGTGGAAATTTAAACCTATTCTTTAAAATTTAGGTGTACTTTAGAGAATACGCCTTGGCATATTCTTTTTCCACATGGATTTTTCAGGTGCCATATATAGAATCTAACCCATGGGGTATAATTCTAAAAATGGGCACTGATGCCACCTATTCTGTAATCTTCCCAGCAATGAAAACAATTCTTCTGTCACTATATACTACAACTTATAACACATCTTCATAAGTCAAGTAATAAATCATACTTTATTATGAAAAGGATTTTCAGATGTCATACACAAACACTAACTCAGAAAGTGTCTTAAGCAGTGCTGTGAAAATCATCATCGATCCATACTTTTTATATTGCAAAATTCTTTTTTGAATAAGCTACGTAGCTTACAAAAACAGCCGGAACCTTTGCCGACTTGGCCAAATTTTGATTGCTTTTTCAGGGTAGAGGTCAACTGAAAACTTTTTCAGGGTAGAGGTCAAATTTGAAGATATTAGGAGAAAATTGGATGTATAAGTATACACATATGTTCTCAAAAGGGGTGTAAATATGGGCATCCCTGTTATAGAATTGCCCTAAAAATACTGTTTGAACCTTTTTTTCTTGTAGTATCTTTTATAGCTAATTTAAATGTGAGGAGGGCCCTGAAACAGGCGTGATGTGCAAAAATGTCACTTTGGCTTGCTTCTTCCTCCCCCTATACCTGTCATGCCCCATCTATTTAATCCCCAAACACTGTCTACAATAAAGGATTATATCATATTTCACCAATCCCAGAAAATCGCTCACCACATTCTTCACAAAAATTTCGTGAATGAAAATTATGAAAACCTTTTCTCAACCTTTGCCTCAGTGGTGCTTAATTGTCCAACAATAACTTTCGGCAATTATATCAGCACACAAATCTTCATCGGCTAAATCTATATGCTTAAATATATTTAATGCACTTATCTTTCTGGCATTTTCAAAATGGGGACTCAAAACTGCCCGACATGCATGTTTCGCCACCTGGCTGTGTCAAGGACTTCCCTTAAGAAGCAAAAGACAATTAGCGTCTCAAGCATGGAGAGGAAAACTAACAATTCTACTTCCCACCCTCCCAGCATTTTGTATCAAAAAATATATGTATCATGATTACCTTAATGCCGTTTTACCGTCAACTTGACCACATTACTTTTCCTGTCAAGATGGCGACGGCGTCTTATTCACACCCATTTAAAGAACTCGTCATAATGACGTACCAGACAACCCCAGCTCCCATTGGGCAGAACCGGAAACCATACATAGAAGCTCTTAAATTAAAGAACTCCATTCCAGTTCAGCGTTCAGACCTGCTGGGCTAACTGTATTTAGCCAATAAGAGGGGATGGAGAAAGGAGTAATGATAGGAACGTTTAAATATCTCAAGGGCATTTATGTACAGGAAGAGAGCCTTTTTCAAATGAAGGAGAGCTCTGGAATGAGGGGGCATACGACAAAGTTGAGAGGGAATAGGCTTAGGAGCAACCTGAGGAAGTATTGTTTCACAGAAAGGGTGGTGGAGGTGTGGAATGGCCTCCCGGTGGAGGTGGTGGAGTCGAGGACTGTTCCAGAGTTTTAAAAGGCATGGAATAAGCATGTGGTATCGCTCAGGAACAGGAAGAATTAGGGGTTACAGAGGATGGGCAGACTGGATGGGTCATATGGCCTTTATCTGCCATCATATTTCTATGTTTCTAAATCTCCACTACCCAAGCTGCAATGGACTTAAATACAAATCAACTTACGCATCCAGTTTCTCCTACTTATGCACACAACTGTGGAACGCATTACCAAAAGCCTTGAAAACAACATACGGCTACCAAAACTTCCGGAAATCACTAAAAAGTAACCTGTTTCAAAAGGCATATCCTAACGATCCAACTTAAATGCCTGAACTCTGCAGCATACCAAAATTAAAGTACATAATGGACATAACACAACTCTTCCGCTTTATGATTCCCTAAGGTGACTGTTCCACACGAACCTTATCCTACCACAATATCACTTTGTATTTGTTCACCGGAGTCTGCGAACGCCTCTCCGGTATTATGTAAGCCACATTGAGCCTGCAAATAGGTGGGAAAATGTGGGATAAAAATGTAACAAATAAATAAATAAATAAACTGTACTGCAGATACAGAACACCTGCTATGGGCTACAAAATAACTAACATTTCTATAGTCTTATAAGCAGTTAACCTTCCATTTTATTTTCCTTTGCCTGATAAGACTGAGGATTGATTTTGGTTGATGGAACTATATATAAAAACTGTTCAGGCCTGGATGTCAGACGATTGCTTGTCCCTGAATATATCAAAACCACAAAGAGGCTGATATTCAAAACAATTTAAGCAGGAAAGAGCCTCTCCTGCCCGCTGAAATCACCTGTCGCTGCCCAACCACGGCTATTCAGTGGCACTAAAGCGAGGAGTGCCGCTGAATATTGCCTCTGGCTGGCCCCAAGAAAGTGGGCCGGTCAGGGGCAGGCCAAGGGGTGGCGCTGGGGAGGAGCCAGGGCTTATGCGGGTGCCAGCAATATTTAGCCGAAGCTTGCATAAGGTAAGCGAGTGAAACACAAAAGCTGATCTAAATAAACCGTTTATCTTTATGTGGGTCCTGGCTGAATATCTGACCTCGACACTTTTTTTTTAAAGTTTATTTTCCCCCTCCCACAGCCCCTAACAACAGCCCTCCAGGGCGCCCCATCCCAACAACATCTGTGCTGTGCTGCCCCCCCCCCCCCCCAGCAGCCCCCAAACAACATCCCCCCCAACAGCAGCCCCATCCCACCCCCACCTCCCGGTCAGGATAGGACCCTCCCCAGGCCCTACCTGACCTCCCTGGTGGTCCATCGAGATATTGGAGGCAGGAGCGAATCCTCCTCCCTCCTGCCCCTAGCGGCAGTTTCTTGAAAATGGCTGCAGTGACCTTTCGCTGTATTTGCAGTACAGTGAGGACTACTGCAAGAGGTGACAGCAGCCATCTTCAAGAAGCTGCTGCTAGGGACAGGAGCAAGAGGGATTTCCTTCTGCCCCCGATGCCCCGCTGGACCACCAGGAAGGTCAGGTAGGCCCGGCGAGGTTCCTGTCCTGACCGGGAGGTAGAGTTGGAATGAGGCTGCTGCCAAGGGGGGATGTTGTTGGGCACTCCAACGGACTGTTGTCTGGGGCCATGAGAAGGGGAAAATAAACTTTTTTTAAATGCAGGTCTCGGCCCAATATTCAGCCGGGGCCCGCACAACTTTCTTATGTGGGCTCAGCTGAATATCGTCCGGGCCCGCATAAGCTCCAGCAGCCTGCCCACCTAAAATTATCCTGTGACATTCAGTGCCTGTGCCCGATATGGCCCAGCACTGAATATCAGGGAATAGGTTATCTGGCAATGATCAGCATTTAAAAAAAACCCTGACATCCTCCGGCTGAATACTGGGGGGGGGGGGGGGGGAATTCTCTGGTTGTCTCAATTTGATCTAAAACAGTGCCCTTCAAATTTTCTTTTTGAAGGGGTAACAGTCTCTATTTTAAAATCAGTTAAAAGCTTGGGAGAGACCTTGGATTTATCTTTGTCTTTTAAACACCAGATTTCTGCTGTTATTAAAACCATCTTTTTAAAGATTAGATTAGTGATTAGATTACAAAGTCTGTTATCATCTGATGATTTGACTGTTAACACAAAGTTTTATTTTGCCACATTTAGACTATTGTAATTCCCCTTTTTGTAGTCTTCCTCAAACTTCTTTAAGAGCATTACAGGTAGCCCAAAATTCTGCCACTCATATGATGAGGGATATAGCCGAAACAGATCATATTACCACTACACCACCCCCCCCCCCCCCCCCCCACACACACACACACAGCTTATAAAACACCACTGACTTCCTATTATATGTCAAATTAGATTCAAAATATTATTGTTCACGTTTAAGGCCTTACATAACAATGCTCCCCTGATCATTTCCACATGTTCAAAAGTTTATCGTCCATCTTGAACAGTGGTTCTCAACCTTTCTTCTGTTGTGACACACCTGACAGACAATGTTCCTGTGTGTGACACAATGAACACTAAAATTCACATCTGAACAAAATTAAAATCCTAAAGGCCCTGTTTACAAAGGCTTGCTAACATGCCCATACTATTCCTATGGGTGTCTACATGGTTAGAAAGCGCTAATTTTTAGCATGCGCTAAAAACACTAGTGCGCTTTTGTAAATAGGGTCCTGAATCATTGTTAATAATAATGCAAGGGAAATATAAAATATTCTTAAACAGAATTTATTTTTTAATTAACTTATAAAATGATCAATTTTATTTTTTTCTTTAAAAATATAGGCTGCTAACTGGGACTAATGTGTTGCATACAGCTTGCAATATGGGGTTAAATGGTTGACAAATTCATACAAACTTACAGTCCACATCAATAAACTTTTACCCATTCTAGAATATAGAGCTAGGATATTTCACTTTCAGCTTGTCATATATTCTGGCGTCACCTCAGTAGCAGCAGCACAAAATTCCTCCACTGCCAGATACTGTAAAGTAACACAAAATCCGACAAATATGCTACCTAGAACCCAAGAACAGCAGATCTGCAACATTTCTAGTTGGAGCTGGTGTCAGTACTTATCATTGGTGGTAATGGGGAAGTAGAACTAGGGATCAGTTAATGGGGATTTCGAGTACCTGACTCTCTGCGTCTCTGCTCTCCCCAGCTTGCAGGCACAGGTGGTTGTTAGATAAAGCACAGGCTAGCTGTCTAATTTGTTAAATTTTTGGTGACACACCAGTGTATCCCAACACATTGGTTGAGAATCGCTGATCTAGAACACTGAGCTCTCAAGGACGGTGCTTGTTAGACGTTCCCTCATTTCATCATATGCGCTTAGAGGAAGATCGATCAAGGATGTTCTTTATAGCTGGTCCAACTAGGCGGAATGATTTGCCATTAAGACAGATAACTTCCCTTTCTTTATTTAGGAAACAGTTTAAAACACATTTATTTCAACAAGCATTTTATTAACGATGACAGTAAAAACATGTTGGCAGTTTGGAAGGTGTTACTTTGTGTGGTTTTGAATTTATTGTCACTTAGCTAAGGGAAGAATGAAACTTGGCGTTTTGATTTGTTTGCTATGTTTTTGTATTGTCTTTATTTTATGAATGTTTTATTGTTACCACTTAGATTTTATAGATAATGTGAGATATAAATGTGATAAATAAATATTCAGCATTCATTACCATTGCCACAAGATGTGTAGGAGGTATGCTAAAATGACGTTCTACTAAATACATTTATTGATACTTACACTTGACCCAGAACACTGACTATTTTTCCCTACCTCTGTCACCCGACCCTATTGCACAAATGCAGCCACTTCAGACAGCATAAAATAATTGCTTTTCCTACTCCCAACTACCACAGGAGCCAGCTAGAAGAAAAATAATCTTGTGCTGTAGCAACAGCCAGTTGATGAAGTGTGCAGAGTAATAGCATTCTGCTGACGTCAGAGAAAGGGAGCAGGGAGGGGAGGCGGGGGAGCCAATGCCCGGTCAGAAGCATCAGCAAAAAGCACAGCTGCAGGAATAGGGTGCTCACAGAATCATTTACAGCTACAGTCACTACCGTGTTACCGCATCCTAAAGCCATTAATGCGCATCGGTAGTAACCAAGTCCTATTGCTAAGGAATGGAACCTGCGATAAAAGAACTCATTAACGGCATTAGTGCATGTTAATGCAGTAGCTCATATTACTAACTCTAGCCCTTAGATGGTACAGTAAGGGCACCTGTTACTAGAGTGTGTTAAAATTGTTCAGTTACCACATATTTAATGGCCCTAATTAATTCATGGTAACTGCAAAGTCTCCGCATTAACTGTTGGAGGTCTGTTTCATTCAATGTGGAAACTAAAAAGAGTCAGACCATTTTTTCCAAGGAATGTCTTCTGCAACCTGGTACAATCATTGGTACTCAGTCATCTGGACTATTGTAACTCACTCTACGCCGGCTGCAAAGAGCAAATACTTAAAAAACTCCAGACAACCCAGAACACGGCAGCCAGACTAATATTCGACAAATCAAAATATGAAAGCGCAAAACCCTTACGAGAAAAACTACACTGGCTCCCGCTCAAAGAACGCATCACGTTCCAACTTTGTACCCTAGTCCATAAAATCATTCATGATGACGCCCCAGCCTACATGTCAGACCTAATAGAACTACCACCTAGAAACGCAAAAAAATCTTCTCGCACATTCCTCAATCTTCATCCTCCCAAGTGTAAAGGTCTGAAATACAAATTAATTCACTCATCTACCTTTTCCTTTATGAGCGCGCAGCTCTGGAACGCGTTGCCACGTAACCTGAAAACGGTCTATGAACTGACCAATTTCCGCAAACTATTGAAAACCTATCTGTTCGACAAGATATATCATAAAGATCAACACGTGTAACTGTACAATCTTTAATATATCCAGAAATGTTCTATAATGTCTTTTGCTTTAACACTATCATGTATTTCATCAACATGTAATCCAAAACCCTTTGTAAAACCAAATGTAAATTCTCTTCTATTTCCAGTATCCATGTTGAACTGTAAGCCACATTGAGCCTGCAAATAGGTGGGATAATGTGGGATGCAAATGCAATAAAATAAAATCTTCCCATTCAGTTAACAGGAAGACATGACACTCTGCACTAATCGCATTGCAGATAACATGGATGTACTCAATGCCGCATTAACTCCCGGTGTCTATAAATGGCACACAGAATTGTGTGCTATTCTGATATGCGTGTGCAACTAAATTTGCTAATGAGCCAATTAGTGTCAATAATTTTCTTCTAACAATCAATTATTAGCATTAATGGGCAACAATTAGGATTTGCACATGCATCTTGCTGCATGCTATTCTATAAAGATCTGTGTGCAAATCTTACAGTGTGCAACTCAAAAGGAAGCATGGCCATGGGAGGTCAAGAACGTTCACTAAAGACACATGCAGTATTACTGAATACCGGGGATCCACACCTAACTTACATGCCAGGATTTACACCAGGTTTCAGTTGCACGAGTGTAATACCACTTCTGGCACGCAGATCTCATAGAGCGTTAATTGCAGAGGAAAATCTTTACTAAATGTAAAATACATACCTTAATAAAATGTGTAATGATAACATTTCAAATAATTACTATGACCATCAGGCAACGTACACAAGCTCACCATCCTACTAAACCGTGAGCCACTATGGGCAGAGAAATAACTCATACCTGGATGTAAATTGCCAAGCTCAGATTTGGAAAAAAAGAGTACTAAATCTAAAATCCAAATTCAAACCCAATGAATTCATGATGATGCTCACTATACCCTAGATGCTTATACTATCAGATATATTAGACTGGTGGCCTAGTGGTTGGAGAAATGGGCTAGGGCAGGGGTAGGCAACTCCGGTCCTCGAGAGCCGCAGGCAGGTCAGGTTTTCAGGATATCCACAATGAATATGCAGGAGATAGATTTGCAAGCACTGCCTCCTTGGTATGCAAATCTATCTCCTGCATATTCATTACGAATATCCTGAAAACCTGACCTGCCTGCGGCTCTCGAGGACCGGAGTTGCCTACCCCTGGGCTAGGGAAACCAGAGTGTAAATCCCACTTGTGTTGCTGACATTCCTTGTGATCTTGGGAGAGTCATTTTGGAGCCCTTTTACTAAAGCTTAGTGTGCACTAACAACATTAGCGCACACTAGATGCTAAGAAGCCCATTTTATACCTATGGGCTTCTAATGCATACTAATCTTTAGTAAAAGAAAAATAGAAAAATGTAGGCAGATAAAGACCATACGGCTTATCCAGTCTGTCCATCCTTGCCATCTGCTATCCCTTCTTCTCCCTTAGAGACCCAATGTACTTGGACCAAGCTTTCCTTTATTTCTCGTTACCTCAGGTATCCAGTAAGATTATAAGGTTTTTAGCACTGTATATATATCCAGTAGTGCTAGAAAACTGATACATGTTATATTATTATTATTATTATTATTATTATATTATTAATCTCTATTCACAGCTGTTCTGCTAACAGTGTGCTGCATGAGGAGGAAGAAAAAGACATCAAACCCAGAGAACAACCTGAGCTACTGGAACAATGCTATAACCATGGACTACTTCAACCGGCATGCGGTGGACTTACCAAGAGAGATTCAGTCCCTGGGAACATCCGAGGTAATGTTTTATGTTTATGTTTATTACTAACCCCCCATTTACAAAGCCGTGCTGCTGGCTGCTGGTGTGGTAATGCCAGCACAGCCCATTCAAAGTGACACGCAACAACTGGTAGCAGCAACTTTGAAAATAGGGGGTATGGTTGTTAGTGGAGTGGAGGAGTAGCCTAATGGTTAGTGTCATGGGCTGAGAACCTGGGGAACCACATGCAGTTCCCACTGCATCACTTAAAACTCCAGTGTCTCAAGTACAAAACTTAGATTGTGAGCCTTCTAGGGACAGAAAAAATACCTGCATATAAAATATGTAAACAGCTTTGGTTATATCACAGAAAGGCAGTATATAAATTTTTTTTTGTTACATTTGTACCCCGTGCTTCCCACTCATGGCAGGCTCAATGCAGCAGGCAATGGAGGGTTAAGTGACTTGCCCAGAGTCTCAAGGAGCTGCCTGTGCCGGGAATTGAACTCAGTTCCTCAGTTCCCCAGGACCAAAGTCCACCACCCTAGGCCACTCCTCCACACCACTCCATAACCCTTTGTTTATTAGATTCTTGATATACCTCCTTTCTATGGTACAACCAAAGTGGTTACGTATGATATACTTTTTCTGTCCCTGTTGGGCTCACAATCTAAGCTTTGTGCCCTATGCCCTGTAAAAGAAGTGGGGCTACTTATAAAGGGATATTATTTTATTAAATTGTACTAAATAAGCTTAGAATATTCAGTGTTGAAACACAGGTGATTTTTTTTTTCTTACTCCACTGATTCAAAGCTTACATTTAGACTATAATGAAATAATTCTGCTTGGTACTGTAAATGCATTGCAATATTGATGCTCAACCTGAATAACATTGGTATTTCACATTCATGCAGCTATGCCTGTATAGGCATTAGAGAAGGCAACCATGGTAATTTTCTTAGTCCCATGCCAATATGACCAGAGTTGGCCTGCAGATGAAAAAACATAGCACAGACCCAAAGCTGCTGGCAGAAATGTTCAGGCAGTGCTGGAACCACTAACAGAGCCAGTCCACAGCTATCTGATGCCCTCAGCAAATCTTCAGTTGTACACCTCCCTCCCTAGTTTAGCATCCTCCCTTCCTTAATGTCTAGCATTACCCCTTCTCTTTTCCCCATTCCCAGGTGCCTAGCATCACCCCCTTCTCTTTCTTTCCTCCTTCCCAGATGTCCAACATCACCCTATCCCTTCTCTTTCCCCTTACTCCCCCATTGTCCAGCATCGCCCCTTCCCTTCTCTTCCCTCACTCTTGATGTCCATCATCACCTCTTCCCTTCTCTCCCTCATCCCCCCCCCCCTCCTCAGTGTCCAGCATCACCTCTTCATTCCAGCCTAGTTACCTAGTGGTAGGGCTGGCCCCAACCAATAAAACTAAAATTCAGCATGAGATCCTGTAAGCCAACATGAGATCATAGATTCTGTGGCAGCCCCTAAGTGTGGGACTGCCTATGCCCCACCCACATGTACACCCCCTTTGTAAGCGCACACTATGGGGGCTGCACGCTAAGCTTGAATACCACTTAGCACCAAACAAGTACGTATGTGGTCGAATGTAACATTCACATGTGTAAATGCTATAGTATTCTATGATCATAGGGGTTGATATTAAAAAGGGTTTAACCAGACAGGAGAGGCTTCTGCCTGGTTAAACACTGCTGGTGGAAGTGCACAGCACCTGGAGCGGAGGCCCTTGGCCCTAATAGCTTCGTTCCTTCCTGGATTGTGTACACATAGCAGGCTTTCACTTCTGCTGTGCAGTTTGCTGCCTATACAGTCTGGAAGCCACATGGCATTGGGGATTTGTGTAGCCATGTCTCCTGGCACAATAAGAAGGAAAGGGGGAGAGAGGAGACAGGGAATTGCTGGACCATAGGGGTGGAGGGGACAGGGAGAGGGTTTAGGGAAATGCTGGACCATAGTGGTGGAGGAGAGAGAGGGGTTGGGGGCACAAGGAGATGCTGGGCTACAAGGGTATAAGAAGGGAGATGGAGGGGAGATATTGGCATGGTGGAACAATGTGGGGAGAGACTATGGTGGTTCTCAAGGAGAGAAGATGAGAGGAGGATGGTAAATACAGAGGGTAGAATTGTATAATGGGTAGTGGATGAAAGAGAAGGGAATATGAGGTCAGGGAAGGAGTGAAAGGAGAAGATGGAAAGTTGATAGGTACTGGTAAGTGAAATATAGGTGGAGGACTGAAGAGTGAGAAGGTGAAATCTGAGGGGAGAGACAGAAAACGAGGAAATGCGTCAAAGACAGATATAGTGAAGGAATAGAAGAAGATATGAGGGAAGTGGAGAAAGGACAAATGGACTGCACTCACTGGAAAGAGAACAGAAGACAGACAGGAAAACAGAAAAGAAGAAACTGGGACCAACATGCTTGAAAAAATAAAATACCCAGACCACAAAGGTAGAAAAAAATGTTTTATTTTGAATTTATTTGGTAGAATATGTTAGCTTTGGTAAATATGTTTCACGGATGTCTTTGTAATTTTATTTTTTCAGTACAAGATTAAATACATTTGTATTTTCATTTCTCCTATGTTGTGGAACATACCTAGTTTGAATTTTTGGGGTTCCCAATTCAATTTTTATCTTTATATTTTTGATCCCTTGTTCTGTATTTGGTGTGTGACCAAGGTGTGGTATTCTGTGGGCAAGTAGTTTCTGTATAGAACTCTTTATTAGTCTCACTTATTCTGTTTTACCAGTAGTAGATGTATTGGTGTTCTAGGGCCCCATGTAATATTTGTAGTGCTGCCTGTTAAGTAGGATTCTTGTTTAAATCAGTGCTACTGTTCTATAGCAGATTTGCTACATGTTTGTCGAGTTAGGATTTTTTCAGGTTTTGTGTTATTTCACAATGTGCCTGGTACTGGGGAGATTTATTTCACTATTATTGAGATGTGAGAATCGTAATTTTTGTATGGCACTTCCATGGAGAAAATGTGCTAGTTTTGATCTGCACCTGTTGTTGTGGGGGAAATAAGGTTTTTGTGAACACAGAGCACATTTACATGTAATATATAAGAACTGATGTACTGTATCAGACCAAGGTCCATGAGGATCATGCATGCAGTGTGTAGTGGATGCGAGCATCATCCATCATATGTGTCCTGACTGAAGAAAACATTGAGAACCACTGGCCTAGGCATCACTACAAGGTCACACAGAGAATTGCACAACACGCGATCCAGCATTTCTCCCTCTTTCCCCTATCCTGTACAGCCGTATATCTCTCTTGGCCTTTCCTCCTGCTCCTCGGTGGTCCTGCAGTGTTTCTATGCCCTGCTGGCAACGACATCAAGTAAAGCAAACTGCCTCTGGCTAAGCCTTGTAAGCATTCTCTCTGCTGTGTCCCACCTACACTGACACAGGAAGTCATGTCAGAGGAGGCGGGACACAGCAGAGGCAGTTTGCTTTAGTTGCTGACGCTGCCAGCAGCCATAGAAACACTAGAGGACTGGCGAGGAGGAGGAAAAAAGGATGATGGAGATACCAGACCTGGGGGGAGGGGGAGGAAGAGTAAAAGAGATGCCAGACTGTGAGTAAGGGAAGGGAGGATGAGAAATTCCAGAATGCAGGGAAGGGGGGGAACAAAGGCAGAGAGGGGAGATGCTTTATAGCAAAAATAGGGACACAGAGGGAATGATGGTAGCAGTGGCGTAGCCAGAAGGCAATTTTTGGGTGGGCCAACAAGTTGGATGGATGGGCACCTGATATGCCCTGCCCACGCCCTTACTCCTACTGCACACCTACCCCACTCCCAATAACTTACAAAAACGTGAGTGAATAACTAATTCAAATAGGCACAGTTTTCAGGCTCTCTTAAAAGTAACTAAAGCCCCAGGAGAGAAAAAAAAAACACCCACACACACACAACACACGATAAGCCAAAATAAGTCACCATACTAAAATACAATGCTGCCTCATTATTCTCCAGTAACAAGTCACTTTTCCTTTGCAGCTGTTTTCATGATTTAGAGTGTTGTACATAAATTCCCAAAAGCAAAAACATAAAGGTAACCATACTGGGTCAGAGTTGCCATCCTTGATGCAGAAAGTATAAAACAAATAAAAAACACAAACCCCCACCACCAGCAAAACTAAAACAAACCAACTTTTACTTGTAGAAAGGTTTGTGGCTTTCGTTCATCGTCAGCGCTGCGATTCACACAGGCACTCCGCTCCCCTTTGCCGCATCTATCTGGCCCTCTCTGATGCACTTCTTGTTTACGTAGGGCCAGATGGATGCGGCGGGGGGAACGGAGCTGCCTGTGTGAATGGCAGCAGTCAGACCGCTGCCAGCGACAGGCGAAAAGAAGAAATCTGCAGCAGTGACATACCTAGTGTATTTGACACCTGGGGCCGATCATTTTTTAACACCCCCCTCCTCTATGAAAAAAATATTTTTAGTAATAATCCACGACTCACACAACAAGGGTGTACCTAGAAAAACAACCAAAATACAGAAGAACACCTAGGAAAAGGCAGCATCTTAAACGTTGCAGTGAGCACTAGAACATCAATACACCAATTGTAAAACTAAACAAGACATTAGTGAAAATGATCCTGCCAACACAAAACCATGTCTTTTTCACATAGAACACAGATACATCCTCACCAAGTATAGAATAAGAAACCACAAACTAAAAACAGAAATATGTAGACAAAAGTTAAACTGAACCCCCAATAAGTCAGATTCTGCATACAATGCAACACCACAGAAACAGTGATGCATGTCCCCTAGTACTGTGCAATATAAAGACAGCAGATGTAAATTTGAAAAAAACTGACAAATACCAATCACCACTTTACAAATTAACAAACAGAAATAAAACAAATAAAAATGGAAAATAAGATGATACCATTTTATTGGACTAATACATTTTTCAATTAGCTTTCAGAGGCCAAAACCTCCTTCCTCAGGTCAGTATGTTATGGTATCCTGTCCTGACCTGAAGATGGGGTTTTGGTCTCTGAAAGTTAGTCAAAAATGTATTAAAATTAGTCTAATAAAAAGATCACCTTATTTTCATTTTCTATTTATCACCACAACTACAATACTACTTCATCCTAAAGCAAAAAAATAAAATAATAATAATAATAAATCTTTTTTCGAACTTTGTCGTCTCTGGTTTCTGCTTTCCTCATCTTCTCTTCATTCTCTCCCTTCCATCCAGCATCTGCTCTCTCTCTCTCTCCCCCCTCCCTTCCATCCAGCATTTGCCCACTTTCTCTGCCCCATCCAGCGTCTGCCCTTTCTCTCTCCCTTCCATGCAGTGTTTGCCTGCTTTCTCTGCCCCTTCCATCCACTGTTGCTCTCTCTTCCATTCTGTCTGGCCTCTCCCCCTTTCCACTGGTGTCTGCCCACTTTCTCTGCTCCTTCCATCCAGCATGTGCCCCCTCTGTCCTTTTTACATAATGCATTCCAACATCTCCCCCTCTCTCCCTTTATCTCTCCTCTCCCCATCCATCTTCTGCTTTTCAGTATCTCCTGTATATTTTACTTTTCTCCTTCCCCTGTAGCCTGGTATCACTTTCCCTCCTCTTTCCCTCTTCCTCTGAGGTCTGGCATCACTCTCTGCCTCTCCACCCCCTCTTCCCCTTCGGTCTAGCATTGCTTTTCCTTCTCTGTCCACCCTCCTTTTCCCTTCCCTTGAGGTCTGGCTTTGCTCTCCCTGCTCTCTCCACCCCTTCTTCCCCTTCAGACTGGCATCGCGTGATCTTCCTCCTCTCTCCACCCCCTTTTCCCTTTCCCTGCAGTCTGGCTGACATCGCGACACTCTTCCACCTCAGCTCTCTCCACCCCTACGCCTCTCTCAAGCCTCCAAGCTTTCCATCCCCACTGGCACGCAGCATCAGCAATGTAAGAGCTGCCTTTAGCCTGCCCCGGAAGCTTTCTCTGTACAGCTTCCCGCGTAGGAGGGACGTTGTACAGAGGAGGCTTCTGGGGCTGGCCAAAGGCAGCGCTCATGTTGCTGACGCACGCTGCTGGAGGTCTGTAAGTTTAAAGGCCTACAGAGCAGGGGGGGAGGGAAGGTGGAGCGAGGAGGAAGAGCTATACATCGTACTAGTTGGAGGGAGGGGACGCCGGAACGGAACCATCATGGCAGCAGCACCAGCACTGAGGGATGTTGGGTGGGCGGGCCTGGAGGGAAAGTGGCTGGGCCCGGGCCTGCCCGGGCTACGCCCCTGGATGGTAGACATGGAGTGAGAAAAAATGTCAACTGGAGAGGAGATCTAGAACCAGCAGAAGTTGAATGGCACTCGTGGGGGGGGGGGGGGGGAAGAAGGAGGTACAGAGTAGCAGATGGATGGCACTTGTGGAGGGGGGGAAGAGGAACACAGCAGGGCTGGCGCAACCTGGTAAGCATGGCAGGGGGCACCAACGTCTGGGGGGTGCCACAAGCCATGCTTACCACCGCCACCGGGAGACTCACAGTTCCTGCAGGCAGCTCACGGTCCTCACCTGCCTGCCCTCAGCGTCCCACAACAGCCCTCCTTTCCTTCCTGCTACCCTGCGTTTAAAACTTTTATTTTACCTTAAGTCACAGGCTTGCCTCCAGCCTTCCCTTCCCTCTGTGTCCCGCCCTCCACTGATGTAATTTCCTGTTTCCGCGAGGGTGGGACACTGAGAGGGAAGGGAAGGCTGGAGGTGAGCCTGCTGCTTTCACTGCTGCAGCTGCGACTTCAGGTAAAATAAAAGTTTTAAACGCAGGGCGACAAGAAGGAAAGGAGGGCTGTTGTGGGAAGCTGAGGGCAGGCAGGTGAGGGCTGGGGTTGAAACCATAGGTGCCGACTCTGTGGGTGCTGTGGGTGCTCGAGCACCCCCGATATTTTGGGACCCAACCAGAACGCATCGGAGCTATGGCTACCGGCCCCAGCAGTAATATTGTAGTTGCACTTCCCCAAGTTCCTGCTTGGCCTGAAGCTAAAAAAAAACCAACAACCAGAGCTGATGCCTGCAGTCAGCGACAGCGCAGCCAATAGAAAAAGGACAAGAAGCGGAACCCAATCTACCTCTCCCTGCCGCTCACCCGCTCCCTTCTGTGCTTACTCGCCTGCCTGACTCGCTACCTCCCTGACTGCAAATGAAAAGAAACCACAAGCAGGCCATACATATGTGCGTATCATAAGGTGCAGGACCGGCAGAGCCGACAGCAGCGCAGCATTCACAGCTCAATAGCTCCGCATGCAGTATCTCTTTATTTGCAGTCAGGGTGGCAGTGACCAGCAAATTGGTAAACAAAGGAGTGAGCAGGTGGGCAATGGGGTGGAGAAGCTCACAGGCGGAGGTGCCTATGAGTGAGTCTATGGTGAAGAGGAAAAAGAGAGATTGATGGGGGTGATGCTGCAGGTGGGGAATAGGAGATGGGTGAAGACAGTGGGGTGAAGATGGATAGTGAGGTGAAGGGAGAGAGAGAGAGACAAGAGCAATGCCGGATAGTGAGGGAGGAGAGAGAAGGAGGAGAGAAGGCAATGCTGGACGGTAGGAGAGAGAGGGGGGAAATGCTGGATGGTGGTGGAAGAGGGCAGCTCTGGATGGTGAGGGGAGAGAGACAGAGGGAGCAGTGTTGGATGAGTGTGATGATGGAATTGCGGAAGAAAGAGACAATGGTAGTCTGGTGGGGGGCAAGACAGACAGTGAGGCAATGTTGGATTGGGGTGGAGAGAGACAGAGAAGATATACCGGATGGCCGGGGAAGAAAGAGAGAGTGAAAGACAGAGGGGTGATGTTGGTTAGGAGTGGAAAAAACAGAGAGGAGATGTTGCATGGCCAGCACAAGAGAGAGTGAGAGGAGATGATGCATGATGGGGGGGAGAGGGACAGGAGATCCTTGAATGCAAACTAAGACTTTTTTGTGGCACCAGTTGGAGGGAGAACATTGGGTTGTGTTCAGCACCCCCAATAATTTTGAAAAGTTGGCTCCTATGGTTGGAACTGGAACTCGGTGGCTGAAAAGGGGGACAGGTGGGGGCTGGGGTGAGTCACTGGACATGGATGGGAGGGGAGGGCAGCGGAGAGAGGATTAATCACTGGACATGGATGGGAGGGGAGGGCAGAGGAGTATCGCTGGACGTGAATGGGAGGGGAGAGAGGAGAAATCGCTGGACATAGAGGAGAGGGCAGGGGAGAGAGGAGAATTGCTGGATATGGATGGAGGAGAAAGCAGGGAAGAGAGCAGAATTGCTGGACATGGATGGATGGAAGGGAGGGCAGGAGAAATGCTGGACATGGATAGAGGAGAGGGAAGACAGGAAGTAGATGCACATGGATGGAGGGGATGGGAGAGAGGAGAAATGCTGGACATGGATGGAGTGGAGGGCAGGGAAGAGAGGAGAAATGTTGGACAGGGATGGAGGGAAGGAAAGAGAAAAAAAGGAGATGCACATGGATGGAGGCGAGAGGAGAAATGCTGGGCATAGATGGAGGAGAGAGAAGACAGGAGGAGATGCTCATGGATGGAGGCGAGAGGAGAAATGCTGGGCATAGATGGAGGAGAGAGAAGACAGGAGGAGATGCTCATGGATGGAGGGGAGAGAGGAGAAATTCTGAACATGAAGGGGAGGGTAAGACAGAGGAAGGAGATGCACACTTGCAAAGACCGGCCCTGTCTATGAGCTACTGCACACCACTAACTAATGCATTGTTATTGTCTTCAATGTGATGGGGGCAAGATACAGTCTCAAAATATTTTAAAGTGCTTTGTTCTTGGAACACAATTGCCTACTGCGTTAAACCATAGCAGTGTCTTTATTATTCAGACTCATTCCCTATATGCTATATACAAATGGCGCAAACACTTGGAAACTTCATGGATTTAAGTTAAACTTCTCTCCCTGGTCAACAGGAAACTCTGGGATTTGTACCTTTTTCTCTCTGGTTCACCTCTTCCTAATATTGTTATTGTTGTTTCGTTTCACTATGAGAATGTCAGTTTTCATAGTGCAGACCTTCTGCTTGACTTATGTATCTGTCTTACAAGGCTATTCAATGAATGTATCTATATTCTGTACCACTGCTCATTTCTTGGTGATGTTTGTGATAAGAAAAGGATTAGTCGTCCATCGTCCCCCCACCCCCCAAAAAAAAGAGAACATAGCCTTCAGCAGTAGAATACTTAGATATGTCTTCCACATGACAACCCGATAGCTAGTCTTGCAGGTGACATATGCACATGACAGGACAAATTGACAGCCCTCATTAGCCCTCTCTCCCTTCTGCTTTTCACAGTGCACCTGAAACCAGTGTGGTAGGATTAAAACCTTCATATCAGATACAGCAGTCATAGGCATTCAGATGAAAAGACAGGACACCCATATAAGCTTCAACTTTTATAATTCTGGTAATAAATGTAAAATACTTTGTATAAAAAATATATAACATCTATATAATATAAAATTAAATTCTCATGATATGCAAAATAAAATATTTACAAACAGTGCCGTAGCGAGGGCGGCTGACACCCAGGGCGGGTCGCCACTGCGCACCCCCCCCCCGGGTGCAGCACGGCGCCCCCCCCCATCCGGCACACACCCTCCCCCGGAGCGCATTCTTACTTCGTTTAGAAGCGAGGGTCGGGCGGGTGGGCCGATCCGCCCCGAGTCCACGTTGCTGGGAGCTGCGTCGGCTCCATTGGTTCCTTGCTCTCTCTGCCCCGGAACAGGAAGTAACCTGTTCCGGGGCAGAGGGAGCAAGGAACCAACGGAAACGACACCCCCCCCCCAGCGGCGTGCACCCGGGGCGGACCGCCCCACCGCCCTGCCTTCCTACGCCACTGTTTACAAAAATAAAATACAAAATGAAATATTTAATCAAACAGGAGGGAGGGGAAAATAAATGAGAAGTTACCAAATGGGCAAATATATACAATAAAAGTAAAAAGGGTGATGGAAGGGGAAAAGGATCAGTTATGGGAGTTTTGGGGAGACCCTAAGAGCAGCAGGAGCTGCCTCAGGAGGTGGGGCAAACTAAGGGTTCTGGGAAGTGGAGGGACCAGGGATGGAAGGATGCCCTAGAGCAGATAGAATCATGACCTGGGTGGCCTGACCGGCTTCCAGGACCCTTAGCCGCTGGTCAATGGTGTTCCACATGTACCCCATCTCCTCCCAGACAGCATCTGATCCAGAGGCAGGTGAGGGCGGAGGTAGGGTTGCACCTGCACCATCACCTGCCTCTGGATCAAGCTGAGGATCAGCATGCCGTTCTGGGGTAGATGGGGAGACATATGGGAGGACATTGTCCCCTCCAGGGGAGATGTTCCCCTCCTGAAGGAGGTCATGCTGCCACTGGAGTGGTGAGGTCTGGAGGGTGGGATTCGGGGTAGTGGGGGTAGCTACTGGCTGGGTTGGTGGAGTTTGGGGGCAGGACTTGGGGCAGTGGGGGCAGCAATGTCATGCAATGGTGGAGGAGGAGATAGAGGATGAGGGATCCATCATAATCATCATCTTCTTCATCATCCTCTTCATCCTCCCTATCCTGTTCATCCTAGGGGGGCAGGATCTGGGGCAGTGGGGGCAGCAACATCCTGCAATGGTGGAGGAGAGGGGGATGAGGGCATCCATCATCCTCATCCTCATCCTCTTCCTCATCCTCTTCATTATTCTCATCCTCCTCATCCAGAGCCTCCTCTAGCTCCACCTCTTCCTTCTCCACCAGCTCTGCAGCACCAGCAGCTCTAGGGGGTGGGTCAGCTTGTGCCCCAGCTACAAAGGTGGGAAACAGAGATGTTGGTTACAATCATGGTCTCCATTACCTGCACAGTTGAAGTGGCCAGTGAAGTTTGGGAGTGGAGCATAGGTGTTAAGGACCAAGCTTTGCCTGTTGATTACACATTGACAGTGAGTGGCTGCCAGTGGGATAGCCAGGAGGTAGAGAGGGTCATTGAAGACTACAGTGTAACTCATCTTCCTCAGCATCCAGCACAGCCAGTACCCCCTGAAGGAACTCCCACTTGTATTGCCTTAAGTAATGCCCCCTCTTGCGAAAGTCCTTCATCTGAATGAAGACAAGGGGTGGGGTGGTAAGAGAGAGGGAGGTTGAGTGGCAGGTACCTGACAAATTTGGCATACAGCTCTTTCACATGACAGCTCCAACCCTACCCCAGCTGCTTGCATTTTGCACTTGACTCCTCAGTAGTGCAATAGTAGCCCACTCATCATTGGTGCAGATATTTTTCGAGAATATTTGATTACAAACTGTGTTTTGAGACCTCAATTCTTAAATATGTTTTTACACTTGTCTCTTCATGGACACAGGCTTTCCCACTGTGAGAAAGATCCTTCCCCAAGCAACAAAGTGGCAGAGTGGTTAGAAGGCTTACATGTTCCTTCTGGGGTGGCTAGTTGAAATCCTGTCACTGGTGCTTGTGCAGCTGACACCCCCCCCCCCCCCCCCCCCAGCTTCACATCATTTTACACTTGTCTCCTGTTGGACACAGGCTTTCCCACTGTCAGAGATCCTGCCCCAGGGAACAAAGTGGTAGAAGCCTTGCTTGCTCTTTCTGGGGTGGTCAGTTCAAATTCTGTCACTGGTGCATAGGCACCTGTCCTCATTTTGCACTTGTCTCTTCATGGACACAGGCTTTCCCACTGTGAGAGAGATCCTTCTCCAGGGAATAAAGTGGTAGGGTGGTTAGAAGGCTTGCTCACTCTTTCTAGGGAGGCTAGTTCAAATCCAGTCACAGGTGCCTGTGCCCCTGCCCTCATTTGGGGTCTCATGGACAGGGGCATTCCTACTGTAAGAGAGATCTAACCCAGGAAAGGAGGTGGCAGAATGTTTAGAAGCTGCCCCCCCCCCCCCCCCCAGCTTATCATTATTTTGCAATTGCCTCCTCAGTGGTACAGTAGTATCCAGTGGTGTGCTGGTAAAACAAGAGGCTCTCTCTCCAAACAAAAAAAACACACCCATAGATATGTACGTAACTGTATCATACCTCACAATATCTGACATAAACACCGAACAATGAAATATGGCATTTTAATCAGGAAACGGACAGTTTTCAACCCCGACGCATGATCACACCCTAACATTTTGTCTGAATCACCCCAACCTATTTACCGATACTTCTTTACTGTACTTGTCACTGTAATACCCCTTTACTGTATTTGTTCACACCGGAGTCTGTAACCACCTCTCCGGAACTATGTAAGCCACTTTGAGCCTACTAATAAGTGGGAAAAGGTGGGATACAAATGTAACAAATAAATAAATAAATTATATATTCTATTGGTACAAATGATATATGCAGGCAACAACCAATTTACAAATAATATTAGAACATACAATATTCTTTACTGTAAATTCCAAATGGCCAATTGATTTTCGCCACACTCTGTAGCCAATCTGTTTGCTATTCATCCCAATCTGCTAATTCTTTACACAATAAATTTGTTGACATTAAATCTGACAGATGATTTACTGTCAGACTATTTCTCACCCTGTATACTAATTACCCACTATAGAGAAACTGGAACCAGCTGGACGGTTACACATTCCTATACAGACACTACATGCTAGCAGAGTCCTTCACCTCAGTCACACATGCAGAACATGGACAGACCCTCAACTTATACAAAATAGACAAAATAGGGGGCCACAAGAAGCATGCAGACAAAAACTGGAGACCCCCCCCAAGAAAGCCAGATTATATATGCAGTGAAAATACTGGTAAAAAAAACACAAATGTATTTTCTTCCATAATCCGCTAAATACAAAATTATAAAAGATACATATTTCCAAAAAAAAGTAAATATCCATGAGCAATATATTTACAAAAAGAAGCAACCAACCATGAGCAGCATATCCCCCTTTCCTTTCCCTCCCATCCCTGAGCAGCATGCATGTACCCCTCTCCATCCCCGTCTATATGCTGTTTTCTCCCTTTTCCTTTCCCTCCAAATATGGCATGTCTTCCTCTCTTTTCCCTTAAGTTGTCTCCCTCATCCACATGCAGCTTGTCCCCTTCCCATCTCATCCACACAGTTTCTCCCCTTTCTAACCCACTCATCCAAGCAGCTTGTTTTCCAAACCCCCCATCCCGCTCCCACTCCCTGCTTCCCACTTTACACAGTCCTCTGCTGCTACCTTACACATCCCTAATGCTCCAGTGGTCAGCAGGGGCAAGAGCGATTTCATACGCTTCTGCCCATGCAGTCTCCACTCTTCTTCGTAGTCCGTACTATTGAGTTCTTGCAGCAATCAATCTCACGAGACTGCTGCGAGTTCCTGCAGACTTTTCCAATAGTACGGACTATGGAGAAGAGTGGAGACTGCATGGGCAGGAGCGTATGAGGATCGCTCCTGCCCCTGCTGACCACTGGACCACCAGGGATGTGTAAGGTAACAGCAGAGGGCTGTAACTGTCAGCATTATCCTAACTGAGGCTTTAGGGTCTACTCTGTGTCAACCAAAGACCTCTGGGAGAGCAGCTCTGACATTCCCCCCTCCACTCCTAGTCTGACCCCTGGGAATGTCAGTGTAAGACAGAACACCTGTGCTTCCAAGCAATAAAACAAACCAGAATATGCTCAGGAAAAACAATAGAAATAAATCAGTTAAACTGTGCCTTCAGAGGAATGCACACCTCCTTGCTAAAAAGTAAACACACACACACACACCTCCTATCTGCAGCCATTCTCAGCCCTGACAGAGACATTAGGCACACCCTGAGACACACAGAAACAGTGCTGTATTATCTTTCTGCCCTAAGTAACATAGTAACATAGTAGATGACGGCAGAAAAAGACCCGCATGGTCCATCTAGTCTGCCCAACAAGATAAACTCATGTGTATACCTTACCTTGATTTGTAACTGTCTTTTTCAGGGCACAGACCGTATACGTCTGCCCAGCAGTATTCCCCGCCTCCCAACCACCAGTCCTACCCTCCCATCTCCATCACAGACCGTATAAGTCTGCCCTTGATTTGTACCTGTCTTTTTCAGGGCACAGACCGTATAAGTCTGCCCTTGATTTGTACCTGTCTTTTTCAGGGCACAGACCGTATAAGTCTGCCCAGCAGTATTCCTCGCCTCCCAACCACCAGACCCACCTCCCATCACCGGCTCTGGTACAGACCGTATAAGTCTGCCATCCACTATCCTCGCCTCCCAACCACCAACCCCTCTTCCCCCCACCTGCTCCTCCACCTAATTTTGGCAAAGCTTCTGAGGATCTATTCCAAGTGCTGTAAGCCTATTTCTAGATAAATTACCTTTTGCCAAGTCACACATGTGTCTGTTATTTTGCTACCAAACCCACTGCCCCTAAGAAGTGGACTCGGGACCAAAAGAAAGAAACTCAGAACCACACCAAAGCTGACGTCTGACCTCTGGGGCTATAACGGACAGTGACATTATGACGTCGCTATGCGTTGATGTCTTTTCCACATATAATTTCAGGTGTATTCTTTTTAAAGCAGGTAGATTCACGTGTATTCTATATAACGCGTGAAGCACAAAAATCTAGCCACATACTTGTATCGTGCATAGATTTGGGCTCTGGCATAGTTCTAAGCATATTCTAGCCCTAAGTGTATAGAATAGCGCTTAAGTGCAATTGCTTGCTATACTTCAGTTTGATTTCAGTCACCTCCTACAAAATAAGTGTCGGTGAGTGCTCACGCACCAACGGGAAAACTAGCGCGTGGCAGAAATGTCAAAACTGGTCATTTACCAGCAGTGCTAAAAGTGGCCTTAATGCGTGGGAAAGATGCATGTTGGGGCTAGCACAGGCCCTAAGTTGCATCCACACTTGCCCCAGCGCTATAGATGGTGTCCCTGCAGGTGCGTAAACATTATGCTAGTATTCTATAATAGAACCTGGGCATCCAGGCACTGTGTTCTAGAATATGCTCCTGCCCCACATCCTTGAGGTGCTAACATTTATGGGGAAAATCTGCAAGTTGAAATAATTGGGCCAGTTTTTTTTTGTTTGTTTTTTTGGGGTTGGGGGGGGGGGGGGGTTGGGGGGTGGAGTTTAAGAGGAAATCCCTAGACAGCTATAGATGAGAGATCATAGTACCATAGCTCAATAAAGACTGTTCTAACTGAGCTGAAAATTCAAAGAAACCAGAGGAAACCACCAGAGTGAGAATAAATTACATTCAAATCATTGGTTGCATAGGAGCACTTTTATAAAGCTGTGTTAGGCCCTAATGAGCATCTAATGCAGCAAAAAATGGACTACCGTGGGACACGCTTATAGCATCGTGAGATAGTTTTGGAATGTGTATGCACTAAAGGTGCACTAAAAATCTTTTTTTAGGGGGCATATCACGGGCGGAGAATGGGCATTCCTGTCTTAGCCAGTTAGCACATCTAGTTACTGCAAACTAACTGGTTAGCACACGGGTATCGTAGGAGCCCTCTGCCTACAAAATAGGAGGTGGCAAGTGCTCCTGTGGTAATTATTAAAATTGGCCAAATTTATGTGTCCACTGTTCACAGGGGATTCATAACTAAGGGCTCATTTTACTAAGGGGCTTCTTAGCATTTAGTGAAAGCTAATTGTTAGCATGTGCTAAATCTGTTAGTCCACCTTAGTACAAGGACCTCTTAGAAAAGGTAAAATTAATTGATGAAACCAAAGGCTTCAATGGACCTACCTGTCTCCAGTGCAGAGCCAGTAATTCTGTTACTTGTGTTTGTGGTATGCCAGTCTTCATTTATTTTGTTCTTCTCACATTATCTGATAGAAAAAAAAGATTGTTTAATTTGTGGGAGAGAGGGGGTGGTTTGTTGAAACTGAAAATTAATCAGGATAATTTCTGTCTTCCTGTGCAGTGCAGCATATCTTTCTCCTCTTTCTTCACTCACCATCACCTAATATTCTTAGTCCTCCCTTTAGCACTTTCCTGCCCTCTTTTCTTTCTCCATCCCCCTTCCCCCCACGCCATACTATCTCCTTTTCTGTTACGATCCCCTCCCTACCTCTGGATATTGATCAGAAATGGAAAATGAGTTTTGTTTTGACATGAAATATTTGGGAAGGACCGCAAGGTTCAGCCTACTGACACTCTATTATAAGCATATTTATAGATCACCTTCCTCAACAAAACCATCCAAAGTGATTTACAGCTTACATAAACCAACAAGAATCAATTACAATTAAAACAAATCATCAATATCAAGGTTTTATACATTTAAATTTCGATTTACTATCTTGAATTATAGTCTCTTTTGTTTTTAACACAAGGATGACCCTGCTACCAGAAATAGTGCTGAAACATGGCCATGTTATATTTTCATTTTTAATGTTTTACATTTTATGGAACCAATTCCTGTAATATCTGAACATTTAGCATATTGCAGTTTACCTCTATTATTTATTTTATTGTCTTTGGTATTAGTTTTGTTTTATTAATATGAGGCACTGCATTCATTTATTTATGCATATGTAATGTTACCATCAATTGTCCTTTGATTTAAGTTCATCTTTCAACTACTGTTTGCTCTCCTAAACATTTTTATGCTACATTAATCTCAACCGGTTCATAAGCAGTGCATAGACAAGCCATAAAATATATCAGAGTACATGAAAATGCCCAAAGAACTATTTGTAGTAATGTTAAATTCAAGTCAAATAAATAACACCAGAGCAAAAAAAAAAAAAAAAACCCAAACAAAAAAAAAAGGCAAGTTGAAAAATGCACACTCATAGGGGTCCTTATCCTAAAGATTTTATAAACTGCAACTAAAGGTGTGCGTGCAAATCAGTGCTCATAACCGATTTACATGTGTAACTTAATTACTTAACAAGCTAATTGACGCCAATAATTGGCCATGAATAATTATCAGCACTAATTGGTAATGATTAGAATTCACACTCACAGTTTTCTAGGTGTATTCTGTACAGTGTGTGTAAATTCTAATACGCAGATCTCAAAAGAGAGTGTGGCCATGGGAGGGGCATGGGCAGGTTGGTGGTGTTCCTAAAAATTAGGTGCACTGTTATAGAATATGCCCGGTACATGCCTAAATTAGGTGTAGGCATTTATACCAGGTTTTAGTTGGCGTAAATGCTGCACCTAAATTTTAAATTCATGGGGCCAGATGTATACGTATTCTATAGACCGTGCTTAACTTTAGGTGAGGTTTATAGAATAGCACTAAGCGTGGGTTTTTTTGCGCTGATTTTTAAAATTCCATATATAGAATTCACCCTGTAATGCGTGATTAGGGCACACAGGCTAACACAAAAATGCATTACAACATTTTTCAGTATTCTGCCGGTTTGCACACATTAACCTGCATATTATATATTTTTCAAAAATATTTTCTGGAGGATATGTGTCATGGGCATTCCTGCATTATCTGACTAGCATGTTATGATTAGTGTGTGCCAACCGGATAATGCAGAACTAACACAGGAGCACTTAGCACTTCCTAAATAGGAGGCGTAAGTGCTCCCAGATTGTTTTGCAGGTACCGTGTGCTAAAGGGAACATTGGCACATGACCTGAAATTTTTTTTAAAAAGAAAACACTCTAAGAAACACCACATTAAATCTGAGCTTAGTACATGGGAAGTCCCACATTAAAACACGTTAAGTCCAGATTTTACTGCATTTTAGTAAAAGGACACCATAGTGTGACAAAAAGGCGTTCTTCCTGTCCTCCATTTTTAAACTTATGCATGTTTGTATGGGGACTGGGTGTTAAAATACATGGTAAAATGTATCCCATTAGGGGGTTTGTGTGTACACGCACACAGGACCATACCAAGGGCTCTGCAGGCAGTGCGGCCTCCCAGGGCACAAGGGAGACAGGGTACAAAAATTACTTGCCCCATCCACTGTCTCCCCTGTGGTGGCCACAGTACAGTAGGTAGGACTGGGTGCTAGGGGGCATGTTACACTTGGGACACTCCTGTGTGTGTGGGTGGGTTTGGGTTAGTGGTGTGCTGGTAAATGTTTAACAACAGGCCCCCCCGGTCCCCCTCTGCGCCCCCCCCAAATTGCAGAGCTGGCTATGGCCGGGGAGAGAGCCTGGGGAGGGGTGGCAATGCATTACTCCAGGAAAAAAAAATTAAATGATCCCAGGTTCCAATCTAATTCATGTTTAATGTACGATAAAATTCCATAAATAAGTAAATAAATATAAACTTTTAATGTTGAGCACCTGATTCTCAAAGTGAACATATTCCAAACACTATAATGAAAATAAAATGATTTTTTTCTACCTTTGTTGTCTGGTGACTGTTTTTCTGATCATGCTGGCCCAGTATTCGATTCTGCTGCTATCTGTCCTCTTAACTCCGTTTCCAGGGCTTCCTTTCCATTTATTTCTTTCCTTTCCTCCTTTCTTCTTCATTTCTGGTCCTCAGCTTCTGCCTATTTTCTTCATCCATGTGCAGTTTTTCTCCTCTCTTCCTTTTCCCTCATCTCATCTCTTTCATCACTCTTCCCTCCCCTCCATCCATGTCCAGCATTTCTTCTCTCTCCCCTCCTCTCCCCCTGCCCTCCATCCACCCATGTCCAGCCACCCTTATCTCCCCCTGCCCTGCATGCACCCATACCCAGTGACCCTCCTCTCCCCTGCCCTGCATGCACCCATACCCAATGACCCTCCTTTCCCCTGCCCTCCATCCACCCATGTCCAGTGACCCTCCTTTCCCCTGCCTGCCCTCCATCCACCCATGTCCAGCAGTGACCTTCCTCTCCCCTGCCCTGCATGCACCCATACCCAGTGACCCTTCTCTCCCCTCCCTCCATCCATCCACCCATGTCCAGCGACTCCCTTCTCTCCCCTGCCACCCCCTCCCGAGTTGTTCAGCAAATTCTCCTCCCTCCCTCCGGATCCGGTCCCTCACCGACCTGACTGAGTCACCCTGCCTTGTCCTTCGAATTCTTCGGGGCAGGCAGTCTTGCCTGCCCACTGCCAGCGCTGACTCTCCCCCACTGCCGGATCGCGCTTCAAAATGGCCGCCGAGACTTACAAGGGTGGCCTCCAATACTTCAGCAGAAGTCTCGCGAGGCCGCCTCTGGAAGTCTCGACAGCCATTTTTAAAATGCGAACCGGCTGCAGGGGAGAGTCAGCGCTGGCAGTGGGCAGGCAAGACTGCCTGCCCCGAAGAATTCGAAGGACAAGGCAGGGTAACTCAGAGTCAGGTCGGTTAGGGACCGGATCCGGAGAGAGGGAGGAGAGCCGGCTCGCACTTTTTAACAACCGGCTCACAAGTTGGAAGAAAATTTAACAACCGGCTCTTGCGAGCAGGCTCCAGCACACCACTGGTGTGGGTGTGCACTTTATATGTGTGTGTGTGTGTCTGTGTGTGTGTGTGTGTGTGCACGCCTGCCTATGTGTAGAGATGGTCAGTCTGACAAACAGGTAGGGCTTTCTTAATTGGTGCTAACACTCAAACAAAATGAATGAGAAATTCTAACTGAACAAGACCTGTTAGTCTTAGGAGCCTTTTCACTAAAGTGTACTGAGCAGTTAGCAGGTGAATTAATGGATGCTGATCATGCACAGCTTTTGGAACTGTTACCACACAGCGAGCAAATGAATGGATGCTGTCATGGCAAACTACCTAACCTGTTATGGGGTGGGAAATGGGCAGGGAACAGGTGTGGACTCCTGTGCATGGATGAGTAGCCTAATGGTAGAGCAGTAGGCTGAGAACTAGGTAAACCTGGTTCAAATCCCACTGCTGCTCCTTGTGATCTTGGGTAAGTCACTTAAACCTCTGTTATCTCAGGTACAAACTCAGATTTTGAGACCTTGGGACAGGCAAATACTTTTGCATCTGAATGTAAACTTGCCCTGAGCTTCTATTACTACAAATAAAGGGTGAGCTAAATCCAAAATAAGTTCCCTTCCCTAGTCATGTACTTACTGCCTCCTATCTGTCAGTACACTTAGGACCAAATTCTATAAACAGTGCCTAAAAAATCGGCACTGAAAAAAAAACACGTTTAGCGTTATTCTATGAACCTTGCCTAAACTTAGGTGCAGTTTATACAATATGTGTTCCACCTGTCCCCGTAACTAAAATATAGGCGCGACCATTTATACCTACTAAAACTTGGTGTAATTGTCTGCACCTAACTTAGGCACGGATCGGGTGTGTTCTATAACAGTGTGCATAATTTTTAGGCATGCCCATCCCATCCCCCCGTGGTCATGCCCCCTTTTGTGATCTGCACACTAGAATTTGCATGCACTACTTTACAGAATACGCTTACAAAGTTACACACGTAAATTCTAATTAGTGCTGATAATTGTTTATTAGTGGCCAATTATCACCACTGATCGACTGTTGGACAATTAAGCTGCACATGGAAATTATCTATGCATGTTGATTTGGACATGCAACTTTAGTCACTGTTTATAGAATCTGGGGGTTAACACAGTAAAATACTTTTCTGAACGGTAACCGTACAGGGACATACTGAGACCTCCTCCAACAGTGAACACATAGGCTTTGCACTTTGCACACATCTGATAAGCAGTAAGTTCAAAACCTTGCCACATTTTAGAAAATGGGCTGAATGTTTTTCATATATTGAAACAAAAGCCATTTGTGTGAAGCAGTGTGTAATTTCTGAGCATGACTTGGGTTTCATCGCTGCAGTGTCATTACTATAAAAACATAATAAAGATTTTACACACATGCTGAAATATTTGGGATGTATGTAGGTTATCTGACATGTCTACAATATATTCCCTACCCAAATATTCGGACATCTCTAAGTCGTGTTCTTCTTTTTCTCCCTGCCCTTTTCTCTCTTTTTCACCAGGATCATCTCTCAGAACCGCGATCCCCAGCTAATGGCGATTATAGAGACAGCGGCATGGTCCTTGTCAACCCCTTCTGCCAGGAAACACTTTTTGCGGGAAATGAACACGTGTCTGAAATCTGAAAGTCCCTCCTCTCCTATTTCTTCCCTTCTCCCCACCCTACCCCCACCTTGTATTGCAGTTGAACTTTATCGTCTTTAAATTATAAATATATATATTATAAATATACTCTTTGTGTAGCCCTGACTTATGAAAAGGTTTTCAGCATTTTTTTTCCTAACAATTGTCAACATCTTTTTATAAGTGTAGTCAGACTTTACAGAAGAAACAGTGGATTTATAAAATAAAGGTATTTCTAAGCAAAACAGCTGTTCAGTTCATTATCAATTCATTGTCTCTATGCACTTTTCCTTAAAAACAGGATGATGTTATTTTAGACAGAACACCGGGGCCAACAAGAGTGGGGAGGCGAGATTCCCCGGGCCCGGCCTCCAAGGGGGGAGGGGGCCGACACCAGCAAGGTTTTGAGGGATCAGAAGCTTCTTCCTGCCTACCTGCCTGCTTCTGGGTCTGTCTCTCTCCAGCTCTTGTGTGCCAGGACCCGGATGATTGCGTTAACGCGATCACCCGGGTCCCGGCACACAGGTGCAGGAGAAGACGGACCGAGGGAGGAGCAAACACAGGAAAGTAAGGAGTGAGGGCAGTGGCTCGAGTGTGGAGGGGGGCACTGTGTGGCAGTGGCCCAGGTGGGGGGGGGGGGGGGCAGTCCTGCCCCAGGCCTGGATGTGTCTCTCGGCTTCCCTGCAGAACACATGAAGCTTCTGGTTCTGTAAGTTAAAGCTCTAAGCAGGAATTAGCTGTCAATGGTTTGCTCCAACTGTTAGTTGCTTTTTGATGTACAGCAGTGAGTTCTCAGTTTAGACCTCAGAACACACCCAGCCAGTCAGGTTTTCAGGGTAGCCACAAAGAATATGCATGCACTCCCTGCATGATATGCAAATCTATCTCATGCATGTATGTTCATTGTGGGCATTCTGAAAACCTGATTGGCTAGTTGTGCTCCGAGGACTGTGTCCCAGTGTACAGTCATGTGGACAAGAGGCAAAAAAAGAGGGTGAAGCTCTGCATGAGGAAGAGGCTGCTTTGTGTATTTCCATAAAAATATTTCCATCAGCTCCTAAGCACTTAATATATCTTTGTCAAAAGTACTGTGGCTACGGTTTTTGTTCACTTAAATATGTTGAAATAAGAGTCAACAAACCAACTTATTTGCTGGACTAACTCAATACATCCAAGAAAACAGCAAGGCAGCCAATCCGCAAACTCCAAGATGGAAACAAACACAGCAGATCAGTGGAAATATGAGCAAACTTTATTGATGGAATATCATCTAAAAAAATGTATTTCCACTGATCTGCTTTGTTTGTTTCTTTCTAGCTCAATACATCTGTAAGAGGTTTTATCCTTTCTTCATGTCAGTGAGGAAACAGCACAGTTACAACCCCCCCCCCCCCCCCCCCCCAATATTCAAAACTATTTAACTGGCCAGAAACTGCTTCCTGGCCAGTTAAATAGCATTTAAGCACCTAACTGCGGATATTCAACGGGAGTTAACCGGCTATGTTGAGCGGTCAAAATAAGCCACTCAAATAGGCCTGTCTTTGATTAATAAAAAGTTAACTGGATAGCACTGAATATCAGCATAACTGGTTAACTTTTTTGTTTTATTTCTTTTGATTACCTTTAAAAATGGACTAACACGGCTACCACACCTCTCTACTCTAGTAGCCAAAATAAACCCAGATATTCATTGCTGTTCACCGGATATGACCCCACATTGAATATTCGGATTTAATGCCAGCGGCAGACAGCAAACATGCTGCCCGCCACTGGCTGACTATCAGGCCCAATGGAGTCAGCCAGAAAGTTGCAGGTTATATGATAGCTATAGAGATGGTGGGCCTGACAGAGAACTTTTTCCCCTGATATTTAAACACTGCAATCAGTATTGACTTCTTACACTGACTGCAGTGTTTAAATTTATACTCAGATATTCAAAGCCCGGACACACCTGATACAGCACTGAATATCCGGATAAAAGGTGGTTGCTTGAAGTTATCTGGGCTTTGGGTTCCCGTAACTATCCGCACAAGTTAAGATGGTACAAACATATACTTTTACATGTGTGTTTTGCTATGCTAACTTGTCCAGGTAGTTATCTGGGTGCCAGTGCTGAATATCAGTGGTATCCGGATAGCTTCCTGCTCCACCCCTCATCCTTTGCAATGCTATCTGCTTCTGATGTATCTGAAAATGTTGTTACTGTGAGTTTTAGCCTCTCCGGCAAGTTTCTCTTCATATTCTCTTTTAGCCTTCTTTATTAATGCTTTGCCTCTGACTTGCTAGTGCTCATGTCATGTTGCTTCTCATTTTCTTAATTTGGGTCCTTTTTCCATTCTTTGAAGGACAATCTTTTGGCTGTAATGGCCTCTTTTACTTCACCTTTTAACCTTGCTGGCTGACATTTTCTCTTCTTTCCACCTTTGCAAATACGTGGAATGCATCTGCACTGTGCTTCCATGATGGTATTTTTGAATAACATCCACACCTGATTTAGTGTCCTAACTTCTGCAGATGATCCTTTTAGTTTCTTTTTAACCATTTTCCTCATTTTATTATAGTCGCCCTTTCGAAAATTAAATGCAGCTAAAATAGATTTCTTTTATAGGTTCATCCCAGATAGCAGCTCAGACTTGATCATGCTATGATCACTGTTTCCCAGGGGACCCAACACTGCCACCTCTTGCCCTGCATGCTACCAAGGACCAGATCCAAAATGGCTCCCCCTCTTGTTGGTTCCTGGACCAGCTGCTCCAAGAAGCAGTCATTTATTACATCTAGAAATTGTATCTCCCTGGCACTCCCTGATATAACATTTATCCAGTCAATATCTGGGTAATTGAAATCACCCATTATTATAGAATTGCCCAATTTGCCAGATTTCCTAATCTCTGTAAACATTTCTTCATCCGACTGTTCGTTCTGTCCCGGTGGACGGTAGTACAGCCCTACAAGAATACTCCTTCCCTTCACACACGGAATTTCTATCCATAATGATTCCACACTGCTATCTGTGTCATGTAAAATGTTTATTTTATTTGACTCAATTCCCTCTTTAACATATAGCGCAAATCCCCCCCCCCCTCCAATTTGATCCTATCATTGTGATACAATTTGTATCCAGTAAACACAGTGTCCCATTGATTATCCTCTTTCCACCAAGTCTCTGAGATGTCTATTATATCTACCTCATCATTTAGTGCTAAATATTCTAACTCTTCCAACTTACTTTTTAGGCTTCTAGCATTTGTATACAGGCACTTCAAATTGTGTTTTTTCCTTTGATCTATAAGCTGCTTAGAAGTTGAAGGGGATAATGTGCATCCTTTATCCTGCTCTCTCATTAAGCACACCTGGCTTACTTTCAGCATTGTTGAAACCTCTCTACTGGGATTCCCTAAATGTCCTGTTTCAATAGTATTCTTCAAGGATACTCCACACCGAACCATGCGATCCTGCTTCCCCCTCCCTCCATTCTAGTTTAAAAGCTGCTCTATCTCCTTTTTAAAAGTTAGCACCAGCAGCCTGGTTCCATCCCAATTAAGGTGGAGCCCATCCTTTCAGAACAGTCTCCCTCTTTCCCAGAATGTCGCTGCGTTCCTAACTAATCTAAATCCCTCATCCCTGCACCATCGTCGCAACCATGCTTTCAGACTTCAGAGCTTTGCCTGCCTTTTGGGTCCTGCGTATAGAATGGGGAGCATCTCTGAAAATACGACCCTGGAGGATCTAGATTCAGCTTTCTACCTAAGAGCCTAAATTTGGCTTCTAGAACCTCCCTCCCACATTTTCCTGTGTCATTGGTACCCACATGTACCAAGACAGCTGGCTCCTCCCCAGCACTAAGATCCTGTCTAGATGATGCATGAGGAACACCACATTCGCACCAGGCAGGCAAGTCACCAGTCGATCCTCAGCCACCCAGCTATCTATATGCCTGATGATCAAATCACCAACTACAACAGCTGTCCTATCCCTTCCCTCCTGGGCAGAACTTCTTGGAGACATACCCATGGTGCGAGTGGATAGTACATCCCCCAGTGGGCATGTCCTGGCTACAGGAGTACTTCCTACTTCACCAAGGTCTGTGTCTGTATATAGCAATCCAGCTTAGGATAGGCTGGAAAGGGCTTCAATGGCAACTGCAGTAGCTAGAACTGAGGACAGTGCTGGGCAGACTTTTCCAGTCAGGGTTCCACAAATAACAAAATGGATTTGGATAAGCTGCAGTGAGCTTTCACGGCAACTCCAGTAGGTGGAACTTAAGGACAGAGCTGGACAGACATGCCAAAGAAAGACTCGTGATAAAGTATATAAAATTAATTATTTTATTTATGACATTTATTTCCTGCATTAGCCCAAGTAGAACTCAGGTTAAATGTGGCTTACAGCATCAAGTCAGTTATTGCGTGACATAGCCAGTTAGGTGTTGATATTCAATGCCTTACCAGCTATGTTGAGCGGTCAGAATATGATTCTTAAATAGCAGGCCTATCTTTGACCACTAAATAGTTAACTGGTTAGCGCTGAATATCAGCATAGCCAGTTATCATATTAGTGGCCAAAATAAACCTGGATATTCAATGCTGGTCACCGATTATGGCCTGGCATTGAATATCTGGATTTAACACCGCCGGCAGACATCAAATGTGCTGCCTACTGAATATCGGTCCCATAGTCTATAAAGAAAACCAGGCACCTTTATAGAATACTAGTGTAACCAGGTATGTACTACCTGTATGCACCTAGGCTCAAAGACTTAACCCCACTCAAAGACCAGAGATGGGTAGTAACAAAGTACTTTTACTTGTAACAAGTTACATTTAAACTGTACTTTTGCATTTAGTAACAAAGTACAAATTTGGGAGGGGCATTGGCAGGTCATAGGTGTTTCTAAAGATTATGCTCACTGTTATAGAATACACCTGATCCACTCCTAAGTTAGACGCAGGCATTTCCACCAGGTTTTAATTAGCATACATGGTTGTGCCTAAATTTTAGTAATGGGAACAAGCGCTTCACCTATTTTATAAACTGCGCCTAACTTTAGGCAAAGTTTATAGAATAGCAGTGTGTGGGTTTTTTCAGCACTGATTTTTTGGAAGCCATATATAGAATTCATCCCTAAACGTATAGACACTGGGTGATTTTTAACTCAGAAACTCACCATATGATCTGTTTAAAAAAAACCACAGGATATGAATGTTAAAACTTTCTGACACAAAGATATAGTGGAAGTAGAAAAGGTACAGAGAAGGGCGACGAAAATGATAAAGGAGATATGGGACAACTTCCCTATGAGGAAAGGTTGAAATAGCTTGTTTACTCTTTCCAAAAATACTAGGACAAGGGGGCATGCAATGAAGCTACAAAGTAGTACGTTTAAAACAAATCGGAGAAAATATTTCTTCACTCAGCATGTAATTAAATTCTGGAATTCACGGCCAGAGAATGTGGTAAAAGCAGTTAGCTTAGCAAGGTTTAAAAAAGGTTTGGATGACTTCCTAACAGAAAAGTCCATAAGCCATTATTAAAATGGACTTGGGAAAATCCACTGCTTAGTTCTGGGATAAGCAGCATAAAATGTATTGTACTGTTTTGGGATCTTGCCAAGTACTTGTGACCTGGATTGGTCACTGTTGGAAACAGGATACTGGGACTGATGGACCTTTGGTCTGTCCCAGTATGGCAACACTTATGTACTTATGTAGCAGTGCTGATAAGTTAAGTAATGGCTGTTTATTAAAAATGTACTGCTACTTTTGGAAAGAAATTATTGTATACTGTTCTGCAAAAATACTGCTATGGTTTAAGCAGCAACAAGACTGGGACTTACATTTGATTTATGATTGACAGTTGTGCATTTTTTTTTAAGCACTGCTGTGAATATTCACTCCTGTTTCTATTGTAAAGTTTGAGTGGCATACTGCATTTTTTTCCCCCCATTAATTTTTTTTATATTAGTCTTTCTGCTTATGTTTTGCAGGTTTTTTGAAACAGATCATTTGGTGATTTTCTGATTTATATTGTATTTCACTCCACACATTCATATAATTGAGTAATTTTATAACTCACCCTTTGTAGACACGTGGAAGGTATAATTGTATAACAGGTGCCTAGGTGAAGAGATCAAGGAGGCACCTATTTAAACACTATTTTCTAAAGACACATAGGACCCTGTGCCTTGACTATATGTGCAAAATGACTCAAGAGCAGGTATAACTGTTTGAGCATAAACTTCACAAGTATCTTATAATAAATGCTAATATTCTGCAAATATCCGCTTAACTTACATAGTGCATATTTGCAAGGTGAAGCGCTGGTCATATGCAGGGCTCCAACTTAAAGCACTTAACTTACATCCCTGTTGTCTCACATTCATATTTTATATGCGTGTAGGCCTGCTCTTGAGCAAGTGCAAATGTCAGTGCCCACAATCTAGGCACGATTTATGAAGACACGCAGAAGCCTATGTTTTTTACAAAATAGGCAAAAAAAAAAAAAAAAAATAGATCCCTTCTTACCTATTAACATAGATGCCCTATTATCAAATTACTCTCATGAACTGCATGCAGAAATCTTCTCGTACATTATGGCAGCAATTCTATAAATTGAACTGTGTGTTTAACGCTAATTCTATAATGGCATCTCAGTGCCAAGATTCCGTTATAGAATACTCATGTAAGTTGGCATTGGCATGCCCATGTTTAGGCACACCCTCTTATACCATGTCAACGGCAGGCATAAGTTGATGCATTTGATCGCACCAATGATGCACTAAACTGTGCCCGTAACTGGGAGACGCAGCCATGGCCTGCCCATGCTCCGCGAACATGGTTGCTCCCCCTTCCAGTTAGGTATTTTGGCACTTAGAGGTAGGAGCCTGTGTACACTAGGTGCTATTTTACAAGGTAACACCTGTTTATAAGATTGCTTTCTAGACATTTCCAGCAAGAAATAGTAGCAAGGGACCGCACACGCTTTGTCCCTACCAAAAGTTTCAAAGTGGAAGCAAATATGACTTTTGTTTTGAAAACTGGTGCAAGGTTCACAGGTAAAGGAACTTGATATACTGCCTTTCTCTGTTTGTTTGTTTTTTCACAACTACATTCAAAGCAGTTTACATATTATATACAGGTACTTATTTGTACACCTTGGGCAACAGAGGGTTAAGTGACTTGCCCGGAGTCACAAGGAGCTGCATAGAGATTCAAACTCAATGCCCCAGGATCAAAGTCCACTGCACTAACCACTAGGCTACTACTTCACAGTTCTCCCACTGTACACAGTTTGAAAATCGCCCCTCAACTGAACAAAACAATAGCTTAGTTCTGTTCCTAATACAGGAAACATTCATGGTGTAAATTCCAACTGAGGTGAAAAGGAATGGTAAGTATACCACTAATGATAAAATGCACTGCTGATATCATTTGAAATGGCCACAGCAGCTGGATTTAGCTGAAATAGGTTGCTGAGACAAGAAATAGCCCCAAACAATGTGACAGCCAGACAGTTTACAATGACTATGCTCCAGCATTACCACGAGACAGATACAAACAGCTGTTTTCCTAAGCTAAACCTCATTAGGATGAAAATAGCAGTGGGGCAATGACAAACTTCTTTGATGTGGTTGGTTCTGGTTTCAGCATGCCCTTGCCAAGCTGCAGGTCTTCTTTCTTGGATCAATTTCAAAACAGTAGATGGAATCTCAATGTGGGGGCTCAACAAACATCATCAGAAAGAACAGGCCAGCGCTATTCCAATACTTCTTCTCAATTCTTTATTGTAAATTCCATCTATGAGCATTGGTGATACAAGAAGTAACACTACTACACATACGCAGCACTGTACACTTGAACATGAAGAGACAGTCCCTGCTCCAAAGAGCTCACAGTCTAGTCAGGACAAATAACGGCTAAGGGAATTACTATGGTGGGAATGATAAAACAGATATGGGTATAGTACAAGCAAATAGGAGAAGTTAAAAGCAGCATCAAAAAGATTTGAAGACAGCCAGAGATGGAGCTTGATGAACAGGCTCAGGAAGTCTATTCCAGGTGTATGGTGCAGCAAGATAAAAGGAACAGAGTCTGGAGGTGGCAGTGGAGGAGAAAAATACAGATAAGAGATATTTACACCCAATAAACAGAGTTCCTGGGTAGAAGTGTAGGAAGAGATAAGGGTGGAGAGGTACTGAGGAGCAGCAGAGTGAATGCACTTGTAAGTCAATAAGTGGATTTTGAACTGTGTACGGGAATGGATAGGGAGTCAATGAAGTGACTTGAGAAGAGGGTTATAGGAGCATTGTAACACTGGCTGAATATAAGTTGTGCAGCAGAATTTTGAACAGATTGAAGGAGACAGATATGGCTTACTGAGACACCTATCAAAAGCAAGTTGCAATAGTCTAAGAGGTGATAAGAGTGTGGATAATGGTTTCGGTAGAGTGCTCAGGAAAGGATGAGTTTTGGTGATATTCTAGAGAAAGAAACGACAGGTTTTAGCAGTCTGTTGGATAGGTGCAGAGAAAGAGATAGGAGTCAAAAATAACCCCAAGGTTACGAGCTGCTGAGACAGGGAGGATGAGAGTGTTATCCACAGAGATAGAGAATGGGGGTGGGGGGGGGGGGGGGTTAGGGGGAAAAAAATAAGAAGTTCAGTCTTGGTCATGTTTAGTTTCAGATGGTGGTGAGACATCCAGCCAGCAATGTCAGACAGGCAGACTGATACTTGGGTCAGGATTCCTGCTGAAATTTTGGATGAGATTTCTGGTGTGGAGAGGTAGATCTGGGAGTCATCAGCATAAAGGTGATACTGAAAACCATGGGATGAGATCAGAGTAACAAAGGAAGAAGTATAGATGGAGACAAGAAGAGGTCCCAAGACAGAGCCCTGAGGTAAGTATACACTAAAAGTGCGATGGGAGAGAAGAAGAAAACCTGGAATGAAGAGCCCTGAAATCCAAGTGAGGACAGCGTATCAAGGAGTAGGCAGTGATCAACAGTCAAAAGCAGCAGATCGAGAAGGATAGGATAGAATAGAGACATTTGGATCTGGCCAGGAACAGGTCATTGGAGACTTTAGGAAGGGCTGTTTCAGTTGAATAAAGAGGGCAAAAGCCAGATTGAACTGGATCAAGAATAGCTTGAGATGAAAGAAAGTCAAGACAACAGTGGTGAACAGCACGTTCAAGTAGCTTGGATAGGAAAGGGAGGAGGGAGATGGGGCAATAGTTGGAAGGACAGTTTGGGTCCAATAAAGGGTTTTTGAGAAGGTGTAACTATGGCATGTTTGAAGGCATCAGGAACAGTTGCAGTGGAAAGTGAAAGATTGAGAATATGACAGGTAGAAGGGATGACAGTAGGAGAGATAGTGCTAAGTAGATGGGTGGGAACAGGATCAGAGGAACAGGTAGTTTGGAGGAAGAAAGAAAATGTGCAGTTTCCTCCTCAGTGATTTCAGAAAAGGAGGCAGGGATTGAAGAAGGGTTGAGAGAATGCACTGAGGGAAGGAGAGGTGGAGGTGACTTGGTTAAGAATTCAAGGTTAATCTTGTGAACCTTATCATGAAAGTACTCAGCCAGAATCTAGGGAGAAAGTGAAGGGGGAGTTGGATGTGAAGGCACTTTGAGGAGAGAGTTCAATGTGGCAAAGAGATGCTGAGAGTTAGATCCAAGAGTTTGTCAACTGCATGAAGTAGTCCTGCTTGGCAAGTGAAAGAGCAGACTGGAATGAGGTCAGCAAGAATCTGAAATGTATGAAGTCAGCATGGGATTTCAGCCAAAGGCATTCAGCAGATCAGGCACAGGATTGAAGGTAGTGGTCGGCCAAGGTTGGGGTTTGGTACACCTTACAGAATGGAGAATGGGAGAAGTGAGTATCCAGAGGAGCTGAGAGAATAGTATTATAGGAAGAGACAGCCTCATTGACAGACTTGGATAACATAGTGGTTGACAAGAAACACTGGAGGCCAGAGTAGAAGAATCAATAGCCTGAAGATTCCTAAATGTATTGGTGGAGATTGGACGGGACTGGGGGGGGGGGGGGGGGGGGGGGGGGGGAGGATGTTTAAGTGTGAAAGTTATCAGATGATGGCCAGAGAGGGGAAGAGCTGAGGCACAGAAACTGGAGGTGAGCAGTTGAAGAAGATAAGATCAAGACAGTGGCCATTCTGGTGAGTAGGGGTAGTGGAGAACAGTTGAAGATTGAAAGAGGTTGTTAAAGCAAGAGACTAAGCAGCATAAGAGTCAGATGGATCATTAGCATCCCTGTCCCAAGACAGAGCCCTGAGGTAAGTATACACTAAAAGTGCGATGGGAGAGATAAGAAGAAAACCAGGAAAGAGCAGATTTCTGAAATCCAAGTGAGGACAGTGTGCCAAGGAGTAGGCTGTGATCAACAGTGTCAAATGCAGCAGAAAGATCGAGAAGGGTGAGGATAGAATAGAGCCCTTTGGATTTAGCCAGGAATAGATCATTGGAGACTTTAGCAAGTGCTGTTTCAGTTGAATGAAGGGGGCAAAAGCCAGATTGGAGTGGATCAAGAATAGCTTGAGAAGAAAGAAAGTTGAGGCAGTGACGGTGGCCAGCAAGTTCTAGTATCTTGGATAAGAAAGGGAGGAGGGAGATGGGGCGATAGTTGGAAGGAGAGGTAGTATCCAGAGAAGATTTTTGAGGCGTGGGGTGACTACGGCATGTTTGAACGCATCAGGGACAGTCGCAGTGGACAGTGACAGATTGAGGATATGACAGATGAAAGGGGTGACAGCAGGAGAGATAGTGTTGAGTAGATAAGTGGGGATAGGGTCAGTGGGGCAGGTGGTTAGTTTTGAGGATGAAAGAAGAAGTAAAGTTTCTTCTTCAGTGATTTCGGAAAAGGGGACAGGGGTGAGAGGGTTGAGAGAGTGGACTAAGGGAAGAGGGGGTGGAGGAGAGCTGGTTGTGAATTCAAGTTTAATCTTGTGACCCTTATTGTGAAAGTAATCAGCCAAAGTCTGGGGAGAAAGTGAAGGGGAGTTGGAGGAGAAGGCACTTTGAGGAGAGAGTTTAGCGTGGCAAAGAGACATTGAGGGTTCGAACCAATAGAGTTAGTCAATTGGATATAATAATCCTGTTTGGCAATTTGGAGAGCAGATTGGAAGGAGGTCAGCAAGAATTTGAAGTGTATGAAGTCAGCATGGTCACGAGATTTAAGCAAAAGGCATTCAGCAGAGCGGGCACAAGAGCGTAGGTAGCAGATAGTAGGGGTCAGCCAAGGCTGGGGTTTGGTACGTTTTAAAGGACGAGACACGGGAGGAGCGAGAGTGTCCAGAGTAGTATTATAGGAAGAGACAGCCTTATTGACGGATTTGGTTGATATAGCAATAGAGAAAAGATTAGAGATACTGGAGGACAGGGTAGAAGGGTTAATAGCCTGTAGATTCCTAAATCTGTTGGTTAGAATAGGACGGGACTGAGGAGGGTGTCTAAGTGTGAAAGTTAAAGATGATGGTCAGATAGGGGAAGAGTTGAGGCAAGGAAATTGGAGAGTGAGCAGTTGGAGAAGAATACAAGATCAAGACAGTGGCCATTCTGGTGAATAGGGACGGTGGAGCACAGTTGAAGATTGAAGGAGGATGTTAAGGCAAGAAATTGAAAAGTATAAGAGTTAGAGGGGTCATTAACATGAAAGTTAAAATCCCCAAGAATGAGGGAAGGAGATGAAGGTTCAAGAAAGAAGGAGAGCCAGGCATCAAAATCAGTGAGAAAGGAAGAGGGGGATTTAGCAGGGGGTCGATAAATGACTGCAACCCGGAGAGGTAGAGGAGCGAATAGATGGATTTAGTGGACTTCGAAGGAAGAAAAGCAGTGAGACTGAAGTGGAAGAATGGATTGAAATTTACAGGAGGGTGAGAGTAGTAGCCTGACACTGCCTCTGCGGCCAACTGAGCGAGTATGGGAGGAGAGATAACCTCCTTGACATAGAGCTGTAACTGAAGCAGAGTCTTCAGGGTAAATCCAGGATTCAGTTAGGGCAAGCAGATGAAGGGTATGAGAGATAAAGAGATCATGGATGTAGGAGAGTTTGTTGCAGACAGAGCGGGCGTTCCATAGAGCACAAGAGAAGGGCAGAGAAGTGTGTGTGGGGGGGGGGGGGGGAGAGGAATTGAAATAAGATTGGAGGTATCATGGTAAGGCCTGCACAAATAGGATGAGGGCTGATGTGGGGGGCGAGGATTGGGATTAATGTCACCAGCGGAGAACAGGAGAAGGAGTAGGAGAGTAGGAGAGGTATGACGACAGCGACGAAGGCGAGATGAATTCAGGTAAAAAGGCGAGGGGTGAATGGAAGGAAGGAAGAAAGTGTTGAAGGTTGAGAGCTGTGAAGAAGGGGGTGGAAAAGAGATGGTGAGCACAGGGATAGAGGTGATGAATACAGAGGAAAGAATGTGTTCCTACGGTGGGAAGTGGGTTCATAAGGAGAAACAGATTGGGAAGGGATCGTGCCAAGAACAGCAGGTGTACAGGAGCCATGAGAATAGCAGATTATGGTACAGAAATGCTCAGAATAAGCTGAAGGGGGTGGAGGTTCAGATAGGCTCAGAGCAATTAGGAGGGGGATGGTATAGGCATTAGAGGTAATAGCCAATAATACAAGATAATACAATTCAGGGTAATGCATATGCAGTAGTAGAATAGCCAATAATAGTAGACAGTTAGATAGCTAGACAGTTAGCTAACAGTCACAAACAGAGTTGAGGCAGCAAGGCTGCAGGCTGGAACAAAGGAGTAGAGGTTGCAGGATTGGATTTTAAGCTGCAGATGGAGCAGGCTGGAAGGATAGTGCAGGCTGAACTGATGCAGGCTGGAACAGATGGTCAATGATGATCACAAGTGAGGGTGCTCATAGTCCAATTATCCAAAAACCCTGACAGGGATCCTAGTTTCACCAATAGTTTCCTCAAGGAGTATCACATTTTTCTCCAAAGGTGGACAGCAGCTCCAGCACCCCACTAGATGAGTGTCTGCCGATGGGTCTTGGGCAGACGCGCCAATCCTTGGCGAAAAAACACCTCCAAGCCAGGCCCGACCTCGTGGCGTGGGACAGAGGACCAATGAGCATGGAGCAGCACAGGAATGTCCACCCCGCAGGAGCAAGGGAAGCTCAGCCGGAACTCTAACCAAGGATCGAGAATAGCGTTTCTCAGCCGCGGATAGCCGAGCTTAAAGACCACCAGCACATTGAAGGGAGCAAGTGACAACTGCCAAACTGGGAGGGAAGTGGGAGAGAGATGGCCAAACCATGGGAGAGGGATGCCATACCAGGAGAGTGGGAAGGAGAGCTAGAGAATGCGGGACCTGCAGGGAAAAGGAGGGAAACACGGGGGGAAGAGGGGAGAAGAGAGAAGGAAATTAAATGATGCTGGAATCTGTAAGGGAAGGAAGAAGAGATAGATAGTGGACTCATGAGAAATGGGAGCCCGGGGGGGGGGGGGGGGGGGGGAGGGAGGTGTCAAAAGGCAGGAGAAGAGGGTCCTTTGATGAAATTCCTGATGAGGAAAGGGAGGGGAGAGGGAGATATGCTGGACATGGAGAAAAATAGAAATACAGAGGGATGATGCTGGACAGGGGATAGGGCAAGGGACAAGGGAAATATTAGACTGGGCGATAGACATGGAGAGAGAAAAAATACCAAATGGACCAAGAGACCCTGGCAAGAGTTAGAAGACAGAAGAAAAGCAGAAACCAGAGACTGGGACTCCTCTCATGCCATCCTCTATCCGCTTCAATCCGGTTTTCGCCCTCTACACTCGACAGAAACGGCAGTGTCTGTAATGACCTGTTCCTTGCCAAATCCAAAGGTCATTACTCCATCCTCCTCGACCTATCCGCCACTTTTGACACTGTCAATCACAACTTACTTCTCGCCACACTATCCTCATTTGGGTTCCAGGGCTCTGTCCTCTCCTGGTTCTCCTCCTATCTCTCCCACCGTACCATTCTCATGGATCTTCCTCCACCCCCATCCCGCTCTCTGTTCCTCAGGGATCTGTCCTTGGATCCCTTCATTTTTCAATCTACACCTCTTCCCTGGGCTCGCTGATCTCATCTCATGGTTTCCAATATCATCTTTATGCTGACAACACCCAGCTCTCTCTCTCTACACCAGACATCACTGCGGAAACCCAGGCCAAAGTTTCGGCCTGCTTATCTGACATTGCTGCCTGGATGTCCAACCGCCACCTGAAACTAAACATGGCCAAGACCGAGCTTATTACCTTTCCACCCAAACCTACTTCTCCTCTCCCTCCACTCTCTCTCTCAGTTGATAACACCCTCATCCTCCCCGTCTCATCTGCCCGCAACCTCGGAGTCATCTTCGACTCCTCCCTCTCCTTCTCTGCACATATCCAGCAGACAGCCAAGACCTGTCGCTTCTCTCTCTATAACATCAGCAAAATTCACCCTTTCCTCCCTCTCCTTCTCTGCACATATCCAGCAGACAGCCAAGACCTGTCGCTTCTCTCTCTATAACATCAGCAAAATTCACCCTTTCCTCTCTGAACACACCACCCGAACTATCATCCACTCTCTCATTACCTCTCACCTTGACTACTGCAACCTACTCCTCACTGGCCTCCCACTTAGCCATCTATCCCCCCTTCAATCCGTTCAGAACTCTGCTGCACGTCTTATCTTCCGTCTGGACTGATATGCCCATATCACCCCTCTCCTCAAGTCACTTCACTGGCTTCCAATCAGGTACCGCATACAATTCAAGCTTCTCCTACTTACCTACAAATGCACTCGATCTGCAGCCCCTCACTACCTCTCATCTCCCCCTACGTTCCTACCCGTAACCTCCGCTCACAGGTCAAATCCCTCCTCTCAGTACCCTTCTCCACCACTGCCAACTCCAGGCTCTGCCCTTTCTGCCTCGCCTCACCCTATGCTTGGAATAAACTCCCTGAGCCCATACGCCAAGCCCCCTCCTTGCCCATCATCAAATCCTTACTCAACGCCCACCTCTTCAATGTCACCTTCGGCACATAACCATTTACCTCTATTGACGAATTCTAGACTGCCCCAACTTGACATTTCGCCCTTTAGATTGTAAGCTCCTTTGAGAAGGGACTGTCCTTCTTTGTTTAATTGTACAGCGCTGCGTAACCCTAGTAGCAGTAACATGATGAATTTCATTTTTATTTACTGATTGGAATATGTAAGTTTTTGAAATGTACATCTGCCAGAGCTGGTTTAGACATAGCTGGGGCCCTGTGAGAAAAACCTCACTCACTGGCCTTCAATTTCCAGCACAGTGGTACATAAGTACTGCCATACTGGGATAGACCAAAGGTCCATCAAGCCCAGCATCCTGTTTCCAATAGTGGCCAATCCAGGTCACAAATACCTGGCAAGTTCCCAAAAAAGTATAAGACATTTTATGCTACTTATCCCAGAAATAGTGGATTTTCCCCAAGTCTAATTTAATAATGGCTATGGACTTGTTCTTTAGGAAGCTATCCAAATCTTTTTTAAACTCTGGTAAGCTAACCGCCTTTACCACATTCTCTGGCAATGAATTCCACAGTTTAATTACACGTTGAGCTAAGAAAAAGTTTCTCAGATTCATTTTAAATTTACTACTTTGTAGCTTCATCGCATGCCCCCTAGTCCTAGTATTTTTAGAAAGTGTAAAACAGATGCTTCACATCTATCCATTCCACTCCACACATTATTTTATAGACCTCTATCATATCACTCCTCAGCCGTCTTTTCTCCAAGCTGAACAACCCTAGCCGCTTTAGCCTTTCCTCATAGGGATGTTGTCCCATCCCCTTTATCATTTTCGTCACCCTTCTCTGCACCTTTTCTAATTCCACTATATCTTTTTGAGATACGGCGACCAGAATTGAACACAATATTCGAGGTGCAGTTGCACCATGGAGCGATACAAAGGCATTATAACGTCCTCATTTTTGTTTTCCATTCCTAATAATACCTAACATTTTATTTGTTTTCTTAGCTGCAGCAGAAGGTATCAACGTATCAACGACGACACCTAGATCCCTTTCTTGGTCCGTGACTCCTAACGTGGAATCTTGCATGACGTAGCTATAATTCGGGTTCCTCTTTCCCACATGTATCACTTGGTACTTGCTCACATTAAACGTCATCTGCCATTTAGACGCCCAGTCTCGTAAAGTCCTTGTAACTTTTCACAATCCTCCTGTGGTGTCATCAGCAAATTTAATTACCTCACTAGTTGCTCCCATCTCTAGGTCATTTATAAGTATGTTAAAAAGCAGCGGTCCCAGCACAGACCCCTGGGGAACCCACTAACTACCCTTCTCCATTGAGAATACTGATCATTTAACCCTACTCTCCATTTTCTATCTTTTAACCAGTTTTTAATCCACAATAGGACAGTACCTCCTAACCCATGACTCTCCAGTTTCCTCTAGAGTCTTTCATGAGGTACTTTGTCAAATGCCTTCTGAAAATCCAGATACACAATGGGGCTCATTTTCAAAGCCTCCCAAAGTTCCATAGAAACCTATGGAACTTAGCCTCCCAAAGTGCTTTGAAAATATGCCTCAAGGTCAACCAGTTCACCTTTAGCCACATGTTGGTTCACCCCTTCAAAGAAATGTAAGATTGGTGAGGCAAGATTTCCCTTCACTAAATCTATGTTGGCTTTGTCTCATTAAGCCATGCTTTTGAATATGCTCTGTAATTTTGTTCTTCATAATAGTCTCTACCATTTTGCCCGGCACCAACGTCAGACTCACTGGTCTATAATTTCCCGGATCTCCTCTGGAACCTTTTTTTTTAAAATCGGCATTACATTGGCCACCATCCAATCTTCCGGTACCACGCTCAATTTTAAAGGATAAATTACATATTACTAACAATAGTTCTGCAAGTTCATTTTTCAGTTCTATCAGTACTCTGGGATGAATACCATCCGGTCCAGGAGGTATCACACTTTTAGCCAGAGCAAGCCTGCTTATATGCCACAGAACCTATACACACAACATAAAGACAGAGAACATCAAAGTTAGTAAAAAATAAATTACACATAATTTATATCTGTAGAAAAAAAAAATACCAATTATTATAGTTTTGCTGTGGGAGGAGGTGATAAGTCCCTGTGCACCCTGACTATAGGCTGAAGAGGCCTCCTCTTGGGCACCAACTACTGCTTCTCTCTTATCCTGGAAGAGTATAGACAGTGTGTCGTGGTGAGACTGAAAGAGAAAATAGATAAGTATCACATTAGATATCAGATAAAGAGAGAAATGGCCCATCTTCTCTGCCCAGTAAAGTGGTTAGGGTTAAGACTGCAGCTCCATACATGCTATTTCTCTGCAGGGCTGTGGAGTCGGCCCACCAAACCAACTCCAACTCCTACTGATTAGATCCAGGACAAAAAAAATGTAAAGCCTAAAGTACTGGTAAATATAACTTATATTTACCATTAGATCCAGAGCATACATAAGTATAAAATTTGTTACATTTGCATCCCACATTTTCCCACCTATTTACGTAGTACCGTAATGGCGGTAGCCAATTCCGGTATGAACAAGTACAAAGTGATGTTGTGGTATAATAAAGATCATGTAGAATAAAAATCATTTTTATCAAAATGAAAAAAACTTACATTATAATATATGGTACATTTATTTTGAAGCTGGAGTCACAGTACATTTTTACTGACTCCACCCAAACTCCATGGCCCTGCCTCCTTGTCTTTTTACAAGCATTAAAAAACAAACAAACCTGTTTTACCACTGTTTTGAGCCAAACCTCTTTTACTATGAAGGGGTATGTGTTCATCCCTTGTCTATTTATTTATTAGGACTTATTTACCACCTTTTTGAAAGAATTCACTTAAGGCTGTGCACAGTAAGAATAAATCAAACATAAGCAATAGACAATTACAGAAGTAAAAATATTCAAATAATATAAAGTATGGCATGGAGGGGCATTTTCAATATGAAATCTTAAGTCTGACTTTGGACGTTTTGCTAAAAACGTCCAAAATCTGAATAGAAAAGAAGGTAATTTTCAAAAAACGTCTTATCTTTTGTTTTTGAAAATACTGTTTCTAACAAGGTTTTTTATGCTTTGGGTTTTTTTTTTTTTTTTTTGAAAATGGACCAAAAAGCAAGACGTCCAAGTGAAAATCAAGCCATTGGGGATATAGAAGGGGCCAGTATTTTTGGTAGACTGATCCCCCCAGACATCCATGGAGATAAATTGGGCACCCTAGGGGGCACTGCAATGGACTTCAAAAACATGCTCACAGGTACACATCTCACCGTTGCGCCCTTATTTTCTCTGCTGAGCCCCCCAAAACCTACAATAGCCCTTATGTTGAAGGGGCACCTATATGTGGTACAGTGGGTTTCTGGTGAGTTTTGGAGGGCTCACAGTTTCCACCACATATGTGACAAGTACAGGGTGATACAGTCCCCCACTCCATGGTGCAATGACCACTACACTACTCCATGGACCTGCATGCTGCTCTAATAGACCTGCCTCTAACATATGAGGCTGGGAAATCATTTTTATTCACATTTTTTTGTGGGGGGGGGGGGGGTATCACCCCCCCCCCCCCCAATTCCCTCCAGTGGTCATCTGGTCATTTAGGGCACCCTTTTGGGCCTTATTTGTTATAAAAACAGGTCTAGCTCAAAACGTCTTAGTTTTAGTCCTGGACAGTTTTGTTAGTGATAGAATTCCAAAGACAAGACTGTATGGGGACCACACAAGGCAAGGAGAGCAAGAGAAGGCAAAAAATGCAGCAGATGCAATACCTAGAAAAGGGAATACTCTCTTCCATTCCAGGCTAAACCCCTGAAAAAATGTATGCAACCCTAAACTGAAGGGCTCAAGGTCCCTACAGAGGCAGCTGAATTGTCTGTATGCTCAAGCACAAAGGAAGAAAGCAGAAAAAGAGAAGACAATTACACATATGAACAAAAAATAAGAATGTAGAATGCAATGAAGATGAAACATACACCAAGGGATTCTTTTACTAAGTTCCAGGACTCACTCAGGAATCCTGCGATGTTTCGAACTGGCGTGCACTGGAAGGGCATGTTTGGAGGGGACAAACAGTTGGCATTCCTGAACTAATTAGCACATCCGCATTACTGCAGACTAACTGGTTAGTGCAGGATTACTGCATGAGCCCTTAACACCTACAAAATAGGTGCTCACGTGGTAATTCTTTTTAATGGTCACGTGTTAATGGCAACATGAGCACATGGCCATTAATGTAAAAAAAATAAAAAATATGAAAGCCATTTTCTGCTGTAGTAAGGATGGCCTTAGCAAGTGAGAAAAACCTGTGAAAGGGCACACTAAGGCCACTTTATCACAACTTAGTAAAATGACCACCAAGAGCGCTATTCAGACCTATGACTACAACCTAAAGGTAAGCAAATGATTTATTTGCTTATTTTTATACTTGATATTCAGTAGCCCTTTGAGCTAGGGCTGCTGCATATGCAGCCTAACTACTCATCCATTTAAGATAGTACTGCTATTTGTGTGGTCCCCTTAAAACAGATAAATGTATCCAGGCAGCAGCAGAATATTGCTGCTTTCTAAATATAATTTTTGCCCTGCCTCCAGAAGGCCCCTGGTTGCTTCTAGTATTTAGAAAGAGATACATTTTGGCCAGATGCATACAATTTTAAAGAAAAAGAACTTGCATGTGAAATTGAATTTAGGTCCTAGTGTCCCTAAGTAATGCAAGGGTTAATTACAGAAAATATCCTCTACTGTGTGAGAAAGAAATAGTGTATGGGAGAATTGAGAAGGGAAAGGGGACTTGAAATACTGCCTGTGGTTTTTGCAACTACATTCAAAGTGGTTTACATGGTATATACAGGTACCTATGTGTACCTGGAGCAATGGAGGGTTAAGTGACTTGCCCCGAGTCACGAGTTGCAGTGAGAATTGAACCCAGTTCCCCTGCATCAAAGTCCGCTGCACTAACCACTAACAGCCTTTCTATTTTTAATTAAAAATCAGAAGTGTTCCTTTGCTTGTAAATTATACAAAAAAGGCACACAGCCTGATGAAAGGTTGAAGTCAGAATTATGGTGCCATGCTGTGCTGTATGTGTACTGTATTTATTGACTTCCATTGGCCAGTCTCTTAATAAAGGGAAACTTTCAGCTGGCAACGATGTGTTTAATGTTTTTCCTTGACTCACACTTTGCCCCCAATGACGGCTACATACAGTGGGGGAAATAAGTATTTGATCCCTTGCTGATTTTGTAAGTTTGCCCACTGACAAAGACATGAGCAGCCCATAATTGAAGGGTAGGTTATTGGTAACAGTGAGAGATAGCACATCACAAATTAAATCCGGAAAATCACATTGTGGAAAGTATATGAATTTATTTGCATTCTGCAGAGGGAAATAAGTATTTGATCCCCCACCAACCAGTAAGAGATCTGGCCCCTACAGACCAGGTAGATGCTCCAAATCAACTCGTTACCTGCATGACAGACAGCTGTCGGCAATGGTCACCTGTATGAAAGACACCTGTCCACAGACTCAGTGAATCAGTCAGACTCTAACCTCTACAAAATGGCCAAGAGCAAGGAGCTGTCTAAGGATGTCAGGGACAAGATCATACACCTGCACAAGGCTGGAATGGGCTACAAAACCATCAGTAAGACGCTGGGCGAGAAGGAGACAACTGTTGGTGCCATAGTAAGAAAATGGAAGAAGTACAAAATGACTGTCAATCGACAAAGATCTGGGGCTCCACGCAAAATCTCACCTCGTGGGGTATCCTTGATCATGAGGAAGGTTAGAAATCAGCCTACAACTACAAGGGGGGAACTTGTCAATGATCTCAAGGCAGCTGGGACCACTGTCACCACGAAAACCATTGGTAACACATTACGACATAACGGATTGCAATCCTGCAGTGCCCGCAAGGTCCCCCTGCTCCGGAAGGCACATGTGACGGCCCGTCTGAAGTTTGCCAGTGAACACCTGGATGATGCCGAGAGTGATTGGGAGAAGGTGCTGTGGTCAGATGAGACAAAAATTGAGCTCTTTGGCATGAACTCAACTCGCCATGTTTGGAGGAAGAGAAATGCTGCCTATGACCCAAAGAACACCGTCCCCACTGTCAAGCATGGAGGTGGAAATGTTATGTTTTGGGGGTGTTTCTCTGCTAAGGGCACAGGACTACTTCACCGCATCAATGGGAGAATGGATGGGGCCATGTACCGTACAATTCTGAGTGACAACCTCCTTCCCTCCGCCAGGGCCTTAAAAATGGGTCGTGGCTGGGTCTTCCAGCACGACAATGACCCAAAACATACAGCCAAGGCAACAAAGGAGTGGCTCAGGAAGAAGCACATTAGGGTCATGGAGTGGCCTAGCCAGTCACCAGACCTTAATCCCATTGAAAACTTATGGAGGGAGCTGAAGCTGCGAGTTGCCAAGCGACAGCCCAGAACTCTTAATGATTTAGAGATGATCTGCAAAGAGGAGTGGACCAAAATTCCTCCTGACATGTGTGCAAACCTCATCATCAACTACAGAAGACGTCTGACCGCTGTGCTTGCCAACAAGGGTTTTGCCACCAAGTATTAGATCTTGTTTGCCAGAGGGATTAAATACTTATTTCCCTCTGCAGAATGCAAATAAATTCATATACTTTCCACAATGTGATTTTCCGGATTTAATTTGTGATGTGCTATCTCTCACTGTTACCAATAACCTACCCTTCAATTATGGGCTGCTCATGTCTTTGTCAGTGGGCAAACTTACAAAATCAGCAAGGGATCAAATACTTATTTCCCCCACTGTATGTGCTTTTGAATAATCATTCATTTTCATGGCTTCATCGCATTCGTTCTATCAGTCATTTTCTGGACTTCATATCATTACATACATTAATTCATGCCTTTGTCATTTCACTTATGGACTACTGTAATTTGGTTTTCTGTGGCATTTCCGCCTTTCTTCTTCGTTGTTTTCTGTGCAAAGCCAAGTGCTATGATAATGTACCTCCTCTAATTTATCCAGTGGCAGTGGCTTCTAGTCTGTTTTAGATGTTCATATAAAAATTCTTTATCCAGCCCTTCATCAGAACCGTCCTTCCTATTTATCATTAATCACAATTCCATATACTCCCTCTCGATTGTTGCATTCGCTCGATTCCAATATATAAAAGTTGCTCGCTATGAGTCTACTCAGCACTCTGTGTATTTTTTCATAGCTCCTTCACTTTGGAATAGCTTACCATCATACTTACGTCTTGAACTTTCCTTCCTGAAGTTTAAGTCTTTGCTTAAGCATACTTTTTCGAACTAGCATTTGGGACAAAATTGCCCTTAGTAAAGCCTAACTAGCCTGTATGTCAATTTGCATTTATGGCTAAGAATTTCTATTTGCTGTTAAATTGTTTTGAATGAGCCTTATGTATGATGTCTCTATCTTATATTTTAATGGTGTTCTCTTTCTAAAAGCTTTGTTTTGTATTAGTGAGTCACCTTGACCCTATTTGGAATATGGTGGGATATCAAGATTAAACAAAAACATTTTCATTTTTCCCTGAGAGTTTACAGCAACAAAAATGTGGGGGGGGGGGGGGGGGGGGGGGGGTGCATAAAAATATATTTTTAAGGTAAATATCAGGATTCGTTTTAGTAGATATTATTCTTGTAGACCTGCCTACCATGAATCAAGTTGTCAGAAGCATTGTTCAGTCTCTCCTCCTGTGCCAACAAGGACTATGGAGTGTACTCAGGATGTGGAAGGAGGCACGAGAGGAGTGAGACAAAGCTAGGTCTGTCACACATTCCGCAGGACCAAAAAAAAATCATCCATGCTGAGCTACAAAATGAGGGCGATAAAACCAAAATAGAAAATAAAGGGATACATTTTGATTGAACTAGCTTTTGGAGGCCAAAATCTCCTTCCTCAGTAGCAAAAGATCAACAATGACCAACACTGGGGTGCAAATCAGTAAAATTTAGTTTACACTGAAAAAAAAAGCTTAGATATAACAATGAACAGTACAACTCTGTCAGTCTATGCTTTTTCTTTGCAGGTAACAGAACAGAAATGAAGGAATCCGATAGTACACACACACAGGCCAAAGGCACAAACAGAAATCATGTACGATGAAAAAGCTGGACTAAGTGGCATGAAGATAGAAGACATTAGAATACAGTAAGCCAAACAAGAAGGGCAAACAGTTGTGCCACACAAGCAGTCATTCTGGATGACAGATGTGTAAAGAGACTTAGTCATAGCCCTTGTCCTCCAGTATGCCTATGTCTAGTAGCACTATAGAAACGATTAGTAGTAGTAAAGGCATATTGAACTTTTATATGGGATGGGTGAGAAGGGATGTTGGCATACACGTGTATGAGGGTGGGATGGGATAACGTATGTGCATCTGTGAGAAGTAGTATCAGTGTGTGTCACTCTCCAGAAGTCAGCAGCTTCTGAAGCTCATTTCTATAGACCAGCATGCTACTCTCCAGCTAGCTCCACAGTTCTCTTTGGTAGGCCTCAGATCTATATGAATCTTCTACTGATTCCTTATCTCCACAGCTCTCACTGACAGGCCTCAGACTTGCTCACCAATTTTCTACTCCAGATGCTCTACAGCTCCATATCCCTCTTTCCTTCAGGCTTCAGATGCCACAGCATCTTCCACTTTGCAGCTCTCCTTCCCTTTCCCCCTTTGAAACCTCTGATCAGTTATGCCTCCCCCTGGTGCCACAGCTTCACTACCCATGTCACCTAATTACCTACGGTGAAGCCCTGAGATACATGACAGACCAACCAGAAACACATCCAAATCAACACGAACATATCTAAATCTGCACTACCAAAGCTGCAAAGGACTTAAATACAAATCAACTTACGCATCCAGTTTTTCCTACATAAGCACACAACTGTGGAACGCATTACCAAAAGCCTTGAAAACAATGTACGACCACCTAAACTTCCGGAAATCACTAAAGACTGACCTGTTTAAAAAGGCATACCCCGCAGATCCAACTTAAATGCCTGATCTCTGCAACACAACAAAAGTAAAGTACGTAATGGACAAAACACAACTCTTCCGCTGACTGTTCCACATGAACGTTATCTTACCACAACATCACTTTGTATTTGTTCATATCGGAGTCTGCAAACGCCTCTCCGGTACTATGTAAGCCACATTGATCCTGCAAATAGGTGGGAAAATGTGGGATACAAATGCAACAAATAAATAAATAAATTAAATAAATAATAGATCTTGGAACCGCCTACTACAGTTCTCCTCTCCTCTTAAGCCTCTGGCTCCTTTTCACGTCAAACTCTAAACTGGTTGGTACAATAATGCTTCTCTCCCAGCTTAACCGAGACTGAACTTCTTACATTTTCTCTCAAACTCACTCTGCCTTCTACATATTTCTGTCTCAGTGAATAACACCATTCTACTTTACCCCATGGTTGTGGGCTGAGAGAACCAGCTTTGGCTTCTCTTTCCTTCTCTATTCACGTTTAAAATGCTAAAAAAATGTGTAATTTATATATCTATATAATACCACAGAAATTCAGGCCTTAAACTTGTATACAAATAGAAAATGGAACTAAGGGGCAGGCAGGCCAGGGGCAGAAGCACCAGAATACAGGCAAACAGCAAAGTCAGGGTCCAGTGCTGTTCTCCAGGCTCACCCCTCCCCTCCTCTTTACAAATTGCTGAAAAAACTGCATTCCAAGATAGTCCCCCAGAAATAGGGGAAGGGACCAAACAAACCAATTTCCATCCCTGCCCCTGCACCCCCCCCCCCCCCCCACTTCTCTAATTACTGATGCTGTGTTGGGCAAATTAATACTAGGGCCATGGCACCAGTAGTCCACACCATCCCACTGCATATGCCCAGAAATCAAGCCCTGCCAAAATCTACTATTTCCTCACCCATTTAGAACACTACATTCTGGGGGACTTCACATGCTCTGTTCCAAGATGGACGCGTGATTGAGCAGCACTTCCCAGTGACTAAACATAGATACATCAGCCCCTACAAACTGTGCATACAGTCTCTTAATGCTCATTTTGATTATGGCAACTAGATCGGTTAAAAATGATCATGCATATACAGTGTATTCTGCCAAGAGATCCAAAACTGATCCTTCAACTCCAGAGACAACAGCTTTGCCACCAACTACTCTCTCTGACTCCATAGCTGAAGATATTAAGATCCTCCGTGAGTTAATGCAACAAAACCTAACTAGTACTTCAGAAATCAAGCCAGAAATATCCGAGATGTCTTCCCTTCTCTCTAAATATAATTTATACCTAGAGTCTCTGGAGGAATGCATGACAGCTCATGACACACAAACCTTGTCTTTTCAACAGCGCTTTCTAAAAATGGATGCAATGCATTTTGAAATTGTGGACTTAGCGAATAGAATGCGTAGAAACAACATTCACGTAATTGGGTTACCTGAATCTTGTGAAGGTAAAGATTTAATTTAATTTCTACAAAAACTCTTCTTCCACAAGTCCTGGGTGTCGAGTTCCACCCTCAACATAGCACACCGTCTCGCCCTCTCAAAGATCTGAAAGTCACGCACTCAGTGATTTTATGGCTCCTTCACTTCAATCATGTGCTTCAGACATTGAAATCTGCTTGATCCAAAAAGTTACTGGAATTCTAAAGGAAGAAAATGATTTTTACTCCCGATCTCACAAAAACCACTGCACATGCTCACAAGAGCTTTTTGGATATGCACCCTAAACTGAAGTCAATAGGAGTGTAATATGGACTACTACATCCAGCTAAAATGAAAATTACAAAGTTTTTGACAACCCCCCCCCCCCCCCCCGAGTCCTTGTGTTCTTTTTTGGATGTACAATCTGAGCCTATGAAGTGACTTTCTTCTAAAGATCACATATTAACTACTGTTTTCCATTTTCTACATATAATTTTCTCTTAAAATGTCACTACTTTTGCTCTTACGCGAACTTCATGGTTGACCATGACCCCAATCTTCAATTATGTGTTCTAGTTATACTTGTTATAACTGTTTTTTTGTTCCCTGCCTTGATATTGAGGTCTACCCTGCAGACTTTCCAGAATTCTCATGAATATATCTCTTTCAGCTTAGAGAATGACATGAGGATGGGGACGAGGCCAAACTTTGTCCCTGTGTCATTTTCTACTTTAAAGCCAGTTAATGAACTGGACTGTTATTTATGTTTGAGTGATGCAGACAACGATATTTTGATTTTTTGGAACAAGCAGCAAACATGCTGGCCACAGCTAGCAAAATTTGTATGGGGGGGATCCTGTACATTTTGCTACCAGCACGTCTTCTATTGCAGGAAGGAGTGTGGAAGACAGAAGAACTAGACTGAATCCTGAGATTGTTGATGACTTCTTATTCATCCACAGATTAAAAAATCATAACAGTACTTCATAGGGCATATTTCTCCCCTCTGGGGCATACAGAACGGATTGTATTTGTACCCCTGAACATTTTAACAGGGCAGATTAGGATTCCTTGGGGTAGTAGAAATCAGCTATTGTTGGGGTTGGAAGGGTAGAGGGTGGTGGTGAGGAGGGTTATTATAGCTGCTCACTGTTATTGTTTTCTATTTGTAATTTATACACAACAATTGCACAGCATATTGTTCCTTTTTATACTTTAATAAAAAGATTTAAATATAAGATCATAATTGTTTGAGGCTTCTGCAGATGAGGACAGAGCCCATGGGGACAGGACAGGGACGGAACCTGAGGGGAAGGGGCAGGGATGAGGACAAACTTTGTCCCCGTGTCATTCTGTATTTCAGCTCCCTGGATTGCTCTTCTAGATGCCTGATTCACGCTTTGTCACCCTGAATGTTAAAGGCATTACCTATTTACTTTATCTTAAAATGTCTTAAGGCTAAGAATCACATATCTGAAGTTGAAGCAAAAACTTCACTGGAAACTATTTCAAATATTGCTATGCTGCCCCTGCAAAAGGCAAAAAAAAAAAAAAAAAAAGGTCATTACCCTTATTCGTAAAATGATAGGGTTTCATTGTGACTTCTACGATCCCGACAGTCAATGGTTTTATCTAGAAGGCACAATTATGGGTAAACTCATTATTCTATTCAACGTTTATGCCCCAAACACAGATGATCCTGGTTTTTCCATTCATTAATCTCTGGAAACAACATTTCCTGCTCTTCAAATACTTTATAGGAGATTTTAATTTTCCAATGGACCCATTCATTAGTAGAACATCGAACTGTCGCCCTACGAAACTGAAATCCGGAGCCATATTTACATCCCTTATGCAGGAATATGGCTGGTCCGACCTTTGGTAACTTCTACACCCAATGGACAGAGAACATCAAATTGTCGCCCTACGAAACTGAAATCCAGAGCCATTTTTACCTCCCTTATGCAGGAATATGTCCAGTCTGACCTTTGGCAACTTCTACACCCGATGGACAGAGAATACTCTGTTCCTCTCCACATCTTACATTTTCCAGACTAGACTATTTTTTTGGCTCTAAAGATATTGTCTCCTTCCTTAAATCCTCCAAGATCCATGACATTATTGTGTCCACACAGCAGTGTCGTGTGTCCTAAACTGGTCTCCTGATACCTCAAATCACTGTTGCTGGAGAATGAACCTCACAATTCCTATCTGATGACAAACTTATAGCCCATATCAAGGCTCTATTGGAAGATTTCTTTCAACGTAATACTTCACCAAACTTACGCTACTCCATTATCTGGGAATCCTATACGGCATGGATAAGGAGTGAGTCAATACAGTGCTTTACAGAAGAAACAAGATCTGGAACTATTATTGGAGAAAAAGAAATCCATGTATTAGAATCTACTTTATTCAAAAACTACTACCAATTCCTTCTCCCAACTATATAAACTCAAATTTAAATACAATCACATTTTGAGCCAAATAGCAAATGCCATTCATTTCAAGCAAAGATCTATTACGAATTGGTTAATAAGACAGGTAAACTCCTGGCTAATTACATTAAAGGTAGAAGAATTAAACAACGAATCGCCAGAATCAAGATTTCCTCTGGTTCCCTGTCAACTTCATCCTCAGATATCCTGAATGCTTTCAAGACTTCTACTCCAAACTATATATCTCTGAATCTTCTGCTTCAGATGATGCCATTTCTCACTCAGTGAACCTTCCTCGTCTTGACCCTACTGCTATTTCCATCTTGGCACGGGACATTAAACCGGAAGAAATTCTTGGCTATCAAATCACTAGCTCTGCCAAAACACCAGGCCCAGACAAGTTGCCAGCGTAATTTTTTAAATTCTTTGCTGCATTACTTGTTCCCAAATTGAACTTATATTTTCAAGATCTCATATCTAATAGTTTTCATTTGGGTCACATCTTAGAAGCCACTGTTGTCCTACTGAAACCAATTGTGACCCACAACTGGTTCAGAATTATCGTCCTATATTCTTTTTAAATTTAGGTTACAAGATTTTTACCAAGATTACTGGTCACTAGGCTGGAACAAGTGATAGTCCCTCTCATCCATCCAGACCAAGTTGGCTTTTTAAAGAGCAGGTTTGGGTCAGACTAGAATTTTTTTGACATCTTCTCCACTTTGCCCGTTCGAAGTCTGATCCTATCGTGGCAGTTGCCATAGATGCTGAAAAGGTCTTCGATCTGGTGGAGATACTTATTTTATGTTACTTTGGTTTCCCGGACTCTTTTATTCAAATTATTCGATTTTTATTTTCCTCCCTCTCAGCAAACATTTTAGCAAATGGAAAGTTGTCCGACTCTTTTATATTACAAAAAGGAACTCGACGGGGTTGTTCCATCTTCCCATTATTATTTAATTTAGCCCTGGAGCCACTTCTTGCCAAAATTAGGCAAGATCCTTGGTATTCAGTTTAAGCATTTAGAGTTTAAACTATCAGCTTATGCTGATGACATCTTACTATACTTATCTAATCCTCAACAATAATTACCTACTCTCACTCAAATTGTCTGTCTTCTCCTCCATTTCTGGTTATGAAGTAAATTGGGATAAGACAGAGCTTATGCCACTTAATGATCTCTGTATTCCATTTATTTTATTTTAGTTACATTTGTACCCCGTGCTTTCCCACTCATGGCAGGCTCAATGCGGCTTACATGGGGCAATGGAGGGTTAAGTGACTTGCTCAGAGTCACAAGGAGCTGCCTGTGCCTGAAGTGGGAATTGAACTCAGTTCCCCAGGACCAAAGTCCACCACCTTAACCACTAGGCCACTCCTCCATTCCCAACTGCCCATTTAAATGGGTTACCACGTCTATTAAATACTTGGGTGTGTATTTTGACAGACAAATTACCTCCTCAGAGAATATTAACATGGACAGATTTATAGACGAAGTGAATCATACCTTGGCCCCTTGGTCACCACTTCACCTTTCATGGTGGGGCCGTCTGGATTCTTTGAAAATGGTCATTGAATATATCATCTTCTCAATATGTTTCCTATTTTATTTCCAATTTCCTTTTATACCTCACTAGAAAAAAAGTCATGTCCAAATTTCTCTGGGCTGGTAAACCACCTAGAAAATCATTATCCAAACTAAAAGCTCCTAGATCGGCTGGCAGAGTAGCATTTGCTGACCTTTTATTTTACCATAAGGCCTTGAAACTATGCCAGGGTGCAATATGGCTCAAATTTGATTTCAAACAATACTACTTCTCAAAGACTGTTACAAATTGAAGAAAGCTTTATTGCATCCCATCCCTTTGTCTAAATCTCCAGGTATAGCTCTACCTCCTTGTTTCATTTCTAATCCTATTGTTAAAATTACTTACAACCTCCTTAAGAACTAGATTTTATTTATTTATGTTACATTTGTACCCCGCGCTTTCCCACTCATGGCAGGCTCAATGCGGGGGGCAATGGAGGATTAAGTGACTTGCCCAGAGTCACAAGGAGCTGCCTGTGCCGGGAATCGAACTCAGTTCCTCAGTTCCCCAGGACCAAAGTCCACCACCCTAACCACTAGGCCACTCCTCCACTCCGATGTTTGGATACTCCTTGGCCTCAATCTCTACAATACTCTTTGGTTTAATCCCAATATTTTGATGTGTAACAAGAAAGTATCATGGTCTCATTGGCAAAAAGCAGGTATTTGGGATATTACTGCCTTATTTGATTTTGAATCCCATAAATGGAAATCAATAGCCAATTTAAAATCCCAATTCAGCCTTCCTGATACTGCTTTTTAACAATGGCTTCAGATACCATATGCTACATGCTCCAATCTTCCTGCCACTCCTTCCTTACTCTTACCGTAAAGAGATTATGGCCACAAGCATCCTATTTTTACAAGATTCTACAATCAAACCTTAAAAAAGCTTGGGAGGAAGATACTGACTATTTCATGATAAAAGACTGGCACTTTTTTAGTGTATTAAAATAAGTACATCTAGGTCTGCAAATACCATGTTTTTCAAGTGCATAGAGCTATTTGGACCCACATCAGATCACATCTGATTAATCCTTATCTAAAAAATGCTGGTCTTGTGACAAAGCAATGGGATCCATGAAACATTTTACTTGAATGTACTCATCTTCAGACGTATTGGATCTCGGTTTGGGATACCATCCATAGAATCCTTCCTATAAAGTGTGATTTGCTGTTTAAAATGATCTTTTTGAAATCTCTTTGTTTTCAGGATACATTAACACAAAAATTGTTATAAAATCATGGAAGAATTTATCCAATACTCATTATAATCAATGGTGGAATTTAGTGTGCACCACATATAAATCTGAAGCTTATCTAGCAAAGAAATTCAACAAGATATATATATTCACAGATAAATGGTGACCTTTCAACAAGGCTTTCAGTTTGAAGTTCTACATTGCTGTTTCTAGTTTATACTCTGCAAAAATCTTTGAATAAAGAAACAGACTTAAAACTTTTAAGTCTGTTTCTTTATTCAAAGATTTTTGCAGATTTTAAGTTAAAAGAATACTACATTCTCAAAAGTTTTCTACTGAACTTTCTCTGCTTCTATATCTAAACTTTGACTATGCAACTTTCCCTTCCAGCATTACTGTGATTGTTACCCTACTTCTCACGCTCTCCGTTGCCTTGCCTTTACCTGCAGCAGCCAAAACAAAAAGCGGCTGGATTTAAAGAGGCTGAGTAGATTTAAGAGATCTACATTTTACCTTATTTCTCTGCATCGAGTTTACTCTACTACAGCTCCAAGCTACCTTTTATCTTCTCCCAGAACTCCAGCAATGATAATAGGTGTAATAATATTAAGGGGTCCAAGTAACCTCACTGCTGAAGAGATGCTTGCGCAGCTCCCATTCTGCATTACAATTGGGGTCTGGCACAAGCACATCCTTACCCTGCCAGTACTTTCTTCTATAGTTAGTTACCCATATACTTGTATCAGTTGTTACTTTTTGTCTAATACCTCTCCTTCCATTACAGTAAAGTGTTAAATAGGAACCATGAAAAACCTATCCACCTCCAACTACCACAAAATACACTGTAGTAAAAGTTTAACCACCACGCCCATGGAAACATGCCTAGCAAAAGCAGAGTCACACCGCATCACTACAAACGCTATACTAGTTACCATCACCCTACCTTTCTCCACACATTCATAGTATAATACAACAGCGCTTTCTCAACCAAGCTTAGGTGCTATTAATATTCGCGTCGTGTCACGTCATAAGATACGTAGATAGATTAAAATCAGAAGTGACGTCACCAACAATCGTACACCTCCTCTCAAAAGCTTTTATTGGCCGTACAGGTTATTCCTCGCGCGCGGTTGGCTTGTTCTCTCTCCTACTCCTCCTATGCCGAGTGCCGGTTTGCGTCGCACCATTGCGCCTGCGCACACGCACTCTGGCAACGCCCTTTCGTTACCAAAAGTACCACGTTAAGGCAGTAGTCTCTTCTTGACCGTGCGTGTGTGGTAACGCCGGTGACATTGTTGTCACGCGGTATAGAACTTCCAGCGAACGTTGTAACGTGTTAAACTCAGCTGCGTACCGACTAGTTACTGGAGCGAGCGCTCTTGTGACGGACTGTACCAATTGTAGACCGGCCCCTGGGAGGGGAGGTTAAAAAGAAAGGAAGGGGCAAAAAAAAAAAAGGCACCACATATTCTGATTTCGTCGGACGACGTGCGGTATAAACTATATTTCTTTTTCTATCGTAGTTGGGGGTGGGCCCGGTGAGAGGCGCGTGCCTGTGGTGTTCGGCGGTGGAAGACGGAAAGTGCGAAGGGAGTTATGGCTGAGCCCGAGGAAAGGAGCCTGGACGACTTCTTCGCCAAGAGGGACAAGAAGAAAAAGAAAGAGAAAGGGGGAGGTGGTGGGGCCGGCCGCAGCCCAGCTGGGAGTCGGCCGCCTGAAGGCCCCATCCTGCCCGGAAAGCAGAGCAGTAAAGTGGCCCGGAAGGAGAAATCTGTAAAGAATGACAACCCGGACACGCAGCAGGAGAAGGTGAGGACGGAGAGGGGGTGCGCGCAATGTGGAGAGCGGGTCCCCACAGTGCCAACCTCGCCGCTTAATGCGCATTAGTTCTAGCTCATAAGTTAGGCCCCAGAATTCGGGGAGGGGGGAGGGGAGAGAGAAGCGAGTGGTACCGGGTGGCAAGTGCTAGAGTTATAATTTTTCTTGGTAGAGTGTGCCGAACGTGTTCTAAGCGTGCAGTTAGCTGCCGCTTCCACGTGTAAAGCAGTATTTGCCAATGACTTTATACGTGTTTAGCCACTTTTTATATTATATATATATAAGGCACTAGAAGTTTGAAGGAGGCACGATCTGGGGGTGCTTTGAGCTTTCAGACCATAGGTAGATCTTATATTTTACAGCGGAAGTATACGTGTGTTCTCAGAAAACTTTCCCCAAGCGGTATTTACACATACTCCAAGTTATAGTAACGCCACAAACTTTTCATCTGGGCATGGTTTGAAGGAGAGCTTTAAGAGAACTATTGCTCATGTCTAATTGCTGTACGCTGAGGACAGTGGCTTAGTCGCCTTCCACAGATATTTTGAGTATTCACTTTTCCCGGCACCTGCATGTAGTGCTGCTTATACCGTAAATCCAATGCCTTTCGTTAGGAAGGGAAAACGTTGTGGTGCCAAATACATGTGCTGTTCTAACTATGCAATCCCTTTTTTTTTAAACACTTTAGCAGATCCTTTCAAAGACATTAGGGTTCGTGTAAATTTGTTGCACGCACAGGGAAAAACTTAAAGTAAAAGCTGGATCTAGTAACATTTCCACCTTAAGAGCTGCCACACCTGCATATTCTTTGGGATCCGGATTTTTACCCATCTTAAAGAAGTTGTCCCTGTGAGTAGCTTCAAAGCTGCATCTTTTGCATTCCACCTTCAGAACTACCTGACTTGCAGCTTTCTGTAAGGTTGCAACGACAGATTCATGCTCACCGGCACAATTGGAGTTCCCCATTGGTTTGGTTATGTTTTGTTAAAACACTCAACAATATCTGGTTATTACCATAAAAGCTGGATCTAGTAACATTTCCACCTTAAGAGCTGCCACACCTGCCAAATCCAGAGGCCACTATTCCATCCTCATCCTGCTCTATCTATCCGCTGCGTTTGACACTGTCAATCATGATTTACTTCTTACCACATTGTCCTCTTTTGGGTTCCAAGGCTCTGTCCTCTCCTGGTTCTCCTCTTATCTCTCCCACCGCACCTTCAGAGTACACTCTCATGGATCTTCCTCCACTCCCATCCCACTATCTGTTGGAGTTCCCCAGGGATCTGTCCTTGGACCCCTTCTCTTCTCAATCTACACCTCATCCCTAGGCTCACTGATCTCATCTCATGGTTTTCAGTATCATCTTTATGCTGATGACACCCAGCTATACCTCTCCACACCAGACATCACCGCGGAGACCCAGGCCAAGGTATCGGCCTGCTTATCCAACATTGCTGCCTGGATGTCCAACCGCCACCTGAAGCTGAACATGTCCAAAACCGAGCTCCTCGTCTTTCCACCTAAACCCACCTCTCCTCTTCCTCCACTCTCCATCTCAGTTGACAACACCCTCATCCTCCCCGTCCCATCTGCCCGCAACCTCTGAGTCATCTTTGACTCCTCCCTCTCCTTCTCTGCGCATATCCAACAGACTGCCAAGACCTGTCGCTTTTTCCTCTTCAACATCAGCAAAATTCGCCCTTTCCTATCTGAGCAAACCACACGAACTCTCGTCCATGCTCTCATTACCTCTCGCCTTGACTGCTGCAACCTACTCCTCACCGGCCTCCCACGTAGCCATCTATCCCCTCTTCAATCTGTTCAGAACGCTGCCGCACGTCTTATATTCCGCCAGAACCGATATACTCACATCACTCCTCTCCTCAAGTCACTTCACTGGCTTCCGATCAGATACCGCATACAATTCAAGCTTCTCCTCCTTACCTACAAATGCACCCGGTCTGCGGCTCCTCACTACCTCTCTACCCTCATCTCCCCCTATGTCCCCGCCCGTAACCTCCGCTCACAGGACAAATCCCTCCTGTCAGTTCCCTTCTCCACCAGTGCCAACTCCAGGCTCCGCTCATTCTGCCTTGCCTCACCCTTTGCCTGGAACAATCTTCCTCAACCCCTACGCCAAGCTCCCTCCCTACCCATTTTCAAATCTCTGCTTAAAACTCACCTCTTCAATGCCGCGTTCGGCACCTAACCTCTCATGAAATATAGTATTACCTACCAGACGGACTCTACACTTGTCTTTAGATTGTACACCTGTCTTTTTAGATTGTAAGCTCCTTGAGCAGGGACTGTCCTTCCATGTTAAATTGTACAGCGCTGCGTAACCCTAGTAGCGCTTTAGAAATGTTTAGTAGTAGTAGTAGAGCTGACTCTGTGGGTTTGAGCACCCCCAATATTGAGAAAATTCCATGTATGTGCTTGAGCTCCCCCAATAATTTTGAAACGTTGGCTCCTATGGTTATTACTGAGACAAGAACAATGGTGTATAGTGGTTTTTGTTAAAGCACAAGACTCTGACACTATCTAGATGATATCAGGAAGTGTAAAACGACCCCTGATGCAATCTTGTTGTTTATTTTTTATTGCATTTGTATCTCACATTTTCCTACCTATTTGCAGGCTCAATGTGGCTTACAGTAAGTCGCTTTGGTAAATAAAGATTGAGATAAGTTATTGTTGCATACAGGTCATGAATAACATGATCAAGAATATAGTCAAGCATTTGGATACAGAATACATTTCTGATTTAGGTAAGGTGTGAATAACATTGTAAAGAATCTATATATATAAAACGCGCCTCCACAAGTCCCAACATTCTAAATGCATGGTGGTAAAACCCCCATTCGTCCATGAGTGCTGGCCCCGCCCTTACGTCAAACGTGATGACGTCGAGGGCAGAACAGTGGCACTCAACCAATCGTATCGCTCCGCCCTCAGCGTCAACACGAGGGCGGAGCCAACACTCAAGGACGAATGAGGGATTCACCACCATGTGCACACGTTGCAAACACCACATGTTGCCACCGCTCCCCCCCTCAACCCACCCCCCCACCCCCGAGGTAACAACACCCTGCTCCACCCTCTCCCCAGAGTCACACCACCCACTGTTCCACCATCCACTCCCCCCCCCCCCCCCAAAAAAAAAAATAGATTGCTGGACAGTCCTCACCGCCGCTCACCACCACCCCTCAGTCACATACAAAAAAAGAAAACCGCCGCACACCCACATAGTCAACACCCCTCACCCCTACACCCCCAAGTTGCCAACACTACCACCCTCCACCCCCACATGTTGCCACCGCTCCCGCCCCCCCCCCCCCACCCCCAAAGTCACAACACAGTGTTCCACCCTCCGCTCCCTCCCGAGTAGCACCACCCACTGCTCCGATCTCCACGTCCCCCCCCAAACGGGTCCTCGCCGCAGCTCACCCCACCCCCTCCGTCAGGAAAAAAAAAAAGCAGCGCCGCACAAAAACACCGCCAAAGTCACCACCCCTCACCCCCCCAAGTTGCAAACAATAAACCCCCCCCCCCCCCACAAGTTGCAACCGCTCCCCCCTCCAACCACCCCCCCCCCCCCCGAGGTCAAAACACCCAGTGCTCCACCCTCCAACCCCTCCCCAAAGTTGCTACACCCTCCAACCCCTCTCTGCTTCAACTCCCCATTGCAACGCAGCCGTCATTAGAAGCCAAAAGTAAATCGCCGTTGGACCCCGCCCCCATCCCACAGTCACCCTCACCCACCCTCCAACAGCCTCACACACAACGTTCTGCCGCCCTCCCTCTCCACTACGACTCCGGCAATGCTGCAGAACGCAAATTCACTACACTCTAAGCAAGGAAGCCCTTTGGTTAATCTCAGTTTCCTACCCCAACACAGCCGTCATTCACATACACTCAAACCAAGCACACCTAGGATCTGCTCATCCACATTGTCGGTTTATTTCCTTCTTACATCTGAAACACATCTAAAGCTGTTTCTACAGGATAAACTGTGTCTTAACAGGTAAAGGACAAAAGGATTTTGGGTTGAGGACCCTGAAACTGTGAGAGAGGTTGGGGGGACCAAGAAACTGGAAGGGACCCTGGAACTCGGAAGAAGGGAGGGGGGATGAGCCTGGAACTCGGAGGGAGGGGCTCCTGGCACACACTCGGATTCTCTCACACACACTTTCTCTCATGGACACACTCGCACCCAGTCTCACTCTATCACACACACACACACTCGCACATTCACTCTCTCACTCTCTCTCACTCACACAGTCACTCTCACACACACTCTTAAACATACACACTCCAAGGAAAATTCTCAAACACACAGTCTCTCTCATGGACACACCCAGTCTCACTCTCTCTGTATCACACACACAAACACTCGCACATTCACTCTCTCTCACTCACACAGTCACACTCACACACACTCTCTCAAACATATACACTCCGAGGAAAATTCACACACACACTCTCTCTCATGGACACACTCGCACCCAGTCTCACTCACTCAATCACACACACTCACACAGTCACTATAGCACACACTCTCAAACATACACACTCCGAGGACAACCTTGCTAGCGCCTGTTTCATTACAGTCAGAAATGGGCCTTTTTCAGTAGTATAAAATAAGCACTTATTTCTGATATAAGCATGGTGGCGATGAGTTGTAATTATATCTGCTGATCTTTGTGGTATGCCTTGTTGAAGAGGTGGGTCTTTAAGGATTTGCGAAAGTTTGTTTGTTCCCAGATGGCTTTTACATTGCGCGGTAGTGCGTTCCATATTTGTGTACTTGGGTAAGAAAAGTTTGACGCGTGCATTAGTTTGTATTTGAGACCTTTACAGCTGGGGAAGTGGAGGTTGAGGAATGTTCAAGAAGAGCTTTTAGCATTTCTGGGTGTCAGAAGTCTATCAGGTCTAACATGTAGGCTGGGGTCTCTCCACGAATGATTTTATGAGTTAGAGAGCATACTTTGAACGCCATACGTTCTTTGAGTGGAAGCCAATGTAGTTTTTCCCTTAAGGATGTAGCACTTTCATATTTTGTTTTACCGAATATGAGTCTGTCATTCCGTGTCAAGTGGACCAATTTTAAAGGTCGTCCCCACCTCACCATCTCAGATTTTGATGAAATTTGGTACATAGTCTCTTTATGATAAAAAACTTAAGCTGTGCAAAATTTTAGTTCAAAAGACTAAAAATTGGAGGTTCTAGGGGACCTCAAGTAAAGGGTTGCAAAATGTCACCTGAGCAAAAATAACATTTTGGGCCAACTTCCAGAAGCTGTAAAACTGGAAGTTTTAGTAGTACAAGGGGGATATTTGGAGAACCTGCACTACTTTTAGGGCTTAATGAACTGGCAAAACCCCATGTTCCTAGTCCTCTTACTTTTTGAATGGTATAGGCTCAAACTTTGCCAAAAAAACGGCAAAAATCAATTTACAGCGATGTTGAGGCTGCTGTAGTTGCTAAACTAGTTAGCCTTTCAGGTTGATTTTTGGTAGGTGTACTAAATGCACGGCTGTAATGAGGCATTCCAATTTGCAGCACTTTCCTTCAAGTGGTTGAAAAATTATAAGCGTTCAAAGTTGGTATAAAAAGCATTTTTCCCCTTTTTGGGCTATCTTTGATGCCCTTGATCTCCAGTGGGACAGCTTCAATATTCTTTCTTTTAGCACCATTAGAAAGAGCAGATTTCTTTCTATCAGAATATGTAGTTTTCAATTTGGAGTCTCATCATATAAGGATTGCAAAAAAAGTGTTTTTTGGCCAGTATTGTTGAATGATAGATGAAACGGATATAGGGCCCATCGATATTTCTAATTGCTGTATAAGTCACTCAGTTGCTTTAAGCATGCGTTGATCCATGGTGGCTACGCCACTACCAATTCAATAGGAAGTGGCAACCTCATCGCCAAGAGGTCATGCCCGATAGCCAGGCAAGTCCAGCCACTTGGCACAGGTTCCCAAGCCTGAAGGTGGGCATCTTACTTGAGGTTCCCAAGCCTCATTTGGTTGTCTTTGCCTAGTTTCTCAAGCCTAATGGGGGTGTCTTAATGGTTCCCAAGTAAAACCTCAGTGCTGAAGTGACAAGAATTTTTCACTGATAAGTTTCACTGCTGTTTCTGGAAATGTATACTGTCGTCCAAGTGCTGTAGTTGCTGGTACTGGAAGAACTGCTAGAATATGCTGTTCAGAAATCCAACAAGAATCTCTTCTGCTAGGCCAATGAAATGATCGTGCAGGCCCGCATGGATGCATAAAGTTGACCAAGGCATCATGTTCTTCAAATGATGTGTCACAGACATTGCCAATCCACCATTTGTTGTCATAAACACAGGCAACTTACTGCCCAGGCTGAAGTTGAGACACATTTATGCCAGGTACGCTCACTGGGTCATCTGACTGACAAAGGTTGACAACAAATGAGGAGGAATCATTTGACACTCTACTGACTGAAATTTGGTTCAAGTCAATGGGAATAAACTGGTGATTTTCACGAGTTCCAGCAACTGTGGAAGCTTTACTGAATCTTTCCTCTTGGGCAGATCTTGAAGATTCAATTTCATCCTTGGAAACAAAAATGAACTTGATTTTATTTATTTTTTGATCACAAAATTCAAACAAGCCTTGTGCTGTGAGAATTTGACTATTTTTAGGTCGTTGCAAACTAGCCTGAGCAGCTAGTCGCTTTGTTGTACCACCTATGGCATCACATGGTGGTGACTTGCCATGGCTTCTGCCAAAGAAATTCCACTGTGCACTTATTCTAAATTCTGTTTGATAGCACAAGTTGGCAAAGTTTTTGAAGTTCTTGTATTGTGCAGCTGAGCCATCACTAAAGTGTTACATATTTTATTTCTCCAATTTTGCTTTTCAAGAACGCGATTAATTTTTCCAAGAATGCATGTACAGCAACTGCATCATGCCGCAAGCTGTCACTTATTATGCAAACACTTGTGCACTGAATTTCACTTGAAGCATCACGGAAGTACACAACAAATGGATGCAGTGTAGCTTGACTGTTTTCCCAGTGGAAACCTTGAACAGCATCTTGGACAATAAAGGAGTAGTTTTCAACAAAGTCCAAGAGAACAACAATTTCACAAGGATTTAGGTTTTCTTTAACAGTTTTTAAGTATTGTGTCTGATGTTTGGAAATGTAATGGTGAATTGACAGGTTTGAAACTTTCAATGCAAGCTCAGATACAAAATCATCAATTTACATCTGTTTGGTCTCCAGTGTGGTGCGATCTGTATGAACCCACTGCTTAAACTCGATTGTTTCACCTGGGTCAGCATCACTGAACACTTCTGTCAGGTAATTTTCAAGCACATCTTTACCTGGACATATTTCACACCTGTGAAGCATGCATTCTTTGCATTCCAAATTGCACACAGTTTTAGCCATCAGTGCTTTGTAATCTTCATTCAGCAGATGGCTTCCAGCAAGCATAAGCTTCACATTTTGATGAATGACACAAACACACACTGAATGCATACCAGATGAGCCAACAGTGACACACCATTTTGGCCTTAGCTCACAAAATTTGGAAAAACCCACTTCTGGCCCATTTCGAGTACGATATGCAACATACATTTCTTTTAGATTGCTAAGCAGCAAGCGCTTTTGCATTTGAATTTTTTCAGTGCCAATTCTGACAGAGACAAAATCTTTTTTCCCTGGGCACAGTCTACTGAATTCATCATCTTCAAAAAAGCCAAGAATTTTTTTTTCTGTTTCTTCTGGTAAAACTTTACCTTTCTTCTTGTCTGGTTTGTGCAGCGCTGCGTACGCCTTGTAGCGTTATAGAAATGCTAAATAGTAGTAGTAGTAGTTTTGCCAGAATTCCACAAACTGATTTCAGATTTCTTGCTTTTTTAACCATTCTAGTTGAAACCATGAATTCTGAGGCAGTTCTTTCAATAGACCAGCTGTTTGGTGCTAAAGTTAGTATTTGCAGTTTTTCTGCATGATTTGCTGAAACTTGGACTTTGTTTTTCAACTCGTTTAGCAGGTCATCATAATCGGAACATTTGTCACATTTCTGACTGGTAGAAGGTCTAAGCCACCAGCAACTGCAAGATGATGACTCAAAGTATTTTGCACTCGCCTGATTTTGCGCTTGGTGTAGCCTCGTACATCACGCTTGCTGACTTTTTTTTGAACTTTTAATGGAGAAAAACCAAGAGATGTCAAACTTGTGTTCAACTTGCCAGAAATGTCACTGTGTTCATCATCTGCTGCTGTTGATGATGATAAAGAATCAGCAGCTCTGTTACTGACGTCTTTTCGACAAGATGGACATAGTTTCTGACCCGGCACAAATATTTTGCTTGTTAAGGCCTTTAGCTGGGCTGTTAGTGTGTCATCCAGCACTCTTAAGCCCCTTTTTGCATTATGACCACCTTTGGAAAATGGGTTACAGCAGGTTCTTTGCAAAAATTCAAACTTTTTCAACAGTAAGGATTCATGATGAAGGCAAATAGTTGATCCAGCATAGAAAAGTTGACCAGAATGCTCTTGTAACAACTTCTGTTGATCAGGCAGAAGCTCTTCAATTAATTTCAAACCTTTATTTTTATTGTATGTCAGTAAATGACACTCTGATGTACTTGAACAGCCAACTGAGCAAAGTGGAAATTCATCTGATCTTTCTGGATCCATTGATGACCCATTTAGCATCAGTTCAACAAACGCATTTATTCTTGCAATCAGGTTTTCAATGGGTAAAATTTTACTTCAGTCTAAAGTGATTAATATCTTCATTTGTGGCATTTAATTCAATATAAATGAGCCTGTCGGTGCAGGTGCGAGTTTCTTCAACAAGAAGTATGTATACAGTGGTTTCCACCCTGTTTTTTTAGTTTACTTGAACACAGTTTTATAATATACTGTTTAAAGAAAACTTCTTTAGCCAGTTAGAATTGGCCAATTATGATTGGTGAACCCTGTTGCAAGGCAGAATTGTTTGTTTCATTGCCCAATTGTATGCTTCTGGTACCTCCTGGCTCCTGAGTGTCTGTTGCTAGGCTTACTTTGATGCCTACAGTTCACTAAGAGGTCAACCTGTAGCAAGGGTGAAGAAACACCAGCAACAGACACTCAGACGCCTTGCAACAAGGTCCACCAATCATAATTGGCCAAGTCGGTCATCCTAACTGACTGCAGTTTTCTTTAAACCTGTTATGAAACCTGGCCTCATCCTTCCACATCCTAAAAAACATTCCTGTTTTTTTAGTTTTCTTGAATACAGTTTTATAACATAATGTGTTCTTTATTTTAAAAAATTGGTGCTTTTTGAAAGAAGAATCACTTTTACTACACTTGTATCAAGGGTGTAGTGAAGAAATCACAGGCTGCTGCCCGCAAACATTTGAGGGCATTTTTGCAATCCTTATATGATGAGACTCCAAAATGAAAACTACATATTCTGATAGAAGGAAATATGCTCTTTCCAATGGTGCTAAAAGAAAGAATATTGAAGCTGTCCCACTGGAGATCAAGGGCATCAAAGATAGCCCAAAATGGGCACAAATGCTTTTTATACCAACTTTGAACGCTTATAAGTTTTCAACCACTTGAAGGAAAGTGCTGCAAATTGGAATGCCTCATTACAGCCGTGCATTTAGTACACCTACCAAAAATCAACCTGAAAGGCCAACTAGTTTAGAAACTACAGCAGCCTCAACATCGCTGTAAATTGATTTTTGCCGTTTTTTTTTTTGGCAAAGTTTGAGCCTAAACCATTCAAAAAGTAAGAGGACTAGGAACATGGGGTTTTGCCAGTTCATTAAGCCCTAAAAGGTAGTGCAGGTTCTCCAAATATCCCCCATGTACTACTAAAACTTCCAGTTTTACAGCAGTTTTACAGCTTCTGGAAGTTGGCCCAAAATGTCATTTTTGCTCAGGCGACATTTTGCAACCCTTTACTTGAGGTCCCCTAGAACCTCCAATTTTTAGTCTTTTGAACTAAAATTTTGCACAGCTTAGTTTTTTATTATAAACTATGTACCAAATTTCATCAAAATCTGAGATGGTGAGGTGGGGACCCCTGGTACACTTGACACGGAATGACTCGTCTGGCTGTGGTGTTCTGGGTGGTTTGGAGTTTTTGATTTGTTCTTTACATCCGACGTATAGTGCATTGCAGTAGTCTAGGTTACTAAGCACTAATGATTGTACCAGGTTACGAAAGGTCTTATTCTTTTTAGTTTCCACATTGAGTGGAACGTCTTCTTGGTTGTATTTTTCGCATGATTTTCAAGTGTAATATATCGGTCAATGGTGACTCCAAGGATTTTCAATGTGTCCGAGACAGGAAGGGACAAGTCTGGTGTGTTTATATTGGTGAATTTGTTCGTGTTATGTTGTGAGGTGATTATAAGGCATTGTGTTTTTTTTCTGCATTGAGTTTCAGCTGGAATGTATCTGCCCATGAATGCATGATATGGAAGCTTTGGTTTATGTCGTTAGAAATTTCCTTTAAATCATTTTTGAACGGGATGTAGATCATTACGTCATCTGCATACATATATATATGGGTTGAGATTTTGGTTGGCCAAGGGTGTCATCATTAGGTTGAAGAGGGTCGGCGAGAGAGGAGATCCCTGGGGGACTCCGCATTCAGGTGTCCATGTGGCTGAGGTATTCGAGTTAGATACCACTTGGTATGATCGTGTGGTTAGGAAGCCTTTGAACCAATTGAGAACGTTACCTCCAATTCCGAAGTATTCAAGGATGTGTAGTAGTATTCCATTATCAACCATATCTAAGGCGCTGGACATATCGAATTGTAGAAGAATGTTTTTGCCGGTTGCGATCGCTTGTTTAAATTTTGACATGAGGGTAACTAGAACTGTTTCGGTGCTGTGGTTGGATCGGAATCCTGATTGAGAGTCATGGAGTATTGAAAATTTGTTTTAAGTAGTTAGCTGTTTGGTCACTATACCTTCTGTTACTTTGCTTATCAGTGGAATAGATGCTACTGGACGGTAGTTGGTTAAGTCACTTGTACTTTTCTTTGCATCTTTGGGTATTGGGGTGAGATATTTCCTTTGTCCTGTGGGAAGAATCCGATTTGTAACATGTAGTTCAGGTGCTCCGTGAGGTCGGATATGAACTGTTGAGGTGCCGTTTTTATTAGGTTGTTGGGACATATGTCCAGTTTACAATGAGACTTGGCGAACCTTTTGAGCATTTGGGAGATGGTATCATCCGATAGTGTGTCGAAATTGGTCCAGGTTCTGTCCGCTGGGTATTCACCAGGATTAGGGTCTAGACAGTCGAGTAGTTTAGTGTAGTCGATGGTATTGGCAGGTATTTTAAGTCGTAATTTTATAATTTTCTCGTTGAAGTATTTCACAAGGTCTTCCGCTGCCGGTGTGTCTGTGTTGTTAGAGATCGCCGATGTAGTATCTAGTAATTTGCTCACGAGTTGGAAGAGTTTGTGTGTCCTTATAATCTAATCCAATTTTATTTTTGTAATATAATCTTTGTTTGTCTTATGATGTATTTGTATTTTCGTTGTAGTTTCCAGGCGTTGAGTGTGGAGTCGTTTTTCTTTTTGTTCCATGCTCATTCTAGTCTTTTTAGGTAAAACATGGTTACCTTGCATCAAGAGTGCATATTAAGAGAATAAATCTCTCTTGGAATTACTTTCAGGGTCCTTTGTGTTCATCTTACTTGCTGTCCATGTACCTACCTCTTGTTCTAGTATTTAAAAAAAAAAAAAAAAAAAAGTATAAGCAAATACAACATTCAATAGTTCAGTATATTATGAAGCTTGGAAAACCATAAATACGTACAATAATTATTTGTTGCGTGTTCTCCCCCCCCCCCCCCCCCCCCCCCAATATGAAAGTAATATAGGCTACTGTCAGGAATGGCTGCTAAACTGGATTTCCTAAATGTAAAGAAACCTGACATTCACTTGCAGGTAACTCTGTAGATTCTAATAAAAACTTTTATTAGAAATCAGAATCTTATATGCACAAGGGACCAAGAATACCTTGGATGGGCAGAATTTTCAAGGACCATAATAGAACTAGACCTATTTAGAGCAGGCTAAATAATGCAGGCAAGTTCCTGGCTTTTTAGCTTAGGAAGCGGTGTTTAAGGGATAATGTTACCCACCTTTAGAGAGCTGCTAGGGAAAGGGTGCAAAGACCAGAAGCAGCCAAGAGTTGCATGGTACTTTGGGATTATATTCTTTGGATTGTAGAGCCAACCAGGATGAGTTACAGAATTAACTATTTTTACACTTTGCTCTCTGCCTCCTTTGGGCTATTCTTGGTGAAGGGATTTGAGAGAGATTGTAGAGTCATTCAGTAAAACTACTTTTTGCCAAAATAGCAGTGTATGGCACATTTCCTATTCTCCCTTAGTTGCTGGTTTTTTTTTTCTTTTTGCAGTTTGGTGTTTGAAATGTGTGTATCTTTAAATTATATCCATACTTGTTAAATTTGTTTTTTTTCTCTATCACCATCTCCAGAGGTTCATGCTTTTGATGAAGATGAGAATCAAGTAGTTAATTGTATTTAAGATTTGAGTGGGTTTCCAAAAGGTAGAACAGATACTATTTTTTGAGGCCCCAATGATCAATTTCCCCACGCTGTTCCAAACAGTACTATAAAATTAGTGCCGTAACAGCATGGGGAAATAATGCCCCTATAATCAAAGGTAATAGCATGCAAATTTATGTGTGCTATTAGTTTTGACCTTGGGGGTACTTCTGTAGGAGGATTGTGCCTGAGCATGCACCCAAGGCACAATCCTCCCACAGAAGTTTTTTGACAGGTCTGGGCTGTCAAAAAAACAAAACCAAAACCCCAGACCTGTCAAATCATTACCAATGCAAGGGGCTGGAGGTCCACAGGTGGTCTAGTGCACCCACCCTGGGCCCCTGAACACCCCCAACCTGGCAATGACAGAGGAGGGAGTAGCACTCCTTGCAGCGCCGCCTCCAAAATGGCAGTGCATCCTTATATGGTAGGGAAGCCCCATCCAGTGCATCGCCATTTTGAAGGCAGTGCTGGAGGGAGGAGGAAGTGTTACTCCTTCTGTCATGTCAAGGTATGGGGGGCACTAAACCAAGGAGGTTGGGTCAAATCTTTGTGGAGGCCTGCTGGGATGCAGATTCATGCTGGACAGAGCTCTGCAAACCCTAACACCAGCTCCTAGCATAGGGTTTGCCATGGTGGCAGCACACTTGTTTGGCATGCTTCCTGCTGAACGTTGGGTAAGAATGGTTAATGCCCTGTTTACCATTCATTTCCATGCTAGTGGTCAGAGCTGACGCATTTCATGCGCTCACTGGCTCTGATGTGGCAGGAGTAAATGTGGGCGTTAGTATAGCGCCAATAGCCTCTAGTGCCTGCATTTGCTTCTGATTGTCGACCCCTTGGAACTTGTAAACTGATTTAAGACGAGTGACAATTTCAGTACAGCAATATTTCATTTACATTATTTTTATGCTTTTTGTGAAGCTTCTTGATTTTCTACTGTTTATGTTTTAGGAAGATGATGAATGGAAGGAATTTGAACAAAAAGAGGTTGACTATAGCGGTCTTAGAATTCAGTCTTTACAGATAAGGTAAGACTTCATCTTTTACATCCACCACCTTAAGTAGGTATATGTGTGGGTTCTGAATTGATTTAAATCTTTTGTGTTGGTGGAAGCAACTAGTCTGTAAGAATCTATATAAGAAATTAAAATACAAATAGTACTGTAAATATTGTTTATGCTGGTAGAAAAGCCTATCATTGTTCAACTAATGGGGCCTGGCTTCCCTGGTGGTTGGTCTGTTCTTCTGGTAGTGTGTATAAAACAAAAGAGAGGGAACGAAGTACAAATTAAAGTCCAAACAAAAAAAACAACACCACGGGCCTTTAAAAATGGAACACAGTTCTTTAATGAATGAGCCTTGACAAAAAGACCCGACACGGGCCGTGTTTCGGTGACTAGCACCTGCGTCAGGGGTCACAGTGATGACGTGGAAAACTTGGGGAATAACTCGAATATATTCCTCTACAATATATTATTCCTTACCCCACGTCTCATGTAGTAAAAGCTACAAAGCACCAAGGCACTTTCACTTTCTGTATCCAAATGGATGAAAAACTTCTGGTAGTGTGTGTCATGGCTCACAGAGCTATTTTTTTTTTGTTACATTTGTACCCCGCGCTTTCCCACTCATGGCAGGCTCAATGCAGCTTACATGGGGCAATGGAGGGTTAAGTGACTTGCCCAGAGTCACAAGGAGATGCCTGTGCCTGAAGTGGGAATCGAACTCAGTTCCTCAGTTCCCCAGGACCAAAGTCCACCACCCTAACCACTAGGCCACTCCTCCAACACTTTTCTGGCCTGCTGATTCTATTGCTGAAACACAGACAAAAGGCAGTTTGTGTGGTATTCCTTGACTTTAGGTCATAATTGTCCATTTCTTGCTACCTGCCTGTCCTGGGGACCCATGCCTGTCAGGTGTTCAACGCCGGCGCCTCATCTGTAATCAGAACTAGACCAACCAATGTGGTGCACTTTCCAGCCTTTTGAGGAAGGAAGCAATCCCAGAGTCTAGCAAGGAATCCATAAATTGGTGCTCTCACACAGTGGACAGAGGAAGGCTTAGATTCTGACATCCCATGAGGACTATTGCTGAGTTGGAGTTGAATCACTCCGGGGGGGGGGGGGGGGGGGGGGGGGGGGGTTTCTGATGTGGAACCAGAAGACCTATCGGATGAGGGATCCCTTGGTCTACCTTCAGACCTCTATCCACCACAGGAAAGCAGGAAGTCTCCTTCAGGAACTTTTTTTGGTGGAGGCCATTCCATTTAAGTTGGAGATGAAGGACAAACCCAGGGCTGTGATTTTGAATGTCCTTGATTATGACCCCCCCCCCCCCCCCCCCACCATTGAAGTTGACAGTGCCTGTCTACAGTATCATTAAGACTGCACAGATGAATAATTGGGAGACCAACTCACTGTGCAGAGGTGGACTCCATGTATAGAGTCCAGAAGGCTTCTGGGTTTGAGAAGCCCCGGCTTCTGCACCATTCCATAGCGAATAGTTTCTCAAGAGCCAGAAGCTCAGGAACCCATGCCCCAGCTTTCTTAAGCCTCCACTTCTGAGAAGATTTTGGGTGGCAGTTGGAAGGGTTCCTGCTATTCTCAAAGGCATGAGTTCATTTCCTCAACGCGCCCTTCCCTGCAAGCTCTGGCATTACCCAGTGTCCAGCAGTCTCAATCAACTCCCCAACCTAAGCAGGGAATGAGCTTTTGACTGGCTCCAACAGAGCATAGTTATAATAAAAGTACCTGTCCCTGATGACCTACCTGTTGGAGGAAGGCTGAGGTTTTTTTTATTGTTTTTTCCAAGAAAGGTGGCACCTTGTAACCTCAGATTGGTAGATACTTAAAAGTCAGATGGGTTATACCCTCAGTTGGTGTGCAGTTTGGAGGGATTCAAGACTGCTCTCAGCATCAGGTAGTGCTTGCAGAGTAACTCTTCCCTTTTTAAGGCTGATGTAGTCGAACCCATTCACCAGGGAAAGAAGGGATTCTACTCCAAAGATTTATACCCCTGCCCTAAAAGGCAGGGTGATTTTGTCCCATCTTAGATATAAAGGCCATGAACAAATACCTGGTCAAAAGAAGTTCAGGATGAGTTAAAGGATTCTTACACCCACATCTAGATAAACTTCCAAGTCACCAGAGGTATCTGTTTTCAAGTAGGAAAGCACCACTACCAGTACTTTGTTCTGCCATTTGGCCTCTCATCTGCTCAGAGTGTTTACAGAACAGCTTACAGTAGTCACAGCATTGCTGTAGAGACTGGGGAACTCCCAATCTGGATGATTGGCTGGTAAAGAGCACATCAAAACAAGGTGCTCAAGAATCATTGCAGAGAACTGTTCATGTGTTGGAGCTACTAGGGTTCTTCTACTACTACTACTACTATTTAACATTTCTAAAGCGCTACCAGGGTTACGCAGCGCTGTACAATCTAACAAAGAAGGACAGTCCCTGCTCAAAGGAGCTTACAATCTAAAGGACATGATTAACTGAGTTCCACCTGCTCTCAGTGCAGCCAATTGATTATGTTGGAGTCCTGCTAGACACAGTTCAGGCTTTCTGCCTTCAAGTAAGGGCTGATGTGTTCATTTCCATCACTTGTCAGCTTCTCAGCAGTTCACAGCTTGGTAGATGTCACACACATGGCACGCCTCCATTTGTGGGGTGCCCAGTGGGCTGTGGCTTCCCAGTGATGTCAAGCCACAGAGAATCTGAAGGATGTTAGTCACCCCAGAATTACGGCATTTCCTTCTCTGGTGGACAACATGATCCAATTTGATTTGGAGACTTTCGTTCCAAAATCCTCCTCCCAAGAAAATACTGGCCACGGGTGCATCCAGCCTGGGATGGGGTTGTTATGTAGATGTGCTTCATCAGGTTGCTGGTCCACTCGGGAGACTTGGCTTCACATTTAATGATCTAAAGGCTTTCAAGATCGGCTGGTTCCCTGAAGCAGTGGTGTGTTCAGTGTAAAACATTGGCCACTGTCGGCTGGACCATTTGAGCACGGGTTGTGGAACACTTCAAAGATAAGTGAAACTGTTCACTAATTCATGGGTTATAGCATCTGAAAAGTGAATATTAAGACATTAAAGAGTATCATGTTTTATAGAAGGTTTTTATACTGATGATTGAAAAGATACTCAAGGCACTGAGAGTGCAGGTTATGGGGTCTGAGGCTTTTCCTTCTGAAAAATACAACACTTAAAACTTTAATTTGATTTCTGAGGAGAGAGAGAATGTTTGTGTGTAAAATCTCTTTCTCTCTCTTTATATATATATATATATATATATAATTTTTTTTTTTTTTGTAAGACTGGCTCCAGTCCTCAATATTTGTTATTAAAAGATAATTGAAAACTTGTCCTGATAATTTGCCATGAGTTTAAAATTTACATCTTTGCTGTCTTGGCTGTTGACCCTGCTTATGTTTTTGTAATTTACATTTTTACACTTGTTACAATGATATCTAAGATACATATCTATAACCAAACAAACCCATTAAGAGGATCATTACTCTACTTTCTCAATCAAACTAGTAAGAGAAACTGTCAGCCCAAAACAAGCAAATATACATCCAGGCCTCTAATACTCTCCCCCCCCCCCCCCCCCCCCCCCCCCCAAAAAAAAAAAAACCAGACAACATTCACCCAGTAAGAAGGTGATTGTATTTCATTAAACTTCAAAATATATTCATGTGCAAAGTATATAAAAAAAATGTACTAAAAGTTTCCATATCTTTTAAGAATCTCCACTCCCCACCCCTCTACAAAACTACTCAATCATCGCCTTATAAGTACCTGCTAGACAGCTATAAACCTCCTTCATCAGAGGTCCTGTTGAAACAGTAGGAGACGTCCCTATTATGTAAACAATAGGATGAGCCCCTATTCTGTAGGCTAAGGTACTTGGGCTGGCAGAAAATTACTAAATAGCAATTACTGTGGACACATTTCTAGGGGATGTGTACCTCTTATTTGGCCTTGGGTTTCTGCCAGACTACCAATGAAAGGAAAAATGCCACAAATGGTAATATATTAGTGGAGGAGTGGCCTAGTGGTTAGGTTGGTGCACTTTGGAACTGAGGAACTGAGTTTGATTCCCACTTCAGGCACAGGCAGCTCCTTGCGACTCTGGGCAAGTCACTTAACCCTCCATTGCCCCAGGTACAAATAAGTACCTGTATACAATATGTAAGCCGCATTAAGCCTGCCTTGAGTGGGAAAGCGTGGGGTACAAATGTAACAAAAATATTATTATAGATTGTAAAGCAAGTTACAAAATTTTTACAGTGCACAAGTATATTTCACCAATAGATTGTAAGATATTTTATTTATTTGTTACATTTGTATCCCACATTTTCCCACCTATTTGCAGGCTCAGTAGATATATGATCACACCACTAATATCTTAAGGAAATTAAAAGAAATTACACTAATATATTCTGATGAAAGATTATCATCCTACTAGACCACAAATCCTCTGACGAAACAGTGGACTAACTATACCATGAACTATGGCAAAGGAGGATCGTCAGTCTGTTCGACGTTTTTACCACCAGTAGTTTCGGCATGTTTGAATGCAAGTGTTCCATCAGGAATCGCTCGCCAGTAGAGACCGTTTTCGTCAGCATTGAAAATGTCACGAGGTGCAAACTTGTTCAAGATGGTAGGAAGAACTGAAACAACCCAATTTTCAGCACCAAAGTAATCAGCGTCTTGTTCCTCACATGCTGTTTCTTGAATTTTATGCTGTTCCTCTCCTTCCATCTTTCCAACCTTCCAACAGTGGCTTTGAATTCAGTTAGTCCAAGACTTTCAGCTAGCTAGTTAGCTTTCTCCATAAGCAGTGTACCACTGACAGGAAACTGTCTGCTCCTGACTCGAGAGAACCACCGAAGAAGAGCATCTTCTACTTCCTCAGCTTTTCCAACCTGTTTTAGTTTCCGTTGTGGATTTGTATTGTTCTGCCAGTCTTCCAGAAGCTGATCTTTCTGCTTCAAGACACGTGAAATTTGACTGGGATTGACAACATATTCTTTAGCAATAGATGCTTGACTTTTTCTAATTTTTTAAGAACTTCTATTCGTTCAGCACTGTTAGTCTTATAGTTGTGATGATGACGACCCCAGTGTACACTCTTAACAACATTCTTTCGCTTATTCTGCCTGTGGCAGTTAAAGGATGGTAAATTTGAAATCTCGTTGGTTGTCATGCGCCAATCGGCTTCCATATTCCTTGCGCGAGCTTATGCAGAGTGTTTCTTGCAGAGGAGTGGTCTTGAACCATGCATATAAGCGAATCTTGCACTTGTGGTGCACTAAACTGATGTTTGTCCCCATAGAAATTGATGGTGCCAAAAAAGGGATTGAAGTACGACATGCAGTTAAACAGAGCATGTGCTTATCTGATGTGCACTGTGTTTGTGTGTGTGTATATGTATATATTTATTTGGTATACATATAAAGTATCACATACCATGTAAATGAGTTTCTTGTTGGGCAGACAGAATGGACCGTACAGGTCTTTATCTGCCGTCATTTACTATGTAAATCCTGCTTCCTCTTACCCTACAGTCCTTATTGCAGACTTTCAGTGGGGTGAAGAATCGGATTCCTCCGTTGAGACTGTAGCAGAATTCTCTGTGAGTCTATCTCGGCTCAGAAATAAAATCCAAGATCTTTACTCTGTATACTGATCACACAGTTTTAAGGTCAGTTCCTCTGCAGCCCTAATCAGCCTTTTCACAAGGAATTCAGTTCACTGATGTGTTTAGAAAAATCACTCTACCACCTCTCAGAACAATCTGTCCACCAACAAGTCTTCTATTCTGCTGCTTCTACCTTCTTTCCTCCTCTTCAGTTCAACATTGGTATCTTTCTGGGTCAAGTGATACCTATGAACCAATCACAAACAGTGTACTTCTGTCCAGCAGAATTCATGGTGCACAATGCAAGACTTTGTTATAGCAGCAAAGAATATAGTCATGAGACTGATGGTAGCAACCTCCCTCTTGATTTCACATATACTCCCGTAGACATTTGTCTTCTGTGAGGTAAGCTCCTTCGCTGTTGCCAGGAGATACTGGAGGCTAGTTAGCAGTGAACATGTCATGGGTATGCCAAGCAGTAATTTTCCTTTGTAGAAAGCTGGTTCTGATGGTTTCAAATGTGTTCAGGGCAGAGGCTGTAGAATCCATATTAGTTGGTAAAAGATTGTTCAGGCTTGGATAGGCTTCAGTCCAGCAAAGGTGAGAGAGCAGGAAAATATCCCTACAGTCCCACCTTGCCTCATTTATCATCTTTTCAGAACCCATGTTTGTGTCACCATTGTTCATACATACACCAAATCTTGGTGTTTTGTTTTTTATATCCATGCAATTTCATCTTGCTTTTTTCAATACCTTATCCTGTATCGGAGAGTCCTGTCAGCTTTAGTGCACTTTAGTAAAAGGACCCCTTCCAAATACCTAAGCCCTAACGCAAGCATAGTGTGTAAGAAAAGGCTGACCATGGCATTAGCGTATGCAAATGGACAAATTACTGCAAAAGACTTTAACGTGTACAGTACTCATTTAAAAAAAAATTAATATTGTCATGGGCAGAGAATAGATGTAGAAGTGTTAACCAGCTAGAGTTAGTGCATGCTAATCCTAACTGGTTAAGGTGGGAACACTTGGTGCCTCCTAAATAGGAGGGAGCTGCACAAGTGGGTGTTAGCCCCTCTTATCAGTGGATGGAGGTAGAGAAAAAAAAGTTTTACCGCTGACCTTGCCAGTATTAGCTGGTGGTGCTCCCTGGAAAGATGCAGTATTTTCTGTACCTTGGTAGATGGTAGGTCATGCTGTCTGATGCTCCTTTTTCTGACCTAGCAACTGAAATGACAGGGACCTGGGGAAAAGAAGAAGCGATATGGATCACCTTAAATAGAGAGGATAGAACCTCTGTCCACGTGGGTGTTGTCTACACACCCCCGACACAATTAGAGGAACTAGATAAAGATCTGATCGCAGATATTCAAAAATTAGGAAAGAAAAAAGAGGTTCTGTTGATGGGAGATTTCAATCTGCCGGATGTAGATTGGAAGGTTCCGGCTGCCAAATCGGAAAGAAGTAGAGAGATCGTGGATGCTTTCCAAAGTGCTCTGCTCAGACAGATGGTGACGGAACCCACGAGGGAGGGAGCGATGCTGGATCTGGTGCTCACAAATGGGGATAGTGTGTCAAATGTCCGAGTGGGTGCACACCTGGGAAGCAGTGACCATCAAACGGTTTGGTTTGATATAACGGCTGAAGTGGAGGGCGGCCACTCTAAACTCAAAGTCCTGGATTTGAAGCGTGTTGACTTTAGTAAAATGGGGGAATACCTGAGGCAGGAGATGATGGGCTGGGAGGACGAACATGAAGTGGAAGGGCAGTGGTCCAGGCTGAAAGAAGTAATAGGGCCACGAACCTTTATGTAAGGAGAGTAAATAAAAGCAAGAGAAAAAGGAAACCGATATGGTTCTCCAAGCAAGTGGCTGAGAAAATAAAGGCTAAAGAGTTAGCGTTCCAGAAATATAGAAAATCTCAAGAAGAGGAACACGGGGAGGAATACCGGATGAAACTGAAAGAAGCCAAGAGAGAAGTACGTCTGGCAAAGGCGCAATGGCTAGAAATGTAAGGAGGGGCGACAAAACGTTCTTCAGGTGTATTAGTGAAAGAAGGACTAAAAAGGGAATTGTGAAACTAAAAGATACAGCGAACCGCTATGTAGATAATGATGAAGAAAAAGCCAATTTGCTAAATATACTTCGGTTTTCACTGAAGAAAATCTTGGAGAAGGACCGCGAGGGACTGGCAAAAGTACACCCGAGAATGGAATGGATATAGCACCGTTCACGGAAGAGTGTGTATCAACAACTTGGAAAGCTAAAGGTGGACAAAACCATGGGCCTGGACGGGATCCACCCCAGAATATTGAGGGAGCTCAGAGAGGATCTGGCGGGTCCTCTAAAAGATTTGTTTAATAAATCCATGGAGACGGGAGAGGTTCCGAGGGACTGGAGAACGGCGGAGGTGGTCCCTCTTCACAAAAGTGGTGATAGGGAAGAAGCTGGAAACTACAGGCCGGTAAGCCTCACTTCGGTTATTGGAAAAGTAATGGAAGCCATGCTGAAGGAAAGGATAGTGAATTTCCTAGAAGCCAACAAGTTGCAAGATCCGAGACAACATGGTTTTACCAGAGGGAAATCGTGCCAAACGAATCTCATTGAATTCTTTGGGTAACTGGAGAATTGAATCTTCGACGTGCTATAGACGTAATCTACTTAGATTTTAGCAAAGCTTTTGACACGGTTCCCCACAGGAGGCTCTTAAATAAACTAGATGGTCTGAAGATAGGTCCCGAAGTGGTGAACTGGATTAGGAACTGGTTGACGGACAGACGCCAGAGGGTGGTGGTAAATGGAGTTCGCTCGGAGGAGGGAAAGGTGAGTAGTGGAGTGCCTCAGGGATCGGTGCTGGGACCGATTCTGTTCAATATATTTGTGAGTGACATTGCCGAAGGGTTAGAAGGTAAGGTTTGCCTATTTGCGGATGATACTAAGATTTGCAACAGAGTGGACACCCGGGAGGGAGTGGAAAGCATGAAAAGGGATCTGAGGAAGCTAGAAGAATGGTCTAAGGTTTGGCAATTAAAATTCAATGCGAAGAAATGCAAAGTGATGCATTTAGGGAGTAGAAACCCACGAGAGACTTATGTGTTAGGCGGTGAGAGTCTGATATGTACTGAGGGGAAGAGGGATCTTGGGGTGATAGTATTCGAGGATCTGAAGGCGACGAAACAGTGTGACAAGGCGGTGGCTGTAGCGAGAAGGTTGCTAGGCTGTATAGAGAGAGGTGTGATCAGCAGAAGAAAGGAAGTGTTAATGCCCCTGTACAAGTCGTTGGTGAGGCCCCACCTGGAGTATTGTGTTCAGTTTTGGAGGCCATACCTTGCGAAGGATGTTAAAAAAAAAAAAATGGAAGCGGTGCAAAGAAAAACTACGAGAATGGTATGGCATTTGCGTTCCAAGACGTATGAGCAGAGACTTGCTGACCTGAACATGTATACCCTGGAGGAAAGGAGGAACAGGGGTGATATGATACAGACGTTCAAATACTTGAAAGGTATTAATCCGCAAAAAAATCTTTTCCGGAGATGGGAAGGCGGTAGAACGAGAGGACATGAAGTGAGATTGAAGGGGGCAGACTCAAAAAAGATGTCAGGAAGTATTTTTTCACGGAGAGGGTGGTGGATGCTTGGAATGCCCTCCCGCGGGAGGTGGTGGAGATGAAAACGGTAACTGAATTCAAACATGCGTGGGATATGCATAAAGGAATCCTGTGCAATAGGAATGGATCCTCAAAAGCTTAGCCAAAATTGGGTGGCGGAGCAGGTGGGGGAAGAGAGGTTGGTGGTTGGGAGGCGAGGATAGTGGAGGGTAGACTTATACGGTCTGTGCCAGAACCGGTGATGGGAGGCGGGACTGGTGGTTGGGAGGCGGGAAATACTGCTGTGCAGACTTGTACGGTCTGTGCCCTGAAAAAGGCAGATACAAATCAAGGTAAGGTATACACACATGAGTTTATCTTGTTGGGCAGACTGGATGGACCATGCAGGTCTTTTTCTGCCGTCATCTACTATGTTACTATGTAGCTCCCCACTCTGCTGGCTGTGGCTGCATAGCTTGCTGCTCTTAGGTTATCCAGGCCCTTGTCAAGCATAGAGCTTGGCACCACTGCCTCCTGTCATGCAACTTAGCATCCACTATGAGTATTTTGGTTCAGTCCTGCAGGTCCCCGTCCTTCCACCCTCCCTTGCCTACTTTCCCTATTGTGTCCTTCTCTTCCCTGGCTCCCCTGCAGCTTCCAGGCATTTAAAAAGAAAAAGCAAATATTTCTGGGTGCAGGGAATAGTATTTTTTTTGTCAGTGACCCTCTTCCCTTGCCCAAAGGTCAGGGCCTTCTTTCTGGCTCATGGTCTGGCCATTGAGCAGAGGCGCTTAGAGAAACACAATTTTCACTCTTGGAAGTCCTCCACGTCTCTGGCTTATGTCAGGGTATGGAAGGTTTTACAGACCATCCCGCACACCAGGTTTCAATCTCTTTGGAGGGCTCAGGTATCCTGATAATCTAGAATTCTTGCAGCAGGGACTGGATCAGGGTGGCTGCTCTGTTCCAGTTTTCGGGGTTAGGTGAAAGGCACCTCCCTGACTTTGCATGGGGAGGTGTCCTGTTTCCTGAGAGGCTTGACACATTTGTGTTCCCCTACACATCCTCCTTACCCTCGTGAGACCTCAATCTTGTTTTCAGAGTACTGGCCGAGGCTCTGTTTGGGCCTTTTTAGTTGGCTTCCGTTAAAGACCAACCTCTCAAGACAGTTTTTCTGGTCGCCATCACCTTGGCTTGAAGAGATTCCCAGCTGCAGGCACACAGTCTTGTGAGGACCCATATCGCCATTGTGGAGGGTTCAGTTTCTCTTTGCAAGGTTCCTTCCTTTCTCCCTAAGCTGGTCTCTTAATTCCATGTGAATCAGGAATTTCCTTGTCATCAAGCAGATGAAGCCATTACGTATGGGTTACGTCCATCAACCAGCAGGGGAGATAGAGAGCACTCAAACTTTCACAGTGCCCTCTTGGCCAGCTAGCTCCACTGCCTCCAGTATTCTCTGTCTCCCTTAGCAGGGTGGCTGCACCTTGTTCGAGCTCCAGAAAAATCTGCCGGGAGGTGGTTCCTGGCTTGCTAGTTGTTAACCGGGGTGTTGGAGGCTATAGCAGCTTCACTTTAAAGGCACATAGGTTAGCCCTTTCCCTGCCTTACCCATACCTCTGTGGATGTGGACATATTGCCTTGCTTTCCCTGTCCTTACCCACCAACAGTGGATGCAGGCATATAGGTTCGCCCTTTCCCTGCCTTTCCCACTCATCTGAGCCTCCGGAGTCTTCAATACCTCTGCTTTCCTCACAGCTTAAAAAAAAAAAAAAAAAAGTCGTGTCGCGTTTTTAAACGCAGAGACGCTGGAACAGAGGTTTTTGACCTGATTTTCAGCAGGATCGTAGTTGTACACTAGATCCTTTGAGGTAAGAGTGTTTTCCAACTACTCCGGAGTGGGCCCGCGATCGGGGCGATTTTGGCGCGAACCGCCATTTTGGATTTTACCGCCGTTTTTCGGCGATGGCTGCGGACAATTTAAAGCGCTGTTCCACTTGTGGCAAGCGCAAATCAGCAGCAGGGCTCTGTAAATCGTGCTGTATTGGCGTAGGAGCCGGCCTGAGCATGGCGAGCGATGTTTCTTCCCGCTCTGAGCTGGCAGCGGGCGCCATTTTGCTTACACCGCATGGCGCGGCCTCCGTGGACATGGAGAGACCTGAGCCGGGTGGGGCACCTCGAGATGAGGTTATTTCAGGAGTGGCTAGCACCGGACAGGATTTGGGTGCCCAGGGTGAGATTTTCTCCCCGGATTTTGTGCTTTTGCTGCATAAAGCATACATGATGAAAAGAGCCCCCTCTCAAGGGTCGCCTGATGCTCCTCTGATTGCCCCCCCCCCCCCCCCCCCCCCCCCCCCGATGGATTCTGGCCTGGGACTGCCCAGTGAGGCTTTTTTCCCGGATGCTTGGCCTAAAGATAAGCGCAGAAGGATTAATTCCCCTTCAGATTGTGGTGCACCTTTTTCCCCCCCGTGGTCGGGGTGTGAGGATTCGGAGAACTCTGACAGACGTTCTTGGTCTGAGGAACCAGAGTCAGGTGCGGATTTACCACAGGATCTGGATGATCCCTCCGCGGTGAGGATTTTCCACCGTGATGAGCTGCCAGCGCTTATTTCAGATACCCTGCAGGCCCTCTCGATTGAAGATCCTGACAGTGGCATGGCCTCCTCGTGTAATCCCAGGATGGCTAGTACCAAGAAAGCTGCTCCGGCCTTCCCTTTGCATGACTCCATCCTAGAGCTTGTTTCGGCTCAGTGGGCTGACCCCGAGGGACCTTTGAGAGTTTCCAGGGCTATGGGGCAGTTATACCCTCTGCGTGAGGGACATATGGCTCGTTTTCAAATGCCTACAGTGGATGCCCTAGTCACTGCGGTGACAAAGAGAACTACCCTCCCTGTTGAAGGAGGTGTTGCCCTGAAGAGGATGTTCAAGACCGTAGGCTGGAAACAGCGTTGAAACGGTCCTTTGAAAATGCAGGTCTCACTGTTCGGGCGTCTGCATGCAGCTGTTATGCTGTGAGAGCCTGCCTAGCTTGGCTGCAACAGGCAGTGGCTCAGCCCGGAGATGGAGCGGAGCCCTTCTTGGATGTGGCTCCGCGGATGGAGGTGGCCTTGTCCTTTCTGGCTGATGCCCTTTATGACCTTTTCAGAGCTTCGGCTAAACAAATGGCAGTAGCAGTGGCGGCTTGCCGTCGTCTGTGGCTACAACACTGGGCAGCGGACATGGCCTCTAAGCAAAGGTTGGTGAAGTTGCCTTTTCAAGGACTTCTCCTATTTGGTGAGGAGTTAGAGAAAATTGTGAAAGGCCTGGGTGATCCAAAACCCCAGCGCTTGCCCGAAGATAGGCAGAGGCCTTCCTCTAAGGGCCAGGCGGTCCACTCCTTGTACAGACCTCGCTTCCGTGAAGCTAGAAGGTACCGCCCGGGGCGTTCTGCTGGGTTCACTTCACGTGCCCGTGGTCAGCAGAGGAACTCCTTTCGCTCGGACAAGCGTTCCGCAGCCGGTGGCTCAAGACCAGGAGTTCAGGGGCGACCCTCTCGATGATGATGCGCCGGCCCTCTCCTCGATGCCTGTCATCGGAGGACGGCTTTCCCTCTTTGTCGAGGAGTGGGCCAAGATTTCCTCAGATCAGTGGGTTCTGGACTTGATCAGAGATGGTTACAGAATAGAATTCAACGCCCCAGTAAGATGCCTTGTAGCGCTATAGAAATGCTAAATAGTAGTAATAGTAGTAAGAGATGTGTTTGTGGAGTCCCGATGCGGTTCTGCCGTCAAACGGGCGGCGGTGGAGGAGACTTTACAAGGTCTGATTCAGTTAGGGGCAGTGACCCCGGTGCCTCCCGCCGAGCAAGGCTGCGGCCGATACTCCATCTACTTTGTGGTGCCGCGAAAAGGTGGGTCCTTTCGCCCTATTCTGGACTTAAGTGAACAAGTCCCTGAGAGTGCGGCATTTCCACATGGAATCCCTGCGCTCCGTCATTGCGGCGGTTCAGCCAGGAGAGTTTCTCATGTCTCTAGACCTGAAAGAAGCTTACTTGCACATACCGATTTGGCCCCCGCACCAGAAGTTTCTGAGGTTTGCGGTGTTGGGAAAACATTTCCAGTTCAGGGCCTTGCCTTTTGGCCTCGCCACAGCTCCCCGAACCTTTTCGAAGGTAATGGTGGTAGTAGCTGCTTTTCTCAGGCGAGAAGGTATCAGGGTTCACCCGTACCTAGACGACTGGCTCATCAGAGCAGACTCTGCAACAGAGCTTACAAGCTACAGCCAGAGTGGTCTCAGTACTGCAATCTCTAGGCTGGGTCGTCAATATGGCCAAAAGTCACCTGTCCCCTTCACAATCTCTAGAGTTTTTGGGGGCCAGGTTCGACACAGTCTCGGGCTATGTGTTCCTACCCAAGCCAAGGCGGTGCAAGCTTCAGAATCAGGTCCGTCTGCTCCTGAGGATGCCCCGCCCGCGAGCTTGGGACATTGTCCAGCTGCTGGGATCGATGACAGCCACGATGGAAGTGGTACCCTGGGCGAGAGCGCACCTGAGACCTCTACAGTATTCCCTACTCCGGAGATGGTCTCCTATTTCTCAGGATTACCAATGCAGACTTACTTGGCTCCCTGCGGCCCGTCTCAACATGGAATGGTGGCTCTCGGACAGCATGCTGCGGCGAGGAGCCGCTGACGCTCCCCGTTTGGTGCCTAGTGGTAACAGATGCCAGCCTGAAGGGCTGGGGCGCACACTGCAAGGGGAAGCATGCCCAGGGTCTATGGACACCCGAGGAGTCGGAGTGGTCCTTCAACCGCCTAGAGTTGAAAGCGGTGTTTCAGGCGCTTCTGGCCTTTCAAGTGTCCCTTGAAGGATTGGCTGTCAGAGTGATGTCGGACAACACGACAATGGTGGCCTATATAAATCGACAAGGCGGAACAAGGTGTAGAGCACTAGCCGCGCAGGCCGAACTGATTTGCCACTGGGCCGAGCTGCATCTTCAGTGTCTGTCGGCAGCTCATATTGCAGGTCAGAGCAATGTGCAGGCCGATTATCTGAGCAGGCATCAGATCGATCCAGCAGAATGGAATCTGGCAGACGAAGTATTCCTGCAGATCTGTGCCAAATGGGGCAAGCCCGTGATGGATCTAATGGCGACAAGTGCCAATACCAAAGTCCCGTGCTTCTTCAGCAGACGGAGAGATCCTCGCTCGGCGGGGTTGGATGCCTTGGCTCAACCCTGGCCTCCGGGTCTACTTTATGTGTTTCCCCCATGGCCCTTGATAGGGCGTGTGCTCCTGCGGATTCGGCTTCACCCAGGAGAAGTGGTTCTCATCGCCCCGGATTGAATCAGGGGGCCTTGGTATGTGGACCTCTGACAGATGCTAGTGGAGGCTCCCCTTCCTTTACCTCTGGTACCGAACCTGTTGTCGCAGGGACCGGTGGCCATGGAGGACGCCTGCCATTTTGGTCTTACGGCATGGCTATTGAGAGGGTGCAATTGAGAGGCAAAGGCTATTCCAATAATGTTATTTCCACTCTCCTGCAGGCCCGCAAGCGGTCCACTTCCGTGGCTTATGCCAGGATCATGCGCCAGTTTGAGGCTTGGTGTGTTTCAAAAGCGATCACACCCATGCGGGCTCCTGTCTCGCCGATTCTGGACTTTTTGCAGGATGGTGTACAAAAAGGCTTGGTCTATAATTCCCTGTGGGTGCAAGTGGCAGCATTGGCCTCCCTTCATGGTAAGGTTGCAGGCGTGTCTTTAGCTGCTCATCCAGATGTGGCACGGTTTCTTAGAGGGGTGCTTTGGCTCCGTCCTCCCGTGCGGGCACCTTGTCCAGCTTGGAACCTGGGGCTAGTTTTGAAGGCTCTGCAGGGTTCTCCTTTTGAGCCGCTACGGCGAGCTTCAGAGAAAGATTTGACACTAAAGGCTGTTTTTCTGGTGGCCATTACTTCGGCGAGACTGGTGTCAGGACTCCAGGCGCTGTCCTGTCGAGACCCATTTCTGCAATTTTCAGAGTCCGGAGTCACGGTTCGGACCGTGCCTTCCTTTATGCCTAAGGTGGTTTCAGCCTTTCACTTAAACCAGCCTATTTTCTTGCCCTCTTTTTCAGAGGAAGAGTTTCCAGAATCTTTTGGGCAGCTGCACCTTTTGGATGTGCGCAGGACTCTGCTGCAGTATCTGCGAGTTACTAACTCTTTCAGGACTTCTGATCATCTGTTTTGCTATCCGGTTCTCGCAGAGGGTCTCCAGCGTCTAAGGCCACTATTGCCCGCTGGCTCAAAGAAACTATCTTTTCAGCTTATCTGCTGGCCGGCAGGGTTCCGCCTGTAGCCTTTAAGGCACATTCTACTAGAGCGATTTCTTCCTCTTGGGTTGAAACTGGAGCACTCTCTCTTCAAGAGATATGCAGTGCAGCAACATGGGCTTCTAAGCTCTCCTTTGCCCGACATTACAGGCTGGATGTGGCTGCCAGGAGGGATGCGCGTTTTGGTGCACAAGTGCTAGCGCGTGGTGTGGCTTGTTCCCACCCTATCTAGGGATTGCTTTGTTACATCCCATACGTAATGGCTTCATCTGCTTGATGACAAGGAAGGGAAAATTAGGTTCTTACCTTGGTAATTTTCTTTCCTTTAGTCATAGCAGATGAAGCCATGAGCCCTCCCTGTATGATTGTATTCTGTGAATCTGTTTTTCAGGTTCTGTTCTAATTTCCTGAAGTTCCTTCCTTGGGAGAAAGTTGGAAAACAATCTTCAGGATTCATGTTCAGTTTACATTTAGGAGGATGTGTTCATTCCCTCCAGCATGTTTTGGAGAATGTGTTGATTCTCTCCAGGAGGTGCGTGTTCTCCTCCAGTTCTATAAATAGGAGGATGAGTTCATTCCCTCCAGTGTGTTGGGAGGATGTGTGATTCCCTCCAGGAGGCGCGTGTGTTCCCCTCCACTTATACAATAAGGAGGATGAGTTTATTCCCTCCAGGAGGATGTGCATTCCCTCCTTTATGAGTTCATGCCCTTGTGATGGGCCATCGTTTGCTGTGAGGAAAGCTCTTGTGATTCCCATTGCGGTTTGCCATACTGCTTTGGAAGCTTCAAATACTGAAGAGGCAGTGGAGCTAGCTGGCCAAGAGGACACTGTGAAAGTTTGAGTGCTCTCTATCTCCCCTGCTGGTTGATGGACATAACCCATACGTAATGGCTTCATCTGCTATGACTAAAGGAAAGAAAATTACCAAGGTAAGAACCTAATTTTCCCTTTGTCCTTTTTTTGAAGGTGGGCTGTGCTTCTGCAGGTTGGATGTCTAGAGGACACTGCTATGGTACTTGAAGGAGACAATTTTTACCTCTTTGTTCTTTTCCATGGGCTCCATTGTGAGGTGGCTCTTGAGAGTGCCTAAATTTGTAAGAATTGTCTGGTGCCTCGGGGCCTGAAGGCCCAGTCCACACAGGCTCGGGCCTCATCTTGAGCAGAAGCCCAGACAGTGGTTCCTGAATAAAGTTGTAGGTCGGTGACCTGGTCATCGCTCCATTCAGTTTTGACATGGTGGTCAGGATCTGTTCAGACTTTGGCAGAGTCATCATGGAGTGTGTGTGTGGGGGGCCTTGGTCTTCACCTGCCCAGCAGATCTGCACAATTGGATGTACCGAAGCAGAACGGGAGCTGGAAGAAAAAATTCTTTCTTTACTTTAGTCAGCTATGCTGTTCTGCAACCTGCCTTCAGAAGACTTGGGCCTGGGACTCCTAGGTGAGCTCTGCAATTTCCTTTTTAGTCTGTTTTAAAAACAACAAAAAGTGAAGTTAAAACTTCCAGCAATACGGTATCCCGTTTTGAAATAATCCAAAGTATGCAGGATTGCGAGTGTCACTCTGTGGTGGTATGCTTGGCTGCTGTTCATTGCTGTTGAAGTGGTGGTTGGGGCATGGGTGTGTTACCAAAGGGGACCTTCTGCTATTTTGGCAGATGCATATTGGAGCTTTCTAGGGAGCACCCAGCTCATTCTAGTGAGGTTGCTGGTACAACTCGGTAGGTTTTTTGTTTTTGTTTTTTCTGTGCCTCCATCTGCTGGTAGGAGAGGATAATATCCATTTGTTCAGAACAGTGTAGCTGACTAAAGGAAAGAAAATTCAGGTAAGACACAATTTCTTTTACTGCTGCATTAAAAATGGGCTTAACATGCAGGGAAAGTCTGTATTAAAACATGCTAAGCCCATTTTTAACATTTTTGTAGAAGGGCCCCTACAATTGCAGTACCTGTTGCCATGGGACAATGGTACCCTGTAGTTTAAACTGTAATTTCTATCCTTTGAAATCTGTTCAGTGACATTTAATTCTTTAGGTTCACTTTTATTGGCCTCAGCCTTGGATGGATCATCACTTAATTACATTTTCTTTTAAGTATTTGTTCTTAATTGGTCCCCTAATAAAACATTTACATGTAGGGATTTTCAGGCTGTTAACAAACGACTCACATTGAGAGGCTCTTTTGACTAAGCTGCAGTAAAAGGGTCCCTGCACTAGCAGCGGCGACTGTTTTTGCTGCATGATGAGGCCTTTCTTAGTGCAGCGAGTAAAAAGGCCAAAAAAAGAAATGGCCATGCAGTAAAAAGATCGCACTTACTGCCACCCATTGAGGTGGCGATAAGGGCTCACGCACTAACCTGGCAGTAACTGGGCAGCTCGTAGTGCTACCTGATTATTGCCAGGTAATTGCTGTGGTAAAAGGGACCTATTTTCCCTTGCGCTGGGGATGAACTTCCGCAAACTACTGAAGACTCATCTCTTTAACAAGGTTTACCACAAAGATCAACCAATGTGAATATACATAACTCTTCTACATATAGTTAGAACTGCCTTATAATATCTGCTTGTTATAGTACTATCATGACTGTTCATTATCATATTGCCAGAGATTTTTCTGTAACACTAAATGTCTATTTTTATTATATTTCCACTACTCATGATGTATTGTAAGCCACATTGAGCCTGCAAAGATGTGGGATAATGTGGGATACAAATGCAATAAATAAAAAATGAACTACCACTAGCGCCCTTATTGGCCGGCAGTATAGCTTGCTATACGGTAAGCCTGCGGTTGGCTTGGTGCCATTTAGTAAAAGGGCCCGAGTCTTCGACCTTCTCCTTTAGTACCCTTTAATGGAAGAAAAAGGCTGTTCGGAATACTTCACTTACTGCCTATGACACACCTTGTGTTCTCTAAATCCAGGATCGCTGGCTACCTTCCTTCTTTTATTATTTATTTATTACCTTTGTATCCCGTGCTTTCCCACTTAAAGCAGGTTCAATGCTGCCTATATATTAATAGGGAATACAGCATATTGTTAAAGTATAAATTAAAAGACTAGCAGAATAATAAAAGGGATAAGTAAGTAAAGATAGGTAATGGAGAAGTGAGAAAGATGGGAGATATAGTCTGGGTCAATATCGTAGTCGTCTAGGTATGTGGTGGGTAGATGGGTTTGTAAGAATTAGTCTGGGTCATTTGGATAGGTTTGTATGATCAGGTGGGTTTTCAGTGCTTTCGTGAATGGTAGATATTTGCAGATTGATCAGATAGATCTGGGGAGGGCATTCCAGAGTTGGCTGCCTAGGAAGGTGAAATTGGATCCATAATAGGTTTTGTACTTGAGTCCTTTGTAATTGGGGTAATGCAGATTGAGGTAAGTTTGTGAAACTTCAGACATGTTCCTGGCTGGGAGGTCAATCAGATTAAGCATATAGTCCGGAGATTCATCTTGGATAATCTTGTGTATTAATGTGTGGACCTTAAAGTTGATTCGTTCTTTGATAGGAAACCAATGAAGTTTTTTACGAAGAGGTGTTGCTCACTCAAAAGGTGATTTGCCAAAGCCGTATTTTGGGCAGTCTGACGTTTCTTTAGGATATGGGTCTTGCAGCCTAAGAAAATACTATTTCAAGAGTCGACATGGGAAGTACTGTGGATTGCACCAAGTTCAGGAATGTAATCGGGGGGAGATAAGGTTTTGTGCGTTTGAGTATCCACATCATGTTGAACATTTTCTTTGCAGTGGATTTGGTGTGGTTTTCGAACAAGAGTCTGTCACTCCAAGGATTTTCAGGAATAGGGATTGTGATGTCGGAGGTGTTTAGTTGGGAGGAGCACGGATTATTGAGATGAGAGGATTAGGCATTGTGTTTTCTCTTTATTCAGTTTCATCATAAAGGCGTTGGCCCAAGAGGTTAAGATGTTCATGCCCGTGGATATTTTGTTGGAGATTTCTGTTAAATCAGACTTGAAGGAAATGAATATGGTGACGTCATCAGCAAAAATGAAAGGATTGAGACTGTCTGAATAGAGCTTTGGCTAGGGGGATCATCATGAGATTGAAGAGTATCGGGGATAGAGGTGATCCTTGAGGTACACCGCAGTTTGGTGAGCAGGGAGATGAGAAGGTCAAGGTTGATTTAACTTGGTAAGATCTTGATGTGATGAATCCTTTTATCCAGTTTATGATATTACCGCCGATTCCAAGTTTGTCCAGTAGTTTGGATAGAATATTATGGTTCACCATGTCAAATGCACTGGACAAATCGAATGGTAAGGAGGATGTTATTTTAGGTGCAGGATCGCTGCTGCTGCAGTGCTTGCAGCTTACATTTTCAGGCTGTCCACAATTCACACAGACACTAAGGGGCCTTCCCAGTCTGCTGCGTCCGGCCCTCTCTGATGCAAACTCTGAGAGTTTGCTGCGTCGTACAGTTTGGGAACCACTGCCCTACATGAATTGTTTTAGCCGCAGGTCCTTCCTCAGGAGTCTCTGAAGCTGCCAGTCTTACTTATGGCAGGGTTACTGTGATCAGGTTAGTAAAGTCAGAATAAAGTAAGTCATGTGATGTCTAAAGAACAATAGTGTGAAATGCTAGACAATGGAGCAGTCTCACGCCAAATAATTCAAACAGCTGAAGCCTTTGAGTTGTCTGGTATGATTCTGCCTCAGTCTTATTTTACTACTAGTACTAATCATTTCTATAGCGCTACTAGACGTTCGCAGCTGTACAGTGGACATAGAGACAGTCCCTACTCGACAGAGCTTACAATCTAATTATGATAGACACAGGACAAATAAGAGATAAGGGAATTACTATGGTGGGAATGGTAAAACGTGATACTGAACAAATAAGGGTTAGGAGTTAAAGGCAGCATCAAAAAGGTGGGCTTTTAGCCTAGATTTGAAGACGGCCAGAGATGGAGTTTGACTTACCTGCTCATGATGTCTATTCCAGGCATATGGTGCAGTAAGATATAAAAGGAATGGAGTCTGGAGTTAGCAGATCCTTGAGGTACACTAACTGATAGTCGGATAGAAGTGGAGGAGGATCCACCAGAGTATATACTAAAAGTACTATGGAAGAGAGAAGACGGAAACAAGGAAAGAACAGAGCCCTAAAATCCAAGTGAGGATAGTGTATTAAGGAGTAGGCTGTGATCAACAGTGTCAAAAGCAGCAGATGGATTGAGAAGGATGAGGATAGAATAGAGACCTTTGGATCTGGCCAGGAACGGGTCATTGGAGACTTTAGCAAGCATTGTTTCAGTTGAATGAAGAGGGCAAAAGCCAGATTGAAGTGGATCAAGAATAGCTTGCGATGAAAGAAAGTCAAGACTAATGGCGGTGAACAGCATGTTCAAGTATCTTGGATAGGAAAGGGAGGAAGGAGATGGGGGCGACAGTTGGAAGGACAGATTGGGTCTAATGAAGGTTTTTTAAGGAATGGTGTGACTACGGCATGTTTGAAGGCATCATGAACAGTTGCAGTGGAAAGTGAAAGATTGAGGATATGACAGATAAACGGGATGACAGTAGGAGAGAGAGTTCTAAGTAGATGGGTAGGAATAGGATTGGAGGAACAGGTAGGTAGTTTCGAGGAGGAAAGAAAATGTGCAGTTTCCTCTTCAGTGATTTCAGAAAAGGAGACGAGTTGGAGGGTTGAGAGAATGGACTAAGGGAAGGAGAGGTGGAGGTTACTTGGTTGAGAGAATGGACTAAGGGAAGGAGAGGTGGAGGTGAGTTGGTTGAGAATTCAAGTTTAATCTTGTGAACTTTATCATGGAAGTATTCATCCAGAGTCTGAGGAGAAAGGGGGAGTTGGAGGTGAAGGCACTTTGAGGAGAGAGTTCAATGTGGCAAAGAGACGTTGAGGTTTTGGGCCAAGAGAAATTGTTAGCAGGTTGTAGTAGTCCTGGTTGGCAAGTAAAAGAGCAGACTGGAAGGAGGTCAGCAAGAATTTGAAATGTATGAAGTCGTCATGGGCACGGTATTTCAGCCAAAGGCGTTTGGCAGCGTGGGCACAGGAATAAGTAGTGGATTCTAGAGCTCAGCCGAGGCTGAGGTTTGGTACGCCTTACAGAATGGGAGGAGCAAGAGTATCCTGAGTAGAGGAGAGAATAGTATTATAGGAAGAGACAATCTCATTGACAGACTTGGATAACATTGTGGTTGAGAAGAGATTTGAAACACTGGAGGACAGAGTAGAAGGGTCAATAGTCTGAAGATTCCTAAATGTATTGGTTGGGATTGGACCGGGGGTGGTGGGGGGGGGGGGTTGTTTAAGTGTGAAAGTTATCAAATGATGGTCAAAGAGGGGAAGAGCTAAGACACAGAACCTGGAGAGTGAGCAGTTTCAGAAGAAAAGATCAAGACAGTGGCCGTTCTGGTGAGTGGGGGTAGTGGAGCACAGTTAAAAGATTGAAAGGGTGTTAGTGAGAAACTGAGAAGTGTAAGTGTCAGATGGATCATTAAGCATGAATGTTAAAATCCCCAAGAATGAGGGAAGGAGATGAAGGAAAGTCAGGCATCAAAGGTAGAGGAGTGAATAGATAGATGGAGTGGACTTCGAAGGAAGAAAAGCAGCGAAACTGAGGTGGAAGAAGAGGTTGAAATCTATAGGAGGTTGAGAGTTGTATCCCAACACCAGCTCTGCGGCCAATCGGGCGAGGAGTATGGGAGAAAAGGTGACCTCCATGACACAGGCCACAGCTGAAGCAGAGTCTTCAGGACAAAAGCCAAGACTCGGGGCAAGCAGATGGAGAGTACAAGAGATAAAGAGGTTGTGGATGTAGGAAAGTTTCTTGCAGACAGAGCGGGCATTCCACAGAGCACATGAGAAAATCAGAGGAGAGGAACAGAAATTAGATTGGAGACATCACTGTTTGACCTGCACAAATAGGATGAGAGCTGATGTGGTGGACCAGGATTGGGATTGATATTCTGAATTAAAAGTGTGGAAACTACTAAGACTGGTTACGATACATTCAAGAAATCACAAAGTGGATGTAAAAACTAAGTGATGGTTTGGTTAAAGATAAAATAATGGTTCGTAAGAAAATTGAACATTTGGAAGACGTTAATAGGAGATTAAATCTGTTTGTTACATTTTCATATCCTGGCTCTGATATATTGAAGGAATATTTGGTAGAAAACACAATATTCCTTGGACCATAGTCCTCATATTTAATAAGGCCTTTTTTTAAAAGTTGGACTTTTTTTTTTTTTTTTTTTTTTTTTTGGAACATTTCACAGAAGATGTTGAGAGATGTGATGACAAGCTATAGAATTTGGTGCTACCTTTTTGCTGAGTTACCCTAGTAAGTGTGTGTATACATTATCTTGGAGTCAAATATACCTTCTTTGCTCCTGATCAGCTGAAGGGAGGGGGGTGTTTGGACATGAGGATGTCTATGCCATCTCCTTGATTAGTTGGGTTAGGTTGTGTTAAGTCTTTCTTTATATTTCACTTTCATAAAGATACTCTTCTTATTGTCTGCCTTTGCCCCCTCTTTATGGTGGTCTGATAGAGAATACTTTTTTTCCTGTATTTAATATCCTGGTGGATGTTTTTCCTTTATATTGTTTATACTCTGTTATCTTAAAACAAGTGTATGCTTGTCCTTTTTATTTTCTAAATCATAAAAAATTCTCAAGTTCCTCAATTTTATTGTTTTACTATACTGTCCATCAAATGCCTTTTGTTTATATATTTAAATTATATATAAAGGAAAAGGAACAATTTTTCTTTCTATACTTTCCTATTAGTAATGAAGTGCCATACTGCTGGGCTCCCCTGGTCTATCACTGGTCCAAGCTGTGCTAAATATCTAGTAAGGATGTTTCCTGTAACGAAGCTGGGAATGGTTCCTTAAATAAAAATGTTTTTAATCCTGACTGGAATCTTTTTAAGCACAGTTCAGAACTTAACTGGATTGGAAGAGCGTTCCATTGTCTAGGAGCAACCACACTGAAAACGTTATTTCAGATATGATTGTTATTTCAAATATGATTGTATTTTATTATCTGAAAGTAGGTATAAGCAACTGTTGGCTGAATCTTAGAATTCTACTGAGTACAGTATCAGATTTCACAATAGAAAAAGCAGATAACCAGTGTAGCCAATAATAATTGATAGCCAGTGTAGCCAATAATAATTGTATATGTAATACAAAGAGATCAGTATCCAGTGCTCTTGTTTAAGCAAGGGTGTCACATGATCAAGCGTTTGGGGGGGGGGGGGGTGGCTCAAATGATCAGCTTAGTTGCACTATTCTGAATGTTTTAAAGACACACTATCTGAGAGCTTGGGTCATCCGATATAAAGCATTCCATTAATCTAAAGTGCTGATGACCAAAGCATGTACCAAAGTTTGTGTGTTTAATATCTTCCTGGCACCATGTGTGGCCAGGACAGAAATGATCTTTTTAATGACAAACTTTGTATCATTGCAGACTGACTCAAGGACAATAGGGTGGAACTCAATCCTTATATATCTAAAGCTCTCATTTACTGTGAATGACCCATCAGCACCCATTCTGCCTATTCTTTTAACTGGTTTCCCGGTTCCTATTGTCTCCCCTGTGAAAATTCTGGGTGTCATACTAGATAGTGAAACTGGATGTCAGGCTCGTATTCCTTCAGTTATTAGACATTTTTTTCAAACTGCAGGTGATCCACTCGTACATCTTTCACCAGGATTCATTACCAGTTCTAGTACACTCATTTGTTATTAGTCAGTTGGACTATTGTAATGCATTGCTTCAAGGTCTGAGACTATCTGACATCTAGTGTTTAATTGCAACTATTTGGACTAATTGTAATTTTCTGCATGGGGGAAAGAAAATATGATTGTTACACTATTACTTAAGAATTCTTGTTTACCCATATAGGATAATATAAAATTCCATATCAAGCTGATCAATCCATAGACTGGTGGGTTGTGTCCATCTACCAGCAGGTGGAGATAGAGAGCAAACTTTTGCCTCCCTATATGTGGTCATGTGCTGCCGGAAACTCCTCTGTAAGTTCTCTATCTCAGCAGGTGGTGGTCACACACAGCAGCAGCTCTGGCTAGGCCTCCAAGCCTAATTCTTAGGTTTTGTTGAGTGCCTGGGGTTGAGGGCTCTTTTGAGCAAGTGCAAACCTGGTGGTGCCAGGTCCCTCCTTTTCTTCCCCCTCCCGCTGGCTCCGTTGAAAAAAGAAAAAAAAAAAAAATTTTGAACGTCCTTAAAGGCGTTTATTTCGACGTTTATTTAAACGTTTATTGCAGCTACTCACTAGGACACCAGGTCGTTACAGCTCGGAGCGGCAAGCAGGTAATTTTTACCTTTTTATAGCGGGCAGGGGGTTCCCCGATTCTTCTCCTCGTGGCATATGGCGTCGGAGGGCGAGGGCGCAAAGAGTCGCTCCCCGGATCGCTTGAGCGCTTCTAGAGGGGATGCGGGGGTCTTAAAGCCTGATTCGCCCTTGTTGGGTGACAGTTTCGTGACCGATGAATGTCCCGGTCCTTCATCCGGCGTGGCGGTTTTTCCCGCCATAAACGCCCATCCCCCGCTCCTCGCCTCCGCCATCTTGGCCGGCCACGCGGCTCGGACGGCTTCTTCTTGGGCCACCCTTGAGGTTGGAGACATTAATGCCATGAACGCCCTTAATTTGGGCGACGGCACAAAAGCGGCTAAAGTTAAGCGCCGTTCTTCCCGCGCGGCTCCTTCGCGGAGTGTCGCGCCGGACGCCATTTTGGATGCGCAGCATGTCTCTCCCCCGCTCTTGCGAGCGCCGGTTGAGGGTGCGTCTAGGGCTGTAGCCCAGGCTGCGGAAGTGCACAGTCTGGGGGGTTTCTCCCCCGAGTTTGTTTTGCTGCTGCATCAGGCCTTCCTTATGCAAAACGCTGACCCTGCTCCCTCGTCTGGTAAAGAGGTTGAGGTTTCCAGAGGTAAACGCCCTCGGGTTGATTCCCAGGCCTTGGAGGACTTTGTCTCCTCCGATGTAGATGAGGGCAGCGTATGTGAGTTCTCCCAACGGTCCTTTGCGGATTCCTTGGAGGAGACGGATCCCCGCTCGGATGGAGCGGATGACCCCTCTGCAGTGCGGCTTTTTAGCTCAGAGGATTTGCCCAATCTGTTGATACAGGCCATGGACACTTTGAAGATTTCCTCTCCGGAGGACGTCTCTCCCTCAGCCCCTGTTGGCTCTGCCATTATGCTGGGGACGAAGCGCCCGCCTAGAACCTTCCACGTGCATGATGCCATGCACACCTTAATTGCGGCTCAATGGGATGTCCCGGAAGCGAGCCTTAAAGTGGCTAGGGCTATGTCCCGCCTCTATCCTTTGACTGAAAGTGAACGTGAGGCCTATCTGTGGCCTACCGTGGATTCTTTAATCACTGCGGTGACTAAGAAAACGGCGTTGCCGGTGGAAGGTGGCACGGCCCTAAAGGACGCCCAAGAAAGGAGATTGGAGGCGGCCTTAAGGTCGTCCTTTGAGGCGGCTGCTTTAAGTTTGCAGGCCTCAGTTTGCGGCTCCTATGTGGCCAGGGCGTGCCTGACTATGGTGCAGCGGGCTTCCCCCTCGGATCATTCCTTGAGGGCTGATTGGCCGGCCCTGGAATCGGGCTTAGCCTATTTGGCAGACTTGCTGTATGATGTCTTGAGGGCCTCAGCTAAGGGCATGGCTCAGACAATCTCTGCGCGGCGGTGGCTTTGGCTGAAACATTGGTCTGCTGACCACGCCTCTAAATCCCGCCTGGCTAGATTGCCTTTTAAAGGCAAGCTGCTCTTTGGGGTCGAGCTGGACAAAATCGTGTCCAATCTCGGCACGTCTAAGGGCAAGAAGTTACCAGAGGTCAGGGCTCGGGCTAGTACTCGTCCCGGTACCTCCAGAGGACGGTTTCAGGAAGCCCGTCGGTACCGCCCGGGCAGGTCGGGTTCCTCTGCCCCCTCTTCCTTTAAGAGGAATTTCTCCCCCAAGCAGCATTCCTTTCGCAGAGACCGCCGTCCCGGAGGTGCTCCCTCTGGTCCTCCCCCAGGGTCTCGTACCCAATGACGGGGCCTTGGTCCACGCCCCAGTGCAGATTGGAGGACAGCTGTCCTCGTTTCTGGGCGAGTGGACCACCATAACTTCAGACGCTTGGGTGCTGGAAGTCATCAGAGACGGCTACAAGCTAGAGTTCTGCTGACCCTTAAGAGACGGGTTTGTACTCTCTCCCTGCAAGTCTCCGGTCAAAGCTGTGGCAGTGCAGCAGACTTTGGACAATCTGATCCGCCTGGGGGCGGTCGTTCCGGTGCCAGAAAGTCAGCGTGGCAAGGGGCGTTACTCCATTTACTTTGTGGTACCAAAGAAAGGAGGTTCTGTCCGGCCTATCCTCGACCTCAAAGGGGTCAATCGGGCCTTGAAAGTGCGGCACTTTCGCATGGAGACTCTCCGCTCTGTTATAGCGGCAGTGAAGGCAGGGGAGTACCTGGCATCCTTGGACATCAAGGAAGCGTACTTGCATATTCCCATCTGGCCTCCTCATCAACGCTTTCTGCGTTTTGCAGTCCTGGGCCGACACTTCCAGTTCAGAGCCCTCCCGTTCGGGTTGGCTACTGCTCCGCGGACCTTTTCCAAAGTAATGGTGGTCATCGCGGCCTTCCTGCGAAAGGAAGGAGTACAAGTCCATCCTTATCTGGACGACTGGTTGATCCGAGTCCCCTCTTATGCGGAGTGCGGCAAAGCTGTGGACCGGGTAGTTGCTCTTTTGAGCTCCCTGGGATGGATCATCAACTGGGAGAAAAGCCAGCTGCGCCCGACTCAGTCCCTGGAGTATCTGGGAGTTCGATTCGACACCCAAGTGGGCAGAGTGTTCCTGCCAGACAATCGGATTGTCAAGCTTCAGGCTCAGGTGGACCAGTTCCTAGTAGCCTCTCCTCTTCGGGCTTGGGACTATGTGCAGCTGTTGGGCTCTGACAGCCACGATGGAAGTAGTGCCCTGGGCCAGGGCTCATATGAGACCACTACAACAATCTCTGCTGCAGCGCTGGACTCCGATGTCGGAGGATTATGCTGTGCGCCTTCCCTTGGACCCAGCAGTGCGCAAGGCGCTGAGCTGGTGGATGCAGACAGACAAGTTGTCTGCGGGAATGCCTCTGGTGACCCCGACAAATTGTCGTCACGACGGACGCCTCTTTGTCGGGCTGGGGAGCCCACTGCTTGGGAAGGACAGCGCAGGGGCTCTGGTCTCCTGCAGAGGCAAAGTGGTCTATCAACCTCCTGGAACTCAGAGCCATTCGGTTGGCGCTTTTGGAGTTCATCCCGGTACTGGTGTTGAAGCCGGTACGGGTCCTGTCGGACAATGCCACGGCTGTGGCCTATGTCAACCGCCAGGGAGGTACCAAGAGCGCCCCTCTAGCCAAGGAGGCTATGAATCTATGCCAGTGGGCAGAAGCGAACCTGGAGCAGCTGTCAGCGGCCCACATTGCCGGAGTCATGAATGTCAAGGCGGACTTTCTCAGTCGCCATACCTTGGAGCCCGGAGAGTGGCAGCTATCTGCTCAGGCGTTCTTGGACATCACGAAGCACTGGGGCCAGCCGAGCCTAGATCTGATGGCGTCATCGGCCAATTGCCAAGTGCCGCGCTTTTTCAGCAGAGGACGGGACCCTCGATCCCTGGGAGTAGATGCTCTTCTCCAACAGTGGTCGACTCAAGAGCTTCTCTATGTGTTCCCGCCCTGGCCCATGTTGGGCAGGGTGCTAGACCGGGTGGCAAAGTATCCCGGCAGGGTAATCCTGGTGGGTCCGGATTGGCCCAGACGTCCCTGGTATGCAGACTTGATCAGGCTCTGTCGACGATCCTCTGCGGCTGCCAGTGGAGCAGGGCCTGTTACATCAGGGTCCCGTGGTGATGGAGGATCCCTCCCCCTTTGGTCTTACGGCCTGGCTATTGAGCGGCAGCGTCTGAGAAAGAAGGGCTTCTCAGACAAGGTCATCGCCACTATGCTGAGAGCGAGGAAGCGCTCTATTTCTACTGCTTACGCCAGGGTTTGGCGTATATTTGCAGCGTGGTGTGAAGCAGGCTCTCTTTCTCCCTTCACTGCTCCAATTTCTTCAGTGTTGGCGTTCCTGCAAGACGGTCTGGAGAAAGGCCTGTCGCTCAGTTCCCTTAAAGTCCAGGTAGCGGCTCTGGCTTGCTTCAGGGGCCGCCTGAAGGGTGCTTCCATGCCTTCGCAGCCAGATGTGGTGCGCTTTCTCAAGGGAGTTAATCACCTGCGCCCTCCTCTGCACTCAGTGGTGCCTGCGTGGAATCTCAACCTGGTGCTAAGAGCATTGCAGAAGCCGCCTTTTGAACCCTTGTCGAGGGCATCTCTGAAAGACCTGACGTTGAAAGCAGTCTTTTTGGTGGCTATCACTTCAGCCAGAAGAGTTTCCGAGCTCCAGGCGCTCTCATGTCGAGAGCCCTTTCTGCAGTTCACTGAGGCAGGAGTGACTATTCGCACAGTGCCTTCCTTCCTGCCCAAGATTTTCTCGCTTCCATGTGAATCAGCAGCTCTGTCTCCCTTCCTTTCTTAGGGAGGACTACCCAGAGGAGTACTCTGCTCTTAAATATCTGGATGTGAGACGAGTCATCATCAGATACTTGGAAGTGACCAATGATTTCCGGAAATCGGATCATCTGTTTGTCCTGTTTGCAGGTCCTCGTAAGGGTCTGCAGGCTGCTAAGCCTACAGTGGCAAGATGGGTCAAGGAAGCCATTGCAGCGGCTTATGTGGCCACGGGGAAGGTGCCGCCTATCCAGCTGAAGGCTCACTCCACTAGAGCTCAGGCGGCCTCGATGGCAGAGGCCGGGTCCGTCTCCTTGGAAGAGATATGCAAGGCGGCAACTTGGGCTTCGGCTCATACATTCTCCAAGCATTACCGCTTGACTGTGGCTGCACGGGCGGAGGCCCGGTTTGGAGCTTCAGTGTTGAGGTCGGGGATTTCAATGTCCCGCCCTGGTTGAGTACTGCTTCGGTACATCCCACCAGTCTATGGATTGATCAGCTTGATGATGTGGAAGGTAAAATTATGTATCATACCTGATAATTTTCTTTCCATTAATCATAGCTGATCAATCCATAGCCCCTCCCAGATATCTGTACTGTTTTTATTCTGTTTGCATTTCAGGTTCAAGTTTAGTCTTCAGTTACTTCAGAAAGACTTCGTGTTCAAGTTTTTTCACTTGGATTCTTCAAGAGTTGAGACGAGTTTGTGTTACAGTGAGCTGCTGCATTCCTCTCCCCTCCGTTTTACGGGGCTGGATTGAGATTTAAATTCTGCCGGCACTCCCTCCCGCTTCGTGCGGCTGTAGGGCAGCTTTGTACCCCTCCCGCTTCGGCGGTGTTAGGATCAGTCAGCTCCTCCCGCGGTTGCGGTTGCAGGATAAGCCAGATCCCCCCGCATCGGCGGGTGTGGTGTCCCTCCCCCGCTCCGCGGGGATGAGCTGGACGGATTCCCCTCCCCCACTTGTGTGGGGATGAGCTGGGTTAATTCCCCTCCCCCGTTTCGGCGGTGGTGAGCTGGGCAGAGTGTCCCTTCGTGGGTGTAATTCTCTAAGTGCTGAGTCCTGCGGATGGAGCTTTGATATCGACATACTGAGGAGTTTCCGGCAGCACATGACCACATATAGGGAGGCAAAAGTTTGCTCTCTATCTCCACCTGCTGGTAGATGGACACAACCCACCAGTCTATGGATTGATCTGCTATGATTAATGGAAAGAAAATTATCAGGTATGATACATAATTTTACCTTCTTCATTCTAGTCAGCTGTTTCTTTGTAGGCTATTAATACTATATGTACCTTCCAACCAATTGTGTTGTGAAGAACACACAGTTCAGGAAGTGCCAACTTTTCATCAAATCCATTTAGATACAGCTCGAAGTATTTTTGTTTCTGGCCGTATATGTTGGAATGCTTTACCATTTTATATTTAGAAAGATCAAGGTAGACCTTAAGATTTGTTTCTTTGATGCTTTCAGTTTGCCCCATTATATGCAGATTGGGCTGTCCAGTACCACCCGCTAGCTGTTTGGATTTTCATATGATGCACAGGTGGGCCTAGAAATCTCTAGACACAGCCATTGCTTTCCTTCTTTTTTCCTATCATGGTTGTACTTCATTTTCTAATTTTAGTTGATAGGTAATAACACACATTATAAGCTGCCCAGATGGTCTCCAGTGGGTGAGATGTTAAGTGCTTCTTACTTAAGTCATCTACTATGTTACTGTGTTAAGTTTTGATGATACCACACTTTAACAAAAATTGGTGGTCATAAAATGTGAACAAGTGTATTTAAATGTAGTTTCTTTGAATCCTTAGCAACGAAAAGGAGGAAGATGAAAATGAAAAGAGAGAACAAGAAGGTGGTGACTGGGAAGAGACTGGGAGTGGTAGCACTGAGAAATCATCTGGCCCATGGAACAAGGCAGCTCCTGCTCCAGCACCTGCAGCTGTTGGTAATTAAACTTATCACTCTCTCTAAATAGAATTGAGAACGTATTCCTCTAATATTCTTTGTTTTCAGTCCCAGTCCTGGAGGGATGCTAATGGGTCAGGTTTAGTGTCCTTATTGAATATGTATGATAGACTTGCATACATTATCCTGAAAACCTGATGTTTGTGCTTTTCAGACTGAGTGAAGACCAAGGCCTTACAATGTCTGCTTTAGTGAATTTATGGGAGAGTTTTTATAGTACAAAAAGGTAGTTTTCTCTTAAAAGGAATAATCTATAATTTTGCAGTCCAATTTTTTTTCATATTTCATAACTAAGATTTCCTCATTTATTAGATGTGGTAATCAGTTATGAGGGTTTTTGGTATAATGTAATGGTACAAGTGGGTTAAGCATATGGAACATAGCTCATGGAATTCTGTCCAATCCTACTATATGTGTGTGTGTGGTCAGTTCTATTTTCAGCAATATAATGCTTCATGGTCTTGCTTTTAAAACTTCACCTCACAAATGTTACTAACCTCATTAAAATTTTGGGTGTGAAATAGAGAAGATCCACATAAGACTTAGAAGTTACACCTGCAACATACTTGTCCCAGCACTCTCCCTTTCTGAGAAACTAGTGCTGTTCTTGCTGTTGTGCTATCACCTTAAGCCTGTGTGGAACAATCAAGTGGCTTGTGCTGGGGCCTATTTCAAGAGCTTGTGGTTGCCTGGAGGAGTCTTCCTATTCACGTGTTCCATAGAGTGTACATTTACATTCTACCTCTTCCTGCCGAGCATCAATTCCTGTCAAGCATATATTTGGGGCAATTTTATATTCTACTAATCATAAAACTATTAAAAGCAAATACAAAATATAAGACAGAAAAATAAGTTCTCATGGAATGAAATTGTATTAAATGACTGACTATAACATTACTTGATTGTTACAAAGGTCTCCTGAAAGAGCAGCGCTTTGAGCTTGTTGCAGAAAGTCTCTTATAATCCTTTGGGAATGACATTTCACTGCCTAGATCTAATAACAGATGCTCTTGAGGTTCATCCAACAGCACCTCTTTATCAGGCAGTATTCTCAACAGTTGATCAGAAGAATATAGACGCCTTAGTTTATACATGCAGAACAACTTTGAACATACAGTGCCTCACTAAGAATTAAGGGCCTTGTCTCGGGCCACCAGAATTGTAGCAATTTTATTTTTTTTCAAATGAGGGCAGAGATGCTCTTGATATATTTGTTTTAGAATTATTACCCTTGAGAATGCGGGCAAAAGAATACATGGGTAGCTACCAGATGATGAAACACCAAAATAGGAATGTTTTGAGCTAAATTGAGAAATTCTACAAGTGATATACTTTATAATTCTAACCTTGGAGTTGTTTGTTTTGTTTTTGTACAGCTGGTTTTCTCCAGATTGGAAAGACACCTGAACTTTTTCTGCTGTTCTTTTTTTTTTTTTTTCCTTAGGTTAGATGAAACCTATGATAATACTGGTGACTCTGGAATGAGAGGTTAATTGTGATGCAGTGAAAATACCTCTGGGAGCTTTGAGACTACCTTTTTTTTTTATGTATAGGAGTATACTTTTTCTCAATTTTTGCAAGTTTTTTTTTTAAGTTTAGGAATGAATTTACCATACCAAATAAGATCATACACCTAATAGACTAGCTGTATTCTCACAGCTGGGTGATGTCTGACAGCCTGGTGTGGATGCTGACTTGCGAGGTTATTGCAGAACTTAGCCAGCATCCCACTGCATGTGTGCGGGTCCCTTGTTCTTTTGTTTTTCCGCAGAGCAGGAGGGACGCGCCGTCATGGTTTATTCAGTGTGAGATTTTCTTTAATCTATAGTGCCTTCCTGTGTGGGTATTTTTAGTTTTTACCCTTGCTCATAATTTTTATTCTTTTCCCTTTTATTGTGTTTTCGGCTTAGTTTCCTTAGGCACTCTTAGGCCGGAGCATCGACATCAGTTTGAACGCGTCCTTTTTTACTGCTGACAATTGAGTTTAATTTGGCTGTGATTCTTTTCTCAATGTCCAAGATGACCCCCCCCCCCCCCCCCCCCCCCCCAATTGGCTTCAAAAGATGCGCCTAATGTAATCGGGTGTTTTCCATGACAGGCAAGCACAATTGGTGTATCGGGTAACTTGGATCTAAACATGAGCTTAACTTCTGTGTTTGCACATGCAGTTGAGGTTGTCAGGTTCATCAAAAGAGACTTTGGCTCCTTGAAAGTTGAAATGTCAACATCGGCACTGGAAGCATCAACCTCAATGGCTGTTAAGACTTCATCTACCGCTGGGAGTGCACCGGCATTGAGAAGGATCTCCACCTCTCGATATCAGGCGCTGAGAGTAGGCCCTGGGACTGGTCAGCATCAGATCCAGCACAGAGGGCGTGTACCAGTTCTTCATCGTCCTCAGTGGCACGAAAGGTTTGCAAGAAGCATAAGCATCAGTCCTTATCGACACACGGTGCTGGGAGCTATGGAGCATCAGCAACATGGTACCTGAGAAGCTCTCCCGCTCTGAGCAGTGAGGTCACCACTTCTGGTTCAGCATCAACACCTTCTTAAGCTGCCTCTCTGGCTCTTCCGCCTTTCCAATGCCTACTTTTGATGAGCGGTTCCGAGCTAAGGGAGGAGCTGGCCCAGTTGCTGCAGTTACAATCCCCTTGGGCATCGAGGGTACTTGCACCAACTACAGATCAGCCCCAGCTGGATTCTATCTCAATAGCAGACTATGGACGTTTTACTCCAGAAACTTGTCTAAACCCTTTTTAAACTCTGATATGCTGACTGTTGTAACCACATCCTCTGATAATGAGTGAAAAAAATTTCCTCCTATTTGTTTTGGAAGTATTACCGTGTAACTTTGTGTCCCCTAGTCTTTTTTACTTAAAAAAAAAATTGATTTACTTTTACCCATTATACATCACTCAGGATTTTGTAGACCTCTAAAATATCTCAAAGACTACAATGTTGCAGTATCGTCTAGAGTCTGAAGGCTCGTAATGTGATACAAAATGTACAGTGACTCTAGGAAGCAAAGCTTCAAAATAATGTGCTTAGAAGTGGAGAAAACCCTCAGAAACCTGGGACAGACGCAGGTTTAGAGCGAGGTTACTGATATCAAAAGTAACACCCGCCCAGATTCTATCATTGGGTGTAAAAACTCCACTGCTTGCTTATTAGAATTTTTTCAAGATTTTATCAAACACTTTTACTCTAAAGGTATGATTCTTAATTGCTGAACTATTAAACTTCCAGCATTACTTCGCTTAATAACAAAAGTAAAGCACTCTTATCTTTGTGTTCGACGGGGGCCACCTCCGTTTCACCCCAACATCAAGGCTTCATCAGGAACAAAGCGCTAGATCATGATGCTGAAAATCTACAAAAATGATCAGATTAAAAATTAAACTTAAGCAGAAAAGAATCAAAAAATGCAAAAAGTGCACACTGACACAGTCACACTTGGATCCGCTTACAGCTAAACGGAGCACCATGCATTTCAAAATGGCGTCTCAGCGTCATCTATGGGTCACCTGATAATTATAGAGTTCTAAATTGACTTGCAATCATGATTACTAATAAGCTAATAAAAAGTACGCCAGTCAATAGAACTGTTAAGGCCATTAGGTTCCAATGAATCTAAATCAAAGATCCACCGAGCCTCTCGTCTCTGCAATCTTAACTTACGATCACCACCTCTATTTGATGCATCAATTCTATCAATTATATAGCATTGAAGGTCTTCAAATTTGATTTTTCTCAATGCAATGTTCTACCATGGGCTCTTTTACAACTTGTCTACGAATGTTTGATCGATGTTCCAATATTCTAACTTTTAACATTCTAGTGGTCATTCCCACATAAGATTTCTCACAGGGACAACTGATTACATAAACGACGTGATCTGACAAGCAATTAGTAAAATGGCGCAAGGCATAATATTTTCATGAACGTGCTGAGATCTATGATCGCACGATTATTAAACCGAAATCTATTTGGAAGCCCCCCATTCCACCAGCTCCAGCTCTAACCACCTTTAAAACCATGCTAATACAAGATTTGGAAATGTTAAAAATAAAGAATAGACAATTTTCTCACAAACGATTCAATTTATCTAAAGAAGAAATGATTGCATTAAAAACATTACAAAATGATGAAAATATTATCACAAAAAGAGCAGACAAGGGAGGTGCAGTTGTATTACTCAATCGCAGTGATTACATCAACGAAGGACTTAGACAATTGAATGATTTGGAGTCTTATAAGAAGCTAACATTGAATCCCACGAAAAGGCTGCAATCATTAATTAAACGAGTCACGAATACAGCATTAAATCAGGGCATCATCACATTAAAAGACAAAAAATTTTTGTGTAAAGAAAATCCTGTTGTCCCAGTGATGTATTTTCTGCCAAAAGTACACAAACAGCTGATCAATCCCCCAGGCAGACCTATCCTGTCAGGAAGAAATTCTGTCTTAGAGCCGTTGTCATCATTTGTTGATATTTTTTTAAAGACTGAAGTTCCTAAACAATCATCATACATCAGGGACAGCACACACTTTTTATGCAAATTAGGTGAAGTTGATCTGGAGCAGCATCAAATAATAATGGTCACCCTTGATGTCTGCTCTTTATATACATCGATCCCTCAAGAAGACGCTTTGCATACAATACAGAACATACTTGACAAAAAAGAGAGACCACACCAGATTCCAACTGAGTTTTTATTAACTCTCGCAAGGATTGCAATGAAAGAAAACTATTTTCTGTTTAACAACAAATTTTACTTGCAGACCAGTGAAGTTGCGATGGGGGCTACATTTGCTCCCTCCATCGCAAATCTTTATATGTCAGAATTTGAGAGAGAATGGATTGACCAATCTCCTTTTTCTGAAATCATCACATGGTGGCGTTATATCGATGATGTCTTTATGTTATGGGGAGGCTCTCTTTTAGAGCTTAATAACTTTATGACGTGGCTCAACAGTTGTAATAGTGATATTCAATTCACAGAGCAACATTCTACAGAATTGATTCATTATCTAGACGTAGAAGTGAGACTGGTTCGTTTTGTCACAAAGGTCTATAAGAACACGGATAGAAACACATTCCTTCATAATTGCAGTTGCCATCCAGCACAACTGAAGAACAGCCTTCCTTTATCTCAAATGTTGAGACTGAGACGCATCTGCACAGACTTTTCCACCTTCAAACAACAAGCAAAGAATTTAATTGGTGATTTGGCTGATAGAGGCTATTCTAGAACAATACTTAAAAAAGCCTATCGCAGAGCCAAATTTAACAGCAGAGAGTTGCTTCTGTCCACCACTACTAAAGATAAGGACAATGAAGAGATGTTCACTATGGTTATGCAATATAATGAGGCTAGTCCACATCTAGCTAGACTAATTAGGAATAGATGGGAAATCATACAATCGATCCCTGCCTTTAAGAATGTCAATTTACGTATTGCATATGCAAGGTGTAATAATATGAAAGAGATGATTAGCCCGGCAGACCTTAGAATTGTGAGAAGAAAAGATGCAAAACAACTGTATGGTCATTTTAAATGTGGCCTCTGTCAAATTTGCTCCATTACCAAGCAAGTCAGTCAAATATATAATCCAAAGACAAAAAAATATTATGCCTTGCGCCATTTTACTAATTGCTTGTCAGATCACGTCGTTTATATAATCAGTTGTCCCTGTGAGAAATCTTATGTGGGAATGACCACTAGAATGTTAAAAGTTAGAATATTGTAACATCGATCAAACATTCGTAGACAAGTTGTAAAAGAGCTCATGGTAGAACATTGCATTGAGAAAAATCATAAATTTGAAGACCTTCAATGCTATATAATTGATAGAATTGATGCATCAAATAGAGGTGGTGATCGTAAGTTAAGATTGCAGAGACGAGAGGCTCGGTGGATCTTTGATTTAGATTCATTGGAACCTAATGGCCTTAACAGTTCTATTGACTGGCATGTTTTTTATTAGCTTATCAGTTAATCATGATTGCAAGTCAATTTAGAACTCTATAATTATCAGGTGACCCATAGATGACGCTGAGAAGCCATTTTGAAATGCATGGTGCTCCGTTTAGCTGTAAGCGGATCCAAGTGTGACTGTCAGTGTGCACTTTTTGCATTTTTTGATTCTTTTCTGCTTAAGTTTAATTTTTAATCTGATCATTTTTGTAGATTTTCAGCATCATGATCTAGCGCTTTGTTCCTGATGAAGCCTTGATGTTGGGGTGAAACGGAGGTGGCCCCCGTCGAACACAAAGATAAGAGTGCTTTACTTTTGTTATTAAGCGAAGTAATGCTGGAAGTTTAGTTCAGCAATTAAGAATCATACCTTTAGATAGAGTAAAAGTGTTTGATAAAATCTTGAAAAAATTCTAATAAGCAAGCAGTGGAGTTTTTACACCCAATGATAGAATCTGGGCGGGTGTTACTTTTGATATCAGTAACCTCGCTCTAAACCTGCGACTGTCTGTCCCAGGTTTCTGAGGGTTTTCTCCACTTCTAAGCACATTATTTTGAAGCTTTGCTTCCTAGAGTCACTGTACATTTTGTATCACTCTAAAATATCTCCCCAGCCATCTCTTTTTCACATGCTGAAGAGCCCTAACCTCTTTAGCCTTTCCTCATGTGAGAGGAGTTCCATTCCCTTTTTATCATTTTGTTCGCCCTTATTTGAACCTTTTCTAATTCCACTGAATCTTGAGATATGGTGACCAGAATTGCAAGCAGTACTCAAGGTGAGGTCACACCATAGAGCGAAAGGCAATATATTTATTTTCAGTTCCTTTCCTAATAATTCTTAGCATACTGTATACTTTTTTTTTTTGGCCGCCTCCTCACACTGGGCAGAATTTTTCAGCATATTGTCTATAACACCTAGACATTTTCTTGGGTTCTGACTCCTAAGGTAGACTCTAGCATCAAATAACTATCATTTTGGATTATTCTTCCCAATGTGCATCACTTTGCATTTGTCCACATTAAATGTTTATCTGCCATTTGGGTATCCAGCCTTCCAGTTTCCTAAGGTTTTCCTGCAATTTTTCAGTGTCAACATTGTTTTAACAACTTTGAATAGTTTGTCATTTGAAAACTTAATCACCACACTTGCTGTTCGATTTGCAGATCATTTATAAATGTTAACACTGGTCCCAGTACAGATCCCCTGCGGCACACCACTATTTACCCTCCACTAAGAAGAATGGCCATTTAATCTACTCTCGGCTGTCTGAATCACCTGAGGTATCGTGCTTGAAGTCAGGAGCTGCTGTCTTAACTGACATCCTGTATGACCTGGAGTGCCTCTTCTTTCAGTGGCCTCAGCAGTTGTAGGCCAGGGTTGGCTCTGGCTTCACCCATTGGGCTGCAGATACAGGCTCTAAAACGTTTCTCATCCAGTTGCCCTTTTAGGGGTGATTGCATTTTGGTGGATTTGGAGAAGTTGTTTAAGGACATGAGATTTGTCTTCTCCAGCTGCCTATATATAATCAGAAGAGCTCCCAGTGGCCTTTGGTGGCTGAGGGTGGTGTTTCTGGTCAAACATGCATCTGGCAGTTTCATCTTCGGGTCCTAAAAGCTGGGTTCCTTTCAATTCCCCAGAAGGACAAAGGACTTGAGACTCTTCAGTGCTGGGGGGCCCAGAACTACCCATGAGAGTGTGTCAGGCCCCTCAGTGGCTTGTGTAGGGGTAGGTTGTCCCTCTTCAACAATGTGGGACCTGTATCACCTTGGATCAGTGGGTCCTAAAAGTAGGTGGTTGAGCAAAGTTGTGCCCTAGAGCTGACATGGCCAGTGCCTGATGACTCTGTAGTATATCCTTGTGACTCTGAATGTTCAGCTGGCGGTGCTGTCCTATTTTCATGGCAAGATCTAGACTTTTCTCTTCTCTCATGAGGACATTGTTCACCTCTTGAAAGGAGTCACTCATTTGCACATCCCTGTCCAGCCATTCTTCCCTCTTGGGACTCGAATTTAGTACAGAATGTTCTCTCTGGTCCTCCGCCTCTGAAGTCAGTCCCAATTGAAGGACCTCACTTTGAAAACATTTTTCTTTGCAATATTTTCAGGAGGGTGTCTGAGATTCAGGTTCTGTTTTCCGGGGACCCCATCTCGCCTTCAGATGTTTGTGTCCTCCCACCTTTCTTTCCAAGGTGATCTTCCCCCTTCTTTTTGAGCCATGAGGTCTGTTTGCCTGCTTGCCTTTGTGAATGGGGGTTCCGGCTCTTCCGCCAAGAGGCTTCACAAGCTGGAAATTCTCAGTGTTATCTTAAGATACTTAGAGACAAACGAGTTTCACCTCTTGGGACATCTTTTTGTTCGCTTCTGTGGCCTTTGGGGGTGGGCCAGTTGATTTCCAAGGCTTCCATTTTGCATTGGATCAAGGCAGTCCATTGAAGCTGCTTACATTTGCAGGAGCAGGAGTGCCTGTCAGATTGAGGATACTCAGGCACAGGTGACCTGGGCTGACGGCTGGGCAGGCTCCCCAGGACATCTCTCAGAAAGTGACATGGCTGTCTCTCTCCATTTCTTTTGTGAAGCATTTCAGACTGGATGTGCTACCTTAAGCCTGTTCAGGGAGCCTTGTCTTCCCCAACCCAATGAGTCTGCTTGGGTGCATCCCATTTGTCCAGGATGGTACGGCCCAGATGCTAAGGAAGATGGAACATAGTCATAATTTTTTTTTCTTAGGACTGTACACCCCAACTAGAGACCCTTTCTCAGAACATTGTGGCTACTGGGACTCTTGGGGTTCCTTTACTTTCTTTAAAAAAAAAAAATATATATATATATATATATATATTTTTTTTTTTTTTTTTAAATTTTGGAGTCTTTATTGAAATATGCACCAAAAAACATTAGAACAGGATGAAAAAAGACAATACAACAGAAGTAAGTCCATCAAGCAAAAAAGTCACAGAGAAACTGACTCTGGATAAGCAGTAGGAATATTAAAACTCATTTTAAGAGTTTTATCTAGTTACTCCCCTCTACACCCCCAGCTAATACAAGAACAGATAACAGCGTCATCCCTCAAGCGTAAGATAGACAACCGTGTACTCTCCACCCCTAAGTGTCCCCGCTTACCCTCCAAAGAACCCAAGTATAAAATAACAGAAAGACACATCATAAAGAACAGTCAAGAAAGGGGGATCAAATGTGTTCCTATTTAGCCAAGATGTAGTTGCAAACTGCCAACAAATGTTCTATACCACAGATATACAATAACTTGATCACTCATTTCACCAAGGAAGGTACCATGGGCTGCTGGGTTCACTCAAGCTGCACACGTGGCATGTGGCACAAATAAAGATTGATATTGAGTGAGGCCCGGAGGCTTCTTTAGAAACAGAAAAATAGCTGGAGAGCATGGAATGGGTCCTGCCAACCATCATTGTGGCCTGGAGGCTTCTTCAGCAACAGAAAAATAGTTGGAGACCATGGAATGGGTCTTGCCAACCATCGTAACTGATGTTGGACAGCGTTCCAATAGGCCCCAGACTTTAACACAACTCCACCATATATGACCCATCGTACCCAAAACACCACAACCCCTCCAGCACAAAGTGGAGGAGCCTGGAAACATAAGTTGGGCTGGAGTGAGATACCAATGATATAAAAATTTTACAGCATTTGGTTTAAAAGGTATTGATACAGAAACATTCAAAGGAGCTTTTTCCATAATATTCCAGTTGTCATCCTCAAGAGAAACCCCCAGTTCAGATTGCCAGTTAGTACGATGTAAAGTATAAGGGTGGGAGGCTTTCCCTTGGTATTAATAAACAAGAAATCAAACCCCTGGTACCCTTTGGGTTCTCACAAAAATCTTCAAGGAAGGACTCATCTCACAATATCTGCTGCCCTTTGGAGGATGCAGTCAAAAAATGTCTTAATTGAATATGAGTACACCTTGGTGGGCAAAAGAGGTAATTTGTCAACAGATGTGGAAAAAGGAACCAACTGATCCTCATCGGAGCTTATCCTAGATGCCCAACCCCAAAGAAACCCAACGTGTAAAGGGACCAAGAGGAAAAAATGGGTTATATGTTATAGGAGTAAAGTGCATTAACCAGGTCTGGTTTTCCAAACAGGGCATTCCAATAGAAAAGAGTAGTAGAAATAGAGGGATAACGCACCTTTGGCATTGAAGTTTTTGAGGAAGCCACGTTTTTATGCCATTTGTACCCCATAAGTACATAAGTATTGCCACATTGGGACAGACCAAAGATCCATCAAGCCCAGAATCCTGTTTCCAACAGTGGCCAATCCAGGTCACAAATACCTGGCAAGATCCCAAAAAGGTTCAATACATTTTACACTGCTTATCCCAGAAATAAGCATTGGGTTTCCCCCAAGTCATTTTAATAATGGTCTATGGACTTTTCCTTTAGAAAGCTGTCCAAACCATTTTTAAACCCCACTAAGCTAACTGCCTTTACCACATTCTCTGGCAACAAATTCCAGACTTTAATTACACGTTGAGTGAAGAAAAATTTTCTCATTCATTTTAAGTTTACTTCTTTGAAGCTTCATCGCATGCCCCTTAGTCCTAGTATTTTTGGAAAGAGTAAGCAATTCACGTCTAACCATTCCACTCCACTCATTTTATAGACATCGATCATATGTCCCCTCAGCCGTCTTTTCTCCAAGCTGAAGAGCCCTAGCTGCTTCAGCTTTTCCTCATGGAAGTTGTCCCATCCCATTTATCACTTTTGTCACCCTTCTCTATACCTTTTCTAATTCCACTATATCTTGTTTGAGATGCAGCGACCAGAATTGAACACAATATTCAAGGTGCAGTTTGGGTTCAGTGTGGCTTACAGCAATCAAGGACCCAAAAGAAATTGCTCCATATGAACCCAAAGCTTATAGGACTGTGCCCAAAACCACTCAAGAGGAACACCAGTTTGAACAGCTTTGTAGTACCCCTCTGATCCCGATATAGAAAATATCACAGAAGATGGGGTCTCTTATTCCAAATAAACTGAATCAGGTGCTCCTGCAAGCCCGATAAGAAGCTACTAGATAGTCACAAAGGTAAAATTTGAAACAAATAAATCATGCGGGGCAGGACGTTCATTTTCAGTGTGGCCAAACCAAGACAAATTTAGAAAATCCCAGCAGTCCAGATCCCGGTAAATATCCCAAACCACACCAGGATAGCAAAAAAGTCAAACACCGAGGTATCAAATCCCCTGGTGAACCCAGCAGAAAGAGAATAAGGAGGGGAGTCAAAACCTCGCTAAGCTAACTGCTTTTACCACATTCTCTGGCAACAAATTCCAGGGTTTAATTACACGGTGAGTGACGAAAAATTTTCATATTCTTTTAACATTTATTACTTTGTAGCTTCATCGAATGCCCCCTAGTCCTACTATTTTTTGAAAAGAGTAAACAGACGCTTCACGTCTACTCTTTCCACTCCACTCGTTTTATAGACCTCTATCATATCTCCCCTCAGCCGTCTTTTCTCCAAGCTGAAGAACCCTAGCCGCTTTAGCCTTTCCTTGTAGGAAAGTCGTCCCATCCCCTTTATCATTTTTGTCGCCCTTCTCTGCACCTTTTCTAATTCCATTATATCTTTTTTAAGATACGGTGACCAGAATTGAACACAATATTCAAGGTGCGATCGCAGCATGGAGCGATACAAAAGCATTATGTTTCAACAATTTTATTGATGACAAATCAGAACAAACACATTCAAAAATATACATGTTTATGAAGATTCATATACATAACTGTGCCCAGTAAAGACCAAACAAAATAATCTGTCATCAAGCTTTTCACAAGTTTTAATACCCACCCTTCCCTTATATGTATTGTACATGCAAAACATGGTAAACATGTACTCCCAGATGCAATTCAAAACTATAAGACCCTCACCCATTCTTCCCTACTCATCCCCCCCCCCCCCCCCCAAAAAAAAAAAAACGGGGATAACAATACTCTTTATAGGGAATTTTCGTATAAAGCTACGAGCCCTTGGGGATAAAGATTGTATTACAAAGGCATTATAACATCCTCATTTTTGTTTTCCATTCTTTTCCTAACAATACCTAACATCCTATTTGCTTTCTTAGCCGCCGCAGCACACAGCAGAAGGTTTCAAGATATCAGCAACGACCCCTAGATCCCTTTTTTGGTCAGTGACTCCTAATGTGGAACCTTGCATGATGTAGCTATAATTCAGGTTCCTCTTTCCCCACATGCATCACATTGCACTTGCTCACATTAAATGTCATCTGCCATTTGGTCGCCCAGTCTCGTAAGGTCCTCTTGTAATTTTTCACAATCCTCTCGCAGTTTAAGAACTTTGAATAATTTTGTCAGCAAATTTAATTAGCTCGCTAGTTTCTCCCATGTCTAGGTCATTTATAAATATGTTAAAAATCAGCGGTCCCAGCACAGACCCCTGGTGAACCCCACTAACTACCCTTCATTGTTGATTTAAATCTTGAGTTGATAATGAGTGTGACTGTTGGGCAGACTTGGATGGACCATTCAGGTCTTTGTCTGTCATCATTTACTATGTTACTATGTAACATCCTGAGTGGTGTAGAATGCCTAGAATTGAATCAATTTTTCATTCTTTCAGAAGTACAAATACCAGGGGACACTCAATGAAATTATATGAAAATACACTTTGAAACAAAAGTACAAAATATTTTTTTTATTCGACAAATAAGCTCTGGAATTCGTTGCCAGAGGATGTGGTAACAGTGATGATCGCTGCTGCACTGCCTGCCCTTCTTCATTCTCCACCCCCCCCCCCCCCCCCCCCCGCCCCCCCAACCATGCACTCATGCTCGGTTTTACTGAAATTGAGCATGCACACTAGGGGTCGTGGGGGAGAAGCAGAGTAAGCAAAGTGATGGGAAAAAGTTACTGGAGGAAGACTTTTGCTGGTGGGGATTGGAGACCCCTGCCAGTCTTTTGCCCCACCTCACCGTTGCTCTCCGCCCCTACTCCTGCTGCAATGGTGAGGTGGGGCAAAAGTGCGCCCCCCCCCCACACACACACACACACTTTGGGATCAGGCTCCTTCTCCCTAAATTGGCAATGCACCTGCTGCTTCTTTTGCAGAAGTCCACACTGTTTATGTAGATGAAATTTGTAGGGCTGCAATAGCACATTTCATACATTTTCTAAGCATTATCTTCAGCTAGGGCATAAGCTTTCTTTGGAGCTTCTGTTCTTGAGGAAGGGTCATCGTGTTCCCTCGTAACTTGAATGCTTTTATGTATCCCACAAGTATGGACTAATCCTTTTAAGACACTTAGGAAGGAAAAAATTAGTTCTTAATTTTTTTTTTTTTTTTAGTCCCAAAGGATTATTCCAGATCCCATCTGTCTCTCTTGTGTGTGTGTGGGGGGTGGGATTGATTTATTGTTAGGCACAAGGTTAGGGTTTTTGTTCTTCATAGTTTCTAAAAATATTAGAGGCAGGAGTTTTATTTCTTTCTATTAATTTCTTACTGCTTGGCTATTCGAATACTGAATGGAACATAGTGCACAGCAGTCTTATGTGGCAAAGTTCTAATTTGCCCTCTGTCTGCAGATAGATGGGCACAACCCTTAAGTATGGACTAATCCTTTGGGTCTAAAGGAAATACCGTAGTTTATGGGGCATGTGTGTGTGTTCTGGTATATTCTTTGGTAGAGGCACACGAGCTTTCCACTGAGCACCAGCAGATTATACTGGTGGTTGTCTCTGGGGAAAGATCAGTGTCTCTGCCTCCATCTACTGACTGGAGGGGAATACCTGCTTGTCTAGGATGGTAGAGTCTAACTAAAGAAAGCAAATAGGTATGACTAAACGTGGGAGGCTTCATTATGTGAAGGACCAAGTGTGCTGAATAAGATGTTTTACCTGGGGATCTGAGTTTCAGATTTTGCCAAAACAGACTACTTGTTTTGTAGATTTTATTCTAAAGTAGATAAAATGTTTTGTTCAAGTTTTGCAGGTCAGATTAGACACATTAAATATGATTAAATGAAAAGCCTCCACCTGCGTAATTCATCAACAGATGGCAGCAGTGGACATGCTGCATGTATTTACTTCTTTGAAATTTCTTCCTTCACCTCAATTGGTTAGAAGTGTATGAAGGGGCTGCTTTGCCATTGCATGTGAAATAGCAGCATGCAGTGAGCACTCTGTGCGATTTAAGCAGTGTGCTGTGATAGAATTTCTGACTGAAGGAGGAGTCTAGATCAGTGATGGCGAACCTTTCAGAGACCGAGTGCCCAAACAGCAACCCAAAATCTAATTACTCATCGCGAAGTGCCGGTACTCATTATGGGGGGGTCACCACATATGACTCCACCCCATGATAGCCACACCCCCTTACACCAGCCATGGCGCATATAAACAGACATCATTGAAAATATTATACTAGTATAGGAGAAAAAAATAACATGATTTTCTTTCATTATAAATCATTTCTGTAAGTTATTACAGCTCCAGTATACTCAGTGCAAAATAAGACAGCAGATGTAAATTCTCAAATTGGACATATTCCAAACACTAAAATGAAAATAAAATGATTTTTTTCTACCCTTGTTGTCGGGTGATTTTGTTTTTCTATCCATATTGGTCCTTGTCGCTGATTCTGCTGCTATCTGTTCTCTTAACTCTGTTTCCAGGGCTTCCTTTCCATTTATTTCTTTACTTTCCTCCTTTCTTCTTCATTTCTTGCCCTCCATCCATGTCCAGCCTCCCTCCCTCCCACCCAGCACCATGCCTGCCTCCCTCCCACCCAAGCACCAGGCCATGCACCCACCCAGCACTCCCACCCAAGCCTGCCTGCCATGCACTCCCACCCAAGCACCAGGCCTCGCTCCCACCCAAGCACCAGGCCTCGCTCCCCTCCTTCCCACCTGGCGTGCACCAGGGCACCCTCCCACCCACCCGGCGTCAAGCATTCCTCCCTCCCACCCGGCACCAGCCCGCCATCCCTCCCTTCCTCCGAACTCGAAGAAATTTAAGAGTCTTCCTTGTCCGAGTAGGCGGCGTCAGCATCAGCAGTAGCTGCTGGTTCGGTGCGTCTTCAGCCTTCCGTCTCTCAAGCTCTCTGGTCCCGCCCTAACAGGAAATGAGGGCGGGACCAGAGAGCTTGAGAGACGGAAGGCTGAAGACGCGACGAACCAGCAGCACGCTTTTCACTGCTGATGCTGATAACGCTTCGGGTTCGGAGGGAGGGATGGAGGCCGGGCTGGTGGTGGGAGGGAGGAATGCTTGACTGTGGGTGGGAGGGCTAAGTTTCGGGTGAGGTGACCGGCGGCGCGCATGCCAACAGAAAGGGCTCCGCGTGCCCTCTCTGGCACGCGTGCCATAGGTTCGCCATCACCGGTCTAGATGAAATTCACAATCGCATTCCGGTTGTTTATGGTGATGACTGATGTAAGTGCTGTGTGTTGCTGAGCCAAAAAATGTAAACTTGTTTGACCAGGAAGGACTGATGTAAGTGCTGTGTGTTGCTGAGCCAAAAAATGTAAACTTGTTTGACCAGGAAGGACTGATTTAGTGATAAAAAAAAAATGGGTGACACATGACAGTAATGGATGAGTCTTAAGAGTTCATCAGTCCTTCTCGTGTGGACGACAGTTGAAGGATCATTCTGTGTTACATTGCTACCTTGAAAACTTTTTGAAAGAATGATTAAGAGTTCAGAAGGAAATTCTGTTGCAACTTGACGCTAGGCCTCGCACACAGCACAAAATGTCAACCTGGGTCTAGGACAGTTGAGCCAAAAAATACAGTTCGAGACAAAATAGGAAATATTTGTTTCCTTGTCATCAAGCAGATGAAGCCATTACGTATGGGTTGTGTCCATCAACCAGCAGGGGGAGATAGAGAGCACTCAAATTTCACAGTGCCACATGGTCAGCTAGCTCCACTGCCTCTTCAGTATTCTCTATCTCCCCAAGCAGGGTGGTTGCAGCTTGATCAAGCTCCTTAAAAAATCTGCCTGGGGGTGGCTCCTGGCTTGCCAGTTGTTAGCCGGGGTGTTAGAGGCTATAGCAGCTTCACTTTAAAGGCACATAGGTTAGCCCTTTCCCTGCCTTACCCATCCCCCCAGTGGATGTGAGCACATTAGTTTCACTTTTCCCTGCTCTTTCCCACTCTATGCTTGGTGGATGCAGGCACATTGGTTCGCCTTTTCCTGCCTTTCCCACTGTTCTGTACCTCCGTAGTTGATTTGATTGCCTCTTTTGCTGTTTTCTCTACTTTCCTCACAGCGTTTAAAAAATAAAAAAAAAAGCAAGAGGTTTTCTTCAGTTTCTACAGCGTGACCGGAGCTTGTATACTCGGTCCAGTGAGGTAAGAGTGTTTTCTGACTCCTCCAGGGAGGGCCCGCGATCGGGACGTTTTTGGCGCGAAGCCGCCATTTTGAATTTTCCGCCATTTTTCGGCGATGGCTGCAGAGAGTGTTAAGCACTGTTTCAAGTGTGGCAAGCGCAGATCAGCAGCGGGGCTCTGTAAAACGTGCTGTTCAGGCGTAAGAGCCGGCCCGAGCATGGCGAGTGATGATTCTTCCTGCTCGGTGGAGCTGGCAGCGGGCGCCATTTTGAAAGCACCACATGGCGTGACCCCCACTGAGGCGGAGGGTCTGGAGACCGGAGGGGGCCCTCGAATTGAGGCTGGCCAAAGAGCTACTAGCCCCAGACTGGAACCGGGTGCCCAGGGCGAGTTTTTCTCCCCTGACTTTGTATTATTGCTTCATAATGCATATATGCTTAAAAGAGCTCAGCCACAGGGGTTTTCTACGGCCCCCCTTACTGCTCCTCCGGTGGATGCAGGCCTGGGATTGCCCTCTGAGGCGTTTTTCCCTGATAGCTGGCCGCAAGAGAAGCGCAGAAGGGTAAATTCCCCTTCAGAGAGTGGCGCACCCCCCTTCCTCCCCCCCCCCCCCCCCCCCATGGCCGGGATGTGGTGACTCTGAGGGGTCTGGCAGGCCCTCGTGGCCAGAGGAACCAGAGGAAGGTGCAGAAGGGCCACTGGATCCAGATGATCCGTCCGCGGTGAGGATTTTCCACAGTGAGGAGCTGCCAGCGCTTATTTCAGATTCTTACAGGTCCTCTCTATTGAAGATCCTGGGAGTGGCATGGCCTCCTCTGGAAGTCCGAGGATGGCAAGTACCAAAGAGCCTGCTCAAGCCTTTCCTTTGCATGACTCCATCCAAAAGCTTATTTCAGCTCAATGGGCTGACCCCGAAGGACCTTTGAAAGTTTCCAGGGCTATGGGGCAATTATACCCTTTGAGTGAGGAGCATTTGGCTCGCTTTGCAATGCCTAAGGTGGATGCCCTAGTCACAGCTGTGACAAAGAGAACTGCCCTCCCGGTTGAAGGAGGTGTTGCCCTGAAGGACATGCAAGACCGTAGACTGGAATCAGCACTTAAACGGTCCTTTGAAATTGCTGGTCTTACTATTCGGGCGTCTGCATGCAGTTGTTATGCTGCTGGAGCCTGCTTGGCATGGTTGCAACAGGCAGTGGAACAGCCCGGTGATGGAGCGGAGCCCTTGTCTGAAGTGGCTCCGCGAATGGAGTCGGCCTTGTCCTTTTTGGCTGACGCCCTTTATGATATTGTCAGAGCTTCGGCTAAACAGATGGCTGTAGCAGTGGCGGCTCGCCGTCTTCTGTGGCTACGGCATTGGGCGGCGGACATGGCCTCTAAGCAAAGGTTGGTGAAGTTGCCCTTTCAAGGCCTTCTCCTGTTTGGTGAGGAGTTGGAGAAAATTGTGAAGCGCTTACCCGAGGATAGGCTGCGGCCTCCCTCCAAGGGTCAGGCGGTTCACTCCTCTTATAGACCTCGCTTCCATGAAGCTAGAAGGTACCGCCTGGGGCGTTCTGCTGGGTCCACTTCTCGTAGCCGGTTTTTCAGCAGAGGAACTCCTTTCGCTCGGACAAACGTTCCGCAGCAGCAGGCTCAAGACCTGGAGTTCAAGGGCGACCCTCTCCTCCATTCCTGTTATAGGAGGACGTCTTGCCCTCTTTCTCGAGAAGTGGGCCAAGATTACCTCAGATCAGTGGGTCTTGGACCTGATCAGACAAGGATACCGAATAGAATTCGATGCCCCGATAAGAGACGTGTTTGTGGAGTCCCGATGCGGTTCTGCTGTCAAACGGGCGGCAGTAGAGGAGACCTTACAAGGCTTGATTCACATTGGGGCGGTTTCCCCCGGTGCCTCCCGCCGATTTCGGCTGCGGCCGCTACTCCATTTACTTTGTGGTGCCGCGAAAAGGTGGGTCTTTTCACCCTATTCTGAACTTAAAAGAATTAAACAAGTCCCTAAGAGTGCGGCATTTTCACATGGAAACCCTGCGCTCCAGTGCGGCGGTACAGCCAGGAGAGTTTCTCATGTCTTTGGACCTGAAAGAAGCTTACTTGCACATTCCAATTTGGCCCCCACACCAGAAGTTTCTGCGGTTTGCAGTGATGGGAAAACATTTCCAGTTTCGGGCCTTGCCTTTTGGCCTCGCCACAGCTCTCTGAACCTTTTCCAAGGTAATGGTTGTAGTAGCTGCTTTTCTCAGGCGAGAAGGTATCCGGGTTCACCCGTACCTAGACGACTGGCTCATCAGAGCGGACTCCGCAACAGAGAGCCGTCAAGCTACAGCCAGAGTGATCTTAGTACTGCAATCTCTGGGCTGGGTCGTCAATGTAGCCAAAAGTCACCTGACCCCCTCGCCATCTCTAGAATATTTGGGGGCACGGTTTGACACAGACTCGGGATATGTATTCCTACCCGAGCAAAGGCGGTGCAAGCTTCAGAATCAGATCCGTCTGCTCCTGAGGATGCCCTGCCCGTGAGCTTGGGACATTGTCCAGCTGTGGGATCGATGACGGCCACCTTGGATTTGGTGGCCCTGGGCTGAGAGAGCCACACCTGAGACCTCTGCAGTATTCCCTGCTTCAACGATGGTCTCCAGTATCTCAGGATTATCAATGCAGACTCTCTTGGCTCCCTGCGGCCTGACTCAACATGGAGTGGTGGCTCTCAGACAGCATGCTGCGGCGAGGAATGCCGCTGGCACTCCCCGATTGGTGCCTAGTGGTGACAGATGCCAGGCTGAAGGGCTGGGGCGCACATTGCAAGGGGAAGCATGCCCAGGGTCTTTGGACACCCGATGAGTCGGAGTGGTCCAATCGCCTAGAGTTGAAAGCAGTGTTTCAGGCGCTTCTGGCCTTTCAAGTGACCCTGGAAGGATTGGCTGTCAGTGATGTCGGACAACACGACAACAGTGGCCTACATAAACCGACAAGGCGGCACTAGTGCAGAGCGCTGGCCGTGCAGGCCGAACAGATTTGCCACTTGGCCGAGCTGCATCTACAGTTTCTGTCGGCAGCTCACTTTGCAGGTCAGAACAACGTGCAAGCCGATTATCTAAGCAGGCATCAAATCGATCCAGCGGAATGGGAACTGGCAGACGAAGTATTCCTGCAAATATGTGCAAAATGGAGCAAGCCCGTAATGGATCTTATGGCGACAAGCTCAACTGCCAAAGTCCCGTGCTTTTCAGCAGACGGAGAGATCCTCGCTCAGCCGGGTTGGATGCCTTGGCTCAACCCTGGCCTCTGGGCCTCTGGTATGTGTTCCTTCCGTGGCCCTTGATAGGGCGTGTGCTCCTGCGGATTCGGCTTCACCCAGGAGAAGTGGTTCTCATCGCCCCGGATTGAACCAGGGGGCCTTGGTATGTGGACCTCTGACAGATGCTAGTGGAGGCTCCCCTTCCTTTACCTCTGGTACCGAACCTGTTGTCGCAGGGACCGGTGGCCATGGAGGACGCCTGCCATTTTGGTCTTACGGCATGGCTATTGAGAGGGTGCAATTGAGAGGCAAAGGCTATTCCAATAATGTTATTTCCACTCTCCTGCAGGCCCGCAAGCGGTCCACTTCCGTGGCTTATGCCAGGATCATGCGCCAGTTTGAGGCTTGGTGTGTTTCAGAAGCGATCACACCCATGCGGGCTCCTGTCTCGCCGATTCTGGACTTTTTGCAGGATGGTGTACAAAAAGGCTTGGTCTATAATTCCCTGTGGGTGCAAGTGGCAGCATTGGCCTCCCTTCATGGTAAGGTTGCAGGCGTGTCTTTAGCTGCTCATCCAGATGTGGCACGGTTTCTTACAGGGGTGCTTTGGCTCCGTCCTCCCGTGCGGGCACCTTGTCCAGCTTGGAACCTGGGGCTAGTTTTGAAGGCTCTGCAGGGTTCTCCTTTTGAGCCGCTACGGCGAGCTTCAGAGAAAGATTTGACACTAAAGGCTGTTTTTCTGGTGGCCATTACTTCGGCGAGACTAGTGTCAGGACTCCAGGCGCTGTCCTGTCGAGACCCATTTCTGCAATTTTCAGAGTCCGGGGTCACGGTTCGTACCGTGCCTTCCTTCATGCCTAAGGTGGTTTCAGCGTTTCACCTAAACCAGCCTATTTTTCTACCCTCTTTGTTAAGGAGGAGTTTCCAGAATCCTTTGGGCAGTTGCACCTGTTGGATGTGCGCAGGACTCTGTTGCAGTATCTGCGAGTTACTAATTCTTTCAGGACCTCTGATCATTTGTTTGTTTTACTATCAGGTTCTCGCAGAGGGTCTCCAGCGTCTAAAGCCACTATAGCCCGCTGGCTCAAAGAAGCTATCTTTTCAGCTTATCTGCTTGCTGGCCGGCCTCCGCCTGTACCCTTTAAGGCGCATTTTACAAGAGCGATTTCTTCCTCTTGGGCTGAAACTGGAGCACTCTCTTCATGAGATTTGCAGTGCAGCAACATGGGCTTCGAAGCTCTCCTTTGCCCGACATTACAGGCTGGATGTGGCTGCTAGGAGGGATCCGCGTTTTGGAGCACAAGTGCTAGCGCTTGGTGTGACTTGTTCCCACCCTATAAAGGGATTGCTTTGATACATCCCATACGTAATGGCTTCATCTGCTTGATGACAAAGAAGGGAAAATTAGGTTCTTACCTTGGTAATTTTCTTTCCTTTAGTCATAGCAGATGAAGCCATGAGCCCTCCCTGTATGATTGTCTGTATGATGTGAATCTGTTTCAGGTTCTGTTGTTTCCTGAAGTTCTAATCCTTCCTTGGGAGAAAGTTGGAAAACAGTCTTCAAGATTCTTGTTCACTTATAGGAGGATGAGTTCATTCCCTCCAGTTCATGTGTAGGAGGTTGAGTTCATTCCCTCCAGGAGGATGTGTGTATTTCCTCCACAAATACAAAGAGGAGGACGAGTTTATTCCCTCCAGGAGGATGTGTTTATTCCCTCCTTTTGAGTTCATGCCCTTGTTATGGGGCCATCGTTCGCTGTGAGGAAAGTTCATGTTATTCCCATTGCAGTTTTATACTGCTTTGGAAGCTTCAAATACTGAAGAGGCAGTGGAGCTAGCTGACCATGTGGCACTATGAAATTTGAGTGCTCTCTATCTCCCCCTGCTGGTTGATGGACACAACCCATACTTAATGGCTTCATCTGCTATGACTAAAGGAAAGAAAATTACCAAGGTAAGAACCTAATTTTCCCATCTTTCTGCCACATCGTTTGGGTGTCACAGGCTTGATTAGAAAACTTCCATGCCACCTGGATAAGTTGCCTGTAACTATTGCATCTTATGAACTCCAGAAAGAAGCTCTTTAGCACAATGCAAGTACGACTGAGATCATACTCCACATACCTTGGCTTAGGTGTGAGGTTTATTACTGTCATGGTATAGACAAAAATAACCCGTTTGGAAGACCACAAAGGCAGTTGCAAAGATGGGTGTGTCTTACCCCATCCACCATACATCCCAGACTTTGCGCCATGTGACTTCCATCTCCTTCCAAAGTCGGAGGAATATCTTCAGAGGTATCTGTTAAGTTGCATGAAGAGGTGGAAAGGACTGAGAGCAACTGGCTGATGAGGCAAGATGTGCAGTTCTTTCATAATGCTTTCAAAAACTTGTCCATTGTTGGCAGAAATGTGTGGCAAATGACTGTGTAGATAAGTGAATACTTGTGAAGAGCAAGTTTCTAGCATTATTTTCAGTGTTCATTACAATATTTTCATTTAAACAAGTTCTGGAGGTGGAGGCATTACTTTTCATTTAACCCGCATACATGCAGCAGTGGCATGACTGGTTTTAGATTGTGCCGAATGGTAGCGTATTAAAGATTAAAAACTGAAGGTTGCCTGGGGTACAAAGGAAAATTGCACGGCCATGTCCCAGATCTGTTTTTAATTTGGGCTTTAATTGCTGTTCCAGTTTTTGTTAAACTTACTGCTTGTCACTTGTCTGACAAACATTACTGTAATGTGTTGAATGATGAAATTGCAATTTTGTTCTTACTGTAGTTATAGATACCCCAGAGCCGGTGCAGCCAAGTGGTGTGTATAGGCCTCCTGGAGCCAGAGTAAGCACAACACGGAAACCACCAGGACCACCAGAAATCTACAGCGATACACAGTTTCCATCACTGCAATCCACTGCCAAGCATATAGAATCCCGGAAGTAAGTAGGAGCCATTCTGTACATGACATTTGAATGTCCTGAGTAAGCTTAAAACTGGTTAACTTTTTTTTTTTTTTTTTCTGTCTTTAGTTTGAGTTAAGCATCCTTCAAAAGTTCGTTTTTGAGCAAATGAATTCAGCAGCATTAAATCCAGAGACTTGTACGTTGTAACCATCTACCAGCAGGTGGAGATAGAGAGCGCTGAACTGCAGTGTCTTATAGGATGGAATGCTCCCTGGTCAGTTAGTATTCTCTATCTCCAGCAGGCAGATGGATGGTCTCATATGCTCCTGGTCTCAACTGATGGTGGTTTCTGTTCTGGGTCTCTCAATTCAGTAGAACTTTGGGGTGTGTGGCTGAGCGGTGCCACCTTTAGGGGATACACCTGGTCGCCCCAGGCGCTCCCCTCCCCTTCTCCCCTCTCCAGCCCTTCCTCCTTTCTCACTGAGGGACCTGGGCCGGTCGGGGAGGGATTAAAGGAAAGCAAATTAGCAGGTAAGGTCTAATTTCTCCTTTGTTAGTGGCAGCAGTCACCAAAGGGTCATTCTGTCTGTGGTGAGTTAAGAGTTACTTCTAGTTCTAGAGTTGGTGTTTGGGAGCCAGTAAACAGCATCAGGGCGCTGCACCACGTGTGTTAGTTCCTCTGAAAGGGCCTATTTAGTGTTCTCATATTCTTAGATACCTTTCATTTCAAGAACTTTTAGTCCCCTCAGTTTTTTTCACAGAGGGCACTTACTTTAACACCCAGAAAGTTTTCTTCACTTCTTTTGTGGAACTTTCTTTTTCTTACCAGAACTCTATATACTTTTAGAAAGTTTACTTAGTCAGGCTTAGTGCAATGGCTCCTTCCATATCATCAAGCTGATCAATCCATAGACTGGTGGGTTGTGTCCATCTACCAGCAGGTGGAGATAGAGAGCAAACTTATGCCTCCCTATATGTGGTCATGTGCTGCCGGAAACTCCTCAGTATGTTCTCTATCTCAGCAGGTGGTGGTCGCACACAGCAGCAGCTCTGGCTAGGCCTCCAAGCCTAATTTTTAGGTTTTGTTGAGTGCCTGGGGTTGAGGGCTCTTTTGAGCAAGTGCAAACCTGGTGGTGCCAGGTCCCTCCTTTTCTCCCCCCTCCCGCTGGCTCCGTTGAAAAAAAAAAAAAAAGAAAAAATTTTGAACGTCCTTAAAGGCGTTTATTTCGACGTTTATTTAAACGTTTATTGCAGCTACTCACTGGGACACCAGGTCGTTACAGCTCGGAGCGGACAGCAGGTAATTTTTACCTTTTTATAGCGGGTTCCCCGATTTATCTCCATGTGGCATATGGCGTCGGAGGGCAAGGGCGTAAAGAGTCACTCCCCGGATCGCTTGGGCGCTTCTAGAGGGGATGCGGGGGTCTTAAAGCCTGATTCGCCCTTGTTGGATTTTTCCCGCCATAAACGCCCATCCCCCGCTCCTCGCCTCCGCCATCTTGGCGGGCCACGCGGCTCGGACGGCTTCTTCTTGGGCCGCCCTTGAGGTTGGTGACATTAATGCCATGAACGCCCTTAATTTGGGCGACGGCACAAAGCGGCTAAAGTTAATGGGGGCATTTTCTCCAGGTGCAGTGTTAATAGCAAAATAGCTTTATTCTGAAAGGTAGCTGGCTTTCAGCCTGAAGGTCACAGGTTCAAGACTGGTTTGTGCATCATATTAAAAGCTCTGGAACTCAGCTCTTTCAAATGGGGCATATTTTACTTCACTCCTCCATTTTGCTTGCCTTGACAACTAGTTCATTACATGGCTGGGACAGCTAACACTACACTACAGTTTTAAAGGTTAGCTATGTTGGTTTACCACAGCTGTTCTACTTTGTAATTGCACAGTGGCACTGGCCAAAACTATTATGTACCAGTGGCACCACTACCTTTATGCTATTCTATTGCACTTTTGCATCTTTTCATTGTATTGGACAGCTAGGGATTATTGCATAGCTACTTCAGTGTACAGGAATAGTTTAATGGTTAAAACAACCAGCTGAGAGTGAGCACGGAGATCTTGAAGTTGCTGGTTCAAGTCCCACTGCACCTTGCCATCAATAGTGCACAATGGTACTGTTATAAATAGCTCCCAGATAACCTGAGAACCTGTAAAAAAAGAACTTACAAAAGCAAACTTGGTGAGACAAGTCTTAACTTATTTCAGAATACACTCTTGAAAGAATGGGTGTCTCTGAAAGCAAGCAGGCACACCCTTCCTTAATTTTTACAGTTTATATACTCTTTCTTTCTGGTTACATTAGGTGTCTGCCCCTAAGTTTCTCATTGGATATTGATCACATTTACCCCCTATTACATCAGTGCTGGTTATCATATGACAGTCCCTTCTGAAAATTTTCCATAGACAGAGCCTCTATTCATTGTTAGTTCTGCTGAGTTTACATTTTCTTATCTTCAAGCCTTCATGTGAAAACTCTGCATTAGTAGTTGCATACATGGTATGCTTCACCTTTCCCCCACCAACCCCCTTTTCTTCTATTCCCTTTGTTCATAGTTTCACAGTTTCATGGTCTCATGCCTGGTTACATTTTATTTCAGCTCTAAGGCCTGTCCTTGAAACTTTCATACATCTCTGTCTCAGCAGTTTGGGCTTGCTTCTTTCTCCTCCTGTCTCAGCATCCTTATCAATTTGCACATGTCTCTCTAAACTAACACAGTTCCTTTGTTTAGTAATTTAGAAAGCCATAATGTGGTCTGTTAGGGCCTACACAAATATAGTTATACCTTTACCCCTAAAGAGTTCCTTTCTACCAGGGCATAACATAATTGCAAAGATAGAATATATAGCTTAAGTGAAAAAGCAATATATTTACACATTTCTCACAGTACACACAGCCATATTCTGCTACACCATCTAGCTCTGGCTCTCAGCTACACTGGCTAGCTCTGAGCAGCCAGTTCTACTGCACAGCCACACAAGCCATTCTTGACCCCCTCAGCAAGAAGATAGCTCTGGCTTAGGCATTAGTAAACTTTGTTTGGAGAAGATCTAGAGAACTTGAGTAAAGACCTAGGGGACTTCCAGTCTCTGAGATTGCCAGAGGACAAGTCTAAAGATTCTTTTAAATCCTCTCTCATCTTAGGTTTCGGCATATGTAACTTTCAGGGTTGCTACTTCAACAAAGACAAGCCGTCTTTCATTCTGCCAGAAAGAACTCTGCTTCAAACTCCAGGTCTACCAATGCCTTCTGCATCTCCCAGTGATGGGGTCTCAGTTCGCTCCTTGGGTTTAATAATAGCAGAACTCCTCTGCAGGTTCCATGAGGAGTGGACCAAAATTACCTCAGACCAATGTGTTTTGGAAATTCTAAAGCAAGGTTACAAACGGGAGTTCTCCCATTGCACTGTCCCCAGTTGCAATTGGGGAATGGGAAGTTATTCCATTTACTTTGTAGTTCCAAAGAATGGAGCTTCCTTCTACCTGAGTTTGGACTTCAAAAAAAGTCAGAATATTAAAAGTTCAACATTTCACAATGGGAACATTGCAGTCTGTAATAGTTTCAGTACAGCAGGGAGAGTTTCTAACCTCCCTGGATCCCAAGGAAGCGTGCTTTCATATTCCCATTTCACTGTCCCACAGAAGATTTGTGATTTGCAATCCTTGGAGAACATCATTTATGACCGTCATTCAGCCTTTTCACATCACCAAAAACATTTTTTCAAGGTCATGGTAGTAGTGGCAGCCTTCCTTCGCAAGGATGGATTGCAGGTTCATCCATACCTCTCGATTGGCTGATTTGCGACTCTTCCTTTCAAGAGAGTCTGCAAGTTTCATCCAAGATAGCTGCTCTTCACTCCTGAGGATTGGTAGTTTCACCAAGAGACTGTTGTTTCCAACACAAATCTTGGTGTATCTGGGAGTGATATATTTGACATAGGCTTAGGGAAGACATTTTCTTCCTGTTCCTCATCAGCCAAAGATTCACACCCAAGTCAAGTTCTGCTTTCCCTACCAGATCCTGGGGTCTGGGAATATGTTCATGATCTTGGTGCAACTGCCTCTATCTTTGACATTCTTCCATGGGCCAGATTCCACATTAGACCACTTGAGGGGTTCCTTCTCAGCTGTTGGTCTCCATCTCTCTTGGACCCTCCAAGCCAAACTCAGCCTCAACTGGTGGATTCAGCGCAGCCTTCCTCTGACAATTCAGAAGTTATCTCATTCTCACTGCTGGGGTGTGCCTTAGCTGGGTGCAACAGATTTCATATTCCTTCCAGAAGTCCAACAGTCAACCTCCTCCTGAATTGCCAGATGTGGAGACAGGGCTGGCTTGATTTGGGTGTCGACCAAGCACATGTCTTGATGTTCACAGCCTGTTAGCTGTAGTTGTGCCACTGGGCAGCAGATGCAGCTTCAGACAGCGGCTGCTTAAGCTCCCTTTTAATGGCAAGCTGTTGAAGTTGGTGAAACATCTGGGTGACTCAGACTCGGTGCCTTCCTGAGGACATGTCTAAATGTTCTTTCCGATTGGATCGGGCTCGCCCTTGTTTTAAAAGATACCAGGGGCTATCGTCCAGGGCAGCCTAGTTTTAATTAGAGATCCAGGTGTGTGTCCAAGCAGGGTTTCGGAACTCCACACTCCTTTCGAGATACTCTGGATTTCTCCTGAAGGGGTGACGGGGCACACAGTTCTATCTTTCCTTCCTAAGGTGGTTTCTGCCTTTCATCTCAACCTTTTCTTCCGGGTTCCTTGATATTCGCCAATTGCTCTTACACTGTTTGGAAGTGACCAACAAGTTCCGTTGGTCAGATCATTGTTTGTACTTTGTTCGAGACCTCAAAAAGGTAATGCATATTCCAAAACCACACTAGCTCGCTAGGTCAAGGAGGTTATCACGTCCACATATTTACTAGCTGGTAAATCGCTTCTGGCTGAATTCTGGGCTCCTACCCGAGCGGTGTCATGACTTCTTGGGCGGAAACCTGTCTGTTCTCCCTGGAGGAAATATGTAGAGCAGCGACATGGCCTTCCTTGCATATCTTCACCAGACCACTACCGTTTGGATATATCTGCTTGGTCGGATGCATCTTTTGGCGTATTGGTGCTATCTGCAGGAGCTTTAGGTGCCCACCCTATTTCAGAATTGCTTTGCTACATCCCACAAGTCTCTGGTTTCATCTGCTGCTGACGCTATGGAAGGAAAAATTATTTCTTACCTGATAAATTTCTTTCCTTTAGTCGCAGCAGATGAATCCAGAAGCCCACCCTGCTTTTCTTGCGGTTCCTATCGGTTAGTTCTCTTTGTTGGAGTTATAGTTTAGATGGACTGTTGTAAGCGGTTTACGTGTTTGCAGTTCTTGGTTTAGCACTTTTCCCTGTGGGGAAGGAGAAATGTTATAATTCTGTTTTTCTTCTGCTTTGTTATGAGAAATAGTAACAGAGAGAGAGACATGTCGCTCGCTCGCTTCTGTAAGGGTTCATCTTAGTGCAATTAGTGCTTTTCATTATCGTGTAGAAGGTAAGCCTATCTCTGGACAGCCTTTAGTTGTTCGCTTCATGAGAGGTTTGCTTTTGTCAAAGCCCCCTGTCAAACCTCCTCCAGTGTCGTGGGATCTCAACGTTGTTCTCACCCAGCTGATGAAGCTTCCTTTTGAGCCACTGAATTCCTGCCATCTGAACTATTTGACCTGGAAGGTCATTTTCTTGGTGGCCGTTACTTCAGCTCTTAGTCGGTGAGTTTCATCACAACAGAGTAGTCCTCCGCACTCACCCTAAGTTCTTGCCGAAGGTGGTGTCTAAGTTCCATCTGAACCAGTCAATTGTCTTGCCAACATTTTTTCCCTGTCCTCATACCTGCCCTGCTGAACGTCAGTTGCACACATTGGACTGCAAGAGAGCATTAGCCTTCTATGTGGAGTGGACAAGCTCCTTCAGACAGTCCGCCCAAATGTTTTTCTTTCGATCCCAACAGAAGGGGAGTTGCTGTTGGGAAACGCAGCATTTCTAATTGGCTAGCAGATTGCATTTCCTTCCCTTATGCCCAAGCTGGGCTGACTCTTGAGGGTCATGTCACGGCTCATAGAGCCATGGCAGCGTCGGTGGCTCACTTGAAGTCAGCCACTATTAAAGAGATTTGCAAGGTTGTGACGTGGTCATCTGTCCACACATTCACATCTCATTACTTCCTTCAGCAGGATTACCGACGCGACAGTTGGTTTGGGCAGTCGGTGCTGCAGAATCTGTTCGGGGTTTAGAATCCAACTCCACCCCCCCCCCCCCCCCCCCCCCCCCCCCAGGCCCATTTTTATTCTGTTCCAGACTGCACTCTCAGATGTTTCTTCGTAGGTCAGTCTTTTATGTCCTCGCCATTGTTAGGCCCAATTGACCACCTTTTGTTGTTTTGAGTGAGCCTGGGGGCTAGGGATACCCCACATGTGAGAACAAGCAGCCTGTTTGTCCTCTGAGAACACGAAGATACTTACCTGTAGCAGGTATTCTCCGAGGACAGCAGGCTGATTGTTCTCACCAACCCACCCACCTCTTTTTGGAGTTGTTGTTCTTTATTTGCTTTTTGGTTTAACTAAGGCGGGAACGGACACGCACGGGCGGGAAGATGGCCACACATGCGGGGTACGAGTGCCCCGCGCTCCAGAAGCTGTTGCAAAGCTCTATGGATTTTTGCTGGAAAAATCTCTGTTCCTGGGCCGCCGTGGACGCCGACCGACGTGTGAGAACAATCAGCCTGCTGTCCTCAGAGAATACCTGCTACAGGTAAGTATCTTCGCTTTTTCTATTTGGAAATTAGATTCTGATATATTGAATAGCAAATTTTGCTCTCAAATTGAAATGTGTGTAGTTGAAGAAAGTTAATGCATAGTTGGTGTAGGGATCCTTGGAATCTTCCCCCCTCCCCGCCCCCCCCAAAAAAAAAAAAAAAAACACCTATAGGCTGAAATACCAGTTCTAACTTGTGCTTTTCTGTAGATGTATAGAAACGCATCCAAACATACCAGTGCTGTATCAAGAAATGGTGGCCTTGATAGCTTTCGTTTCTGTAACCAACACATCACACACACAATGTGTTTACACAGATTTTGTTGGTCTTAAGATATGCTCTCAATGAAAGGACTGGTTACATTTTTTTTGTTAGGACATTGTTCAAGACTACCAGGTTCTCAAACTCTACTTCTGGCCTGAGATTCAAGAAATGCATCATATGAAGTAGTGAATTGGTATAGCACTTAAAAGTTCCAGTAGTCATGATAAGAGGAAAAGGATTGATTCCTTCCAGACAGTGTGAGATTTTTGCACTAATTTAATTTTTTTTTCTCCTGTAGAGATAAAGAAATGGAGAAGACATTTGAAGTAGTAAGACACAAAAATAGAGGTAGAGACGAAGCTTCCAAAAACCAGTCGCTTCAACTTCAGCTAGACAACCAGTATGCTGTACTAGGGGAGCAATAAAGCCACAAACACTATCCTTAAGGAATGCTATCTTGATAACCCTTCTAAGGTAACTAAACTACAGCTATTGGCCATGAACATAGCATTTTCTGAACGTGTCTTACAGCAAGTGTACAGACTGACCCATTAATTGGATCTCCTGTATCATGGAAACATAAGTAACTGTTTTTCATCTGCACTGGATACGGGGTAGAAGATGTGGCAGAAAATGCTTGAACAAGATTCACCAGTGTTAATTGTACTGTGTTAAAAAAAAAAAAAAAACAAAAAAAACTGCAGCTAGTGGTCATTTCAAGTCTCTTATGTTCAGATTACTGAGCCTTTATCTGGGTTGACTACCTCTGATTTGCTGCACTCATGGTGGACACTGTTGCAAATCCACGACTTTCTGGAAACAGAACATGACGGGTGTTTCTACATGGTAATGTATGTGATCAGTGAAACCTTAAAACCAGCACTCCTGGACATCTAAGAAATCCTGCTGAAACAGTCAGTGGTTAAGGGTCTGATCTGCTTTAAATGACAGGTTTAAGTGACCTTACTAAATGCTGTCCTGTGACCTGTCCTTACGTGAGTTTTTGTTTTTTTTTTTTCTCTTACCAACTCTGCCTGAAGCATATCCCTTTTTTTCAAAATGTGCTGTTTCATCTTGTGTTCAAGCAAATAGTGCAGAGCTGTAGTTTTGTTTACCTTTTAGACAGCTGTATACAGAGAAAAAATAAGTCCAATTCCTATACAAAATAGGTCAAAGGTTCACATTGGTTTGCTTAGGTTTTGCTTTTTTAATTTCCTGTGTTCATAGATCTGTCATCTTGTGATTTTTGAAGAGTTTCAAGTATTCAGTTGATGTAATGTGAAACATCTGTTCAGCATAATTGAGAGATACAGTTTACCATAATGATGCAATTTTTAATCTGATCTTTCCATTTCCAAGGGGCTGGAAATAACTGCCCTGTATGCTTCAGAGAACAGGTGCCAGTGCCATGGGAGAGAAACAGAGCTTGCCAATATAGAGTTAATGTATAAGGAAATGTATAAAGATAGTAAGACTGTTTCATAGACGGGCATTGTTCAGAGATACTATGAAGTACAAAAGTTAGTTGTTTTGCTTTTTTGTTTTTTTCCCCCCTCCTTTTCCCTCCTATTTTTCCTAGATAAGTTTTCCAGAGTGACTGTTAGTAGCCGTAGACTTAAAATAAAGCCTGTCATATTTTTTCCTCTTGGTCTTTGCACACTGTTTAGGGCAGGAAGGTGATAAGGATTTTTTAGGGGAAGGGGGATTATTCATTATGACAATGGAAAATACCAGCTAGTAACCACACTTGTGTGTGCAGCCAAGCCCCACATGGATATTTTGTGAACAGTTTATACCCTTTTCTTATGGTTATGAATAAACTGAAAATGCTGTCCACAATAATGCTGTACCAGGATGTTAAGACCTCGGCAAGAAGTGAAATAAAATATTGTGTAGATAATCTGTCACACTTCCAATTAGGTGTGAGTTTGGTTTCTACAGAGAAGTCTTGGGGCAGGGCTGAGTCTCGCATCTCTATTAATCATTTGACAATGCAATATATGAAACAGCACTGGCACTTTTATGGTATAGAAGTGATTGCATGGTTTAAAATATCTGGTGGAAAAGTAATTACAAAGATGGAGAGACTGAGACATACAGTAGAGGGGCAGAAAATGTTTAATATGTTCTAGTTCCCAAAAATGAAGTCTTAGTAGCATTTAGATCTAAATTTGAAACCAAGTTCCAAACATTGTTTTCCTGAAAGTATGAATCTCTGCCATCATAAAGTGTTTTGTGAGAACTGAAATTAAAGTGGTTTCAAATGGCTGTTGAAAATGTGGTTAAGCTATAGAAGCTTCATTTTTAATGACATAGCTGGAGCTTTAAAGACCTTGAACACATTTTTAACTCCAGTTCTTGTTTAAAACATTTTTAAAAGGTTATAAAATTAAAACTCCTAAATCAAGAATTTTTAATGTCCTGTATAATGGGAAGAGGAGACTCTTCATTATATTTTCTTTGTGTGTATGTGGGGGAGGGGGTGGGGGAATTGGGGTAAGGGTGTTACTGGCATGGGTTTGAGCAGAAAAGCCCTCTGTAACTCTTAAGTTCAATAAAATGCAAATGTGTATCAATACTGGCTCAGCTTATTTTTAAGGCATGAAAGTGCTACTGTCTTAACATGACATTTTCCAGACACTTGGAAATGCTGTGTATATATACACTGATGTATTGGTATTTATTTAGTATTTTTATTTAGCTCCCCTTTTGCTGTAGTAGCTCAAGGTGAGTTACATTCATTCAGGCACAGGAGAAAGTTCCATGTAGTCAGTCTGTACCTGAAGCAATGGAGAGTTATGTGACTTTCCCAAGATCACATGGTGTATCGGTGATCTGTTGGTTGATTCACAATTAGAAAAATGAACTCAAAATATGAGCCATTGAGTTCATCCCATGTCATTGTCATCTTGGGTAATTCCTGGCTTTCCTTTTCTACTTGAACCTGTTTTTATCCCTTTTGGGACCATACCTGCTTCTAAAGAAGCAAAGTTAAGACAGTAGGCTCTAAGAACTTTGAGGTCCCTTAATGCCCTAGGCTACTGGTTTTCAGCTAAGTCCTTAAGATCATAAGAGTGATATACTGGGTCAGACCAGTGGTCCATCTAGCCTAGTATCTTGTTTCCAAACAGTAGCCAAGCCAGATCACAAGAACTTGACAGAAACCCAATTAGTAGCAACATTCCATGCTATCAGTCCTGGGATATACCCAGCCAGTTGGAGTTTCAAGAGATCTACAGTGAAAATGTTTGGGATCTGTATGCTTTACCTCTTCTCATACGTATTTATTTTGGCTTGCCTGAAAACCCAGAGCAGAGGTTCCTAATGTGCACTTTTTTTTTTTCTTCCCTACTCCGTATTTGAGAAGGCTGAGGTGGGACAGCTGTGCTGGTGGCAGTGATTGTTTTCCCCTGTGTCCCCTATACTAAGAGTTCCCAAACTTCACATGCAGGGCTAAATAGGGTTGGATTACACTCTTGTGTAAAAAGTTTTTGGGTGGAGATGGAGAGGGCTGTGCCTGGTCCTTTTTGATAGTTTCAAATGCTGGGGAAAGAATGGGCAGTGTTCAGAGGGCTAACAGATTAATGTACACTTTGCTTCTCCATTCTCATTAGCATCTGCCCCCTCCATTTGGGATAGTGGGAAATGGGTACTCTGGTTTCAACAGAGTACGGTGGTAAGATTGCCCAACATGAGTGTCACAAGCTGAGCCTGACTTGTGATCCTGGGACTCTGAACCAGTTGAATGGGTTCACCATTGGCAGGTACTGCATTTACTACCTACTGTTGGTAAGGAGGGAGTTCTAAGGGAAAAGGAACGTTTGTTCTGTGCTTTGGTGAAATGGATTGGGATAGAAGAAAAATTGTAGGCTTATTAATGAGGTTTCTCTCCTATGAATTTCAAACTGCTTTTTTATTAACTAGTTTGACTAGTTTAAAAATATTTTCTTCATGGTTCTGTTATAGGCCATGGTGGCTAAAGAAAATAGGACCTGGCACCTAGGTTCTGCAGCCCTGAGCATATGGGTACTTCGCTGGAGCTGAGGGAAAGGGAAAAAAGCAGTTCAGTACCTCTTACCACCACCTCTAAACCTGCATGTGAACAGAGGCATGCACATGCGCACACAGAACCCCCCCACCAGCGCTGATCGGAGTGAAGGAAAGAGCGTCTCGTGTCAGGTCACAGCTTCCTCCTTTGGTTCTACAGGGTTCAAATTTACATTCCATGCCAAAATGGAAGAGGCAGAGGATGTGATGTGACCTGATATGAGCTGCTCTTCTACTTCTGACCAGTGCTTGGGGGGGGGGGGGGGGGGGGGGTCAGCAAGGGAGCAAGGTGAATGTGTGCTGGGGAGGGAGCAGGGGAGAGCAAAAGGTGAATGTCCATGTGCACTTGGGGGGATGAAAGGAGGTTGTACTGGGTGTCTATGCTCTGGAGAGAGGGGGGTGGGGGGAGTGTAGATGTCTGTTTAGGGGCGAGGGATGAAAGGAGAGCACTGGGTGTATGTGATATCTTTTTGAGTAGGTTGCATCATTTGCTTCCAGTTGTGGATTTTGAGAGGGTGGTGGAGGCCATGGTGTTATCCAGCCTCGCATATTATGTTATATATTTGGGGTTGCATGCTGTTTGTGTTCATTTGCATATTGTGCAGAATTCTGCAGTAAATTTTGTTTTTGGTTTGCTGAAATATGACAGTGTTTCAGCTTACTTAAGCAGTTGAGATGGCTGCCGGTTGTGTTTAGGTTGAAATTTAAACTGCTGATATTTCATCATGTTTCGTTTCTTGATTCTGCTATGTATTTAAAGAATGCTATTCAGCTTTTGTTCCACAGAGACAGTTGGGGTCAACGAATGCTGGGAATTTGGTTCTGCCTGCTATGAATCAATTTTGTCTGGAAATAACTAGAAGAGGAACTTTGTGTTGCTGGGTCTTTTGAATGGAACCAGCTGTCAGCTGGATTGAAATGAGACAAATTTGGTCACTTTTAAGTGTCATTTAAAGGTGCTCTTAATGTGTCTGGCTTTTTATGACATTGATAGTAAAGTATAAGGCTCTGCTTTGGACATTCTGGTTGCCTATTTATGAACTGTGGTGTGCTATAACATATTTTGTTCTGTAATGTTTGATGATTTTGTATTTTTAAGTGTGTATATTGTACCTCGCTCTGAATAAGAACGGGTTATAAAAAATCTAAATCTGTGTGCTTTGAGGAGGGAGGGAGAGTGCACTGGATGTATGTGGTGCAGCTATAGCAGAGAAATCTGAAGAGGTATGGAGAAATTTTAGTTATGGGGTGATCATTAGGAGACTGCTATGGGGGTTTGTGGAAGAGAAAGAAACTGCTACAGTGGAGGAAGAGAGAGAGCATAGGTGTGGAGCTGTCTTGATGGCAGCGAGAGAGATCCACCCTGAAAAGGCAGCCCGTGTGGAGCTGCCTTGATCAGGAGTATGTTTGAAGAGCTAGTAACTACTGATGTAGCCCATAAGGAGCATTGTTATTGAGAAGATTCTCCAGCAGCCTTGATGGTTGGATCAATTTAAATGTTTAAAGAGACTATTGAGGGGGAGAGGTATTCAGAGGCTACTGCTGGAGTGGCTGAATAGGTAATGGAGAGAGGCTTTAGGCTGTGGTTGTTTGGGGTGGGTGTACCGGGGGCAGGTGGACATCGAAGAAAGACTAAGACTGCAGCTTCTGGAGTAGGTAAGTGGGTGCACTCTCACCAACCCACTCAGCAGCTTTAGCTTTCCCCATTGCCCCAGCAACCACATTCTAGAGCCTGTATTGCCAGATAACACTGTAGGTGGGTGAGCAATAGACACAGCAGTAGCCTCTTGCCATTCCTTCCCTACTACTTCTGAGGAATTCTTCATTTAATATCAGAATATTCTGCATTATTTGTCATGTTTGCACAGAATTTTCCTATCCTAAGGCCTGAAACCCCCTCCTGCCTTTTCCTTCCTCAGGCTCTAACCTGCCCAGTTCCATTTCTCACTCCAACTGCAGTTCTCTTAACTCCAAACAAGACCCCTAATAATGTGTGCCCCCAAAGTCTTCTGCATGCAATACCCCAACCTCTCATTCTGTCAACACGCCTTCCCCCCCCCCCCCCCCCCCCCCCCCCCAGGCACACATCCTGACTTATTTATTTGTTTGTTACATTTATATCCCACATTTTCCCACCTGTTTGTAGGCTCAGTGTGGCTTACATAGTACCGGAGAGGCCTTTGCAGGATCCGGTGTGAACAAATACAGGGTGGTGATGTAGTAAATCAACTTCATGTGGCACAGCCACATTAGGGAATTGGAGAACGGAAGAGTTGTGTTATGTGCATTACATGCTTTAGTTTGGTTGTGTTGCAGAGATTAGGCATTTAAGTTAGATCGGTAGGGTATGCCTTTTTAAACAGGTTGGTTTTTAGTGATTTCCGGAATTTTAGGTGGTCGTATGTCGCTTTCAAGGCTTTTGGTAATGCGTTCCACAGTTGTGTGCTTGTGTAGGAAAAACTAGATGCATAAGTTTTGTATTTAAGTCCTTTGCAGCTTGGGTAGTACAGATTTAGATAAGATCTTGTTGATTCGGATGTATTTATAATTGGTAAGTCGATCAAGTCTGTCATGTAACTCGGGGCTTCTCCGCAGATTTTTTGAACCAGGGTGCAGATTTTGAAGGCGATGCGTTCTTTGATTGGGAGCCAGTGTAATTTTTCGCGGAGGGGTTTTGCACTTTCAAATTGCGTTTTACCAAATATAAGCCTAGCTACCGTGTTTTGAGCGGTCTGAAGTTTCTTTAAGGTTTGTTCTTTACGTCCCGCATAAATTCCATTGCAGTAATCTAAGTGGCTTAGTACCATTGATTGTATCAGGTTGCAAAACGTTTCCCTCAGGAAGAATTGCTTCACACATTTGAGTTTCCACATTGAGTGGAACATTCTTTGTTGTAGATGCCACTTGGCTCTCTAATGTTAAGTTACGGTCCATTGTAACGCCGAGGATTTTCAAGCTGTCTGAGATAGGAAGGGTGTGATCTGGAGTGTTGATACTTGTGGGGATGTCCGTGCTGTGTTGGGATGAGAGGATGAAACAATGAGTATTTTCGTAGTTTTAGTTGAAATGCATTTGCCCATGAATCCATGATGTTCAGGCAGAGCTTGATTTCGTTGGTGATTTCTGTCAGTTTGGTTTTGTAAGGAATGTATATTGTGGCATCGTCTGCATATATGAAAGTGTTAAGGCCATGGTTGGATAAGGACTTGGCAAGTGGGGTCATCATTAAGTTGAATAGTATCTGTGATAGCGGTGATCTTGCGGTACTCCACAGTCTGCTTTCCACGGTGATATGTTTGAATTTGATTTTACGTGATATGTTCTTGTGGTTAGGAAGCCCTTGATCTAGTTAGGTATGTTTCCACTAATCCCGAACTTATCTAGTAATCTTATTAATATATTATGGTTTACCATGTCGAATGCACCAGACGTGTCGAATTGGAGGAGAAGGCTGTTTTTGCCTGTTGCTATTTCCTGCTTGAATTTGGCTAGAAGAGTGAGTAATACTGTTTCTGTGCTGTGGAGCGGGTGAATGCCTGACTGTGATTCGTGTAATATTGAGAATTTGTTTGTAATCTAAGTTGTTTGGTTACCATGCTTTCCATCAGTTTGACCACCAACTGGATAGATACTACTGGACGGTAGTTAGTGATTTCGTTTGTTTTTTATCTTGGTATCTTTTGCTATTTGGATGAGTAGGATATTGCCATTTTCCTTAGGGAAGAGGCCTTGCCTGAAGTATGTAATTTAGGTGGGATGTGAGGTCCGCTATGAAGCGGTCGTGGGCAGATTTCATTAGGTAGCTGGGACAGGTATCTATTTTACAGTGAGTGTTGGAAAACCTACTAATCGCTAGGGTAACTGTTTCGACGGTAACGAGGGCGAAGTTTAACCAGGTCCGATCTGCTGGGTATTCTCCAATGGCTGGGTCTAATTCATTAAGGACGTTTTCAATGTCGGTGGTGTTCTGAGGTAGTGTGTTGCGTAAGCTTACAATTTTTTCATTACTCTCTTCCCCCCCCCCCCCCCCCCCCCCCAAAAGAAGCATACACTACACCTCTCAATCTTTCTTTTTTTTTCTCTAGCTATCAATGTATCTCTTCCCCCCACCTCCTTATAGCATACGCTGCTGGATCACCCCCCACATCAGTAGCACTCGCTCTGATTTCTCTGCTGCCTCTCCCATCTCCATGGTGCATCTTTTGCTTTCTCTGCCCCCCTCCAAATCCCAGTGGCATACTCCTACCTTACTCTGTTGCTGTTCTCACACCCCACACACTCCATGGAACACTCACCTTGTTCTGCTTCTTCCGTGTCATGGACACTTGCCTTGCTCTGGTTCCTCACCAATCCACATGGCACATTCTGCTTTGTCTGCCCACCCCTATAGCACAGTTGGAGCAGCTGATGCCTGTTCTCCTCCCCCACAGAGATCTCGTTAGAATAGGAGGATGTGGTCACTTCCTCCTCCTGTCATGCAGTCCCTGCAGGATTGGGGGAGAGAGACTGAATGGTGGCTGTTTTTCAGAATTTTGTTCATTCACTGGGGCTGGAGAATTCTGCGCAAATACTGCACTATGCAGTTGCATAAAATTCCCCCAGGAGTATACTTAAATAACTTGCAGTACATCACCTTGAGCACATTATGAGTGTATAATTTATAATAAAGTCTTTGAGGACAAGCAGGCAAGAACAGACGAGGGGGAACTATTTTAGATGTAGTTCTTAGATGTAATTCTTAGTGGAATGCAGGGCATGGTATGAGAGGTAATGGTGTTATTTCCTCTAGGAAATGGCAACATTAAATTTGAGCTATCTGGAGTCAAGTCACCAAGGAAATCTACAGTAGCAGCATTTAATGTTCGAAAGGGTGACTACAACAAAATGAAGGAAATGGTTAAAGCTAAAAGGGTCAGCTGCAAAGGTCGGGCATGGATTTAAAAATTTTAAAGACAGATGTATTTCACATATTAAAGGCAGAAAGAAGAGCAAATGACAGCCAGCATGATTAAAGATGAATGAAAGACTATTAGAGCCAAAGAGCGTCCTTCAAAGAACGGATCTGAGTGAAGAAAATAAGCACTATCAAGCTAGATCAGGATGTCCAACCTTGGCCCTTGCTAGATCGGATTTTTAGGATTCCCTCAATGAATAGGCATGAGATCTATTGCATACAATGGAGGCAGTGCATGTAATGTCATACATATTCATTGGGGAAATTCTGAAAATCTGACTGGATTGCAGCATTTGAGGACTGAGGTTAGACAACCCTGAGCTAGATGCACATCGTTGATAAAGGCTAAAAGAATATGAAGAAAACTGCTGTGGAGATAAGCTCGGTTACACCTTTTTCAGGTACATAAGAAGCAGAAGCCTGTGAAGGAGTCTGTGGGACCGTTAGTTCTCCGAGGACAAGCAGGCGGAGTAATTCTCATAAGTGGTCAACAATCCGAGTCAGCCCAGGAACTAGCAAATTCCATAGCAAAGTAAAACAAATTTTGCTAGAGCCTTCTGGTGTGTGTGCCGCACCGCTCATGCATAGAATGCCTTGCTGCCTGTTGCACGAATGTGCTCATCAATTCGTTTTTTCCCCCCCGCGTGAGAAGCGGTGTTCTAACTGCCAGGAAAGAACCTTTGACTGTCAGTGCCTTTCAGCTAAGTTTTTTCGTCAATTTTTCTTTTTCAAAAAAAGTTTCCTTATTTTTCTTACTTTTTGGCCCACATTTAAGTTTTCTTTATTTTTCTGTCGTGGGCCGCACTTAGGCTTGCTCAGTCGGGTAATCCCTATTTTTTGTGCCTTTATTTTTTTCATAGGCACAGTTGAGATAATTTCACTGAAGCCGTCTTCCCTTCCATGTCATCGAAGGCTACCAGTGGGTTCAAGCGTTTTACTCGGTGCAACCGGACCATCTCATGTTCTGATACACATTCTTGGTGAATCCAGTGCCTCTGATCGGACCATAGCCCGGCAAATTGCATCCTTTGTCTTCACATAAGAAAAGTATGCAATTTCCCAAGAGGCTCAGAGAAACCTTTTTGGAGCTTAGTCTGGTCCAGCGGCGTCTGCATCAAGGGCTTTGTTGATGGAGGCATCAACATTGGGAGTCACGGTAGGGATAGCTGCCGCTGCAAGACCGAGGGACACTGGTAGTAGTGAGGTGTTGAGTGGGTCTCCACCTGTCTCAAGGCGTGCAGGCCCCCTGGGACTGACTGTCATCTGACCCAACCCCGAGAAGACATGAGGATTCCACATTGTCCTGTCGGCACCAAGTAGTTTTGGTGAGGTGCATCGGGCGAAGGCAAAGAAGCACCAACACCGATCTCCTGCGCATGGTGCTGGGAGCTCTGGGACGCCGAGGGATCCGGCACCCGAGAAGCATCGATGCCAGGAGGATCACTCCCCCTCCATTCAAGTGGTGCCGATATGTATGTCTCCCACTAGCTGAGATCCTGCTCCTATACCCCAGACAATTAGGCAACCTGAGCCCACACTGGCTTCACAGCCTTTTCCGATGGCAGCTGTCGATGAGCGACTCTGGACCTTGCTCCCAGAGCTCTTGGAGGCCTTTATTCAGACCAGATCAAGAAGCATACCAATGCTATGTCTTCTGTCTCCCGCCAGGTTCCTTCTGCTACCACCTCCTCATCCAGGAGCTATTTTGGTTCGTCCCAGGGTACTTCTTACGCCTATTCTAGGCGTAGGTATGTCCCGATAGCCCGCCAGCTTGCTTAGGCTACACCCAGCACGCTCATTCTCGTTAACTGCGTGCGCCTAAGGCCCCAGCTGCTCCCCAGCAAAAGCAAGGGACAGGCTTTTGACTGACTCCAGCAGAGCATAGCCACCATAAAGTGGCCATGCCGGATGACTTACCGGGTGGGGGAGGTTAATATTTTTACCAAAGGTGGGTTCTTAAAATAGTCTGGTTAGGATACACCCTCAATCTGGTCTCCAAACCTCCAAATTGTCCACCAAGTGCTCATTTATTCAGCTCTCAACGGAAGCAGGTACTTGCAGAGGAACTCCCTGCCCTTCTAAAGGCCCATGTGGTTAAACCTGTTTCAACTGGGTGAAGAAAGGCAGGTATTGTAGTCCATGTACTTCCTTGTGCAGAAAAAAAGACAGGAGGGATGCGGTCTCATCCTAGACCTAAGAGCCCTGAACAAAGTCCTGGGTACGGTGCTGCATACGTCTAGTAGTGCTATAGAAATGAGGAGGAGGAGGAGTAGGTTTGAGAAAAGTTCAGGATGGTTTCCCTAGGCACCCTTCTTCCCATGATTCAGAAAAACAATTGTCTATGCTCTCTGGACTTGAAGAATGCATATACACATATCCCGATACTTCCAGCTCACAGGAAGTATCTTCACTTTTGGTTGGGAACACATCATTTTCAGTACTGCGTGTTGCCTTTTGGCCTCACGGCAGCTGCCAGGGTATTTACCAAATGTCTAGTGGTGGTTGCAGCATCGCTAAACAGATTGGGAGTGCATGTGTTCCCTTACCTTGATGATTGGCTGGTGAGGCGCACCTTGGAGGACGGTGCTTGGGAGTCCATGCGGAAGACTATTCAGTGCACAAGCTACTGGGGTTCGTAATAAACTACCCCAAGTCTCAGCTCTTCCCTATCCAACAATTGGAATTCAGATGAGCCCTGCTTGATATGCAGACTGTTTGAGCCTATCTCCTGGAACTGCATGCAGACAACCTGCTGTCCCTCGCGTCCAAGGTTCAGACCACAAGTCGCAGCTCGGCAGCTGTTGAGGTTGTTGGGCCACATGGCTTCCACAGTATTATAGCCATGGCACGTCTTCACGTGAAATCTGCTCAGTGGGCCACATGGCTTCCACAGTATTAGAGCCGTGGGATGTGCTCAGTGGGCCACATGGCTTCCACAGTATTACAGCCATGGCACGGCTTCACGTGGGATCTGCTCAGTGGACCCTGGCTTCTCAGTGGTATCAAGCTACGGGGAGCCTAGATGTCATCCGAGTGTCCCCCGAGCTGATGTGCTCTCTTCAGTTTGGACAATTCGGTCCAACCTGACTTAGGGGCTTCCATTTCAAATTCCACAAAAGGGTTGATGATGCATCTCTCCTGGGGTGAGGGGCTCATGTAGATGGGCTTCACACTTGGGGAGCCTAGTCCCCCCTCCCCCCCCTCGGGGAAACATCTTCAGATCAACCTCCTGCTGCTCCGAGCGATCTGGAATGCTCTAAAGGCTTTCAGAGATCAGTTGTCTGTCCAAATTATCTTGATTCAAACAATCAGGTTGCAATGTACTACACCAACAAGCAGGGGGGCACCCGATCTTGCCCTCTGTCAGGAAGCCATCCAGCTATGGTTCTGAGCACACTGTCTTCAACCCACTTATCTGGCAGGCGTAAACCACAGACTGAGCAGGATAATGCAACCTCACGAATGGTCTCTGAATATTGGCATAGCCTGCAAGATCTTCCGAGCGTGGGGAACCCCCTTGGTGGGTCTTTTTGCCACTCAAGCACAACCACAAAGTCCTTCAGTTCTGTTTCCAGACTTCAGGCCCACCACAGACTAACATCAGATACCTTTTTTTCCTACCACTGAGGAACAGGCCTTCTGTATGCATATCGTCCCATACCTCTAGTGGGACACAGTGATACCGGGCTACAAATTATATCATAGTGATAGGGTAGATAGGATCAGAGGAGGGGTAGCACTGTATATTAATGAGAACCTTGACTCAGGCTGCAAATATTGCAGGATACAAAACCACTATTGGAATCTTTGTGGATCGAAATTCCACTTAAAAGGGGGAGAAATGGTGATAGGAGTGTACTACCGTCCGCCTGGCCAGGACGAGCAGATGGACGCAGCAATGTCAAAGGAAATTTAGGGAAGCAAATAAAATGGGCAATGTAGTAAAAATGGGTGATTTCAATTATCTGGATATAGACTGGGTTAATGTAACATTGGTACACGCCAGGGAGATAAAATTTCTTGATGAAATCAAGGACAGCTTCATGGAACAGCTGGTTCACTAGCCGACAAGAGAAGGAAACATACTAGACAAGGCCTTAGTGGAGCTCATGATCTAGTTCGGGGGGTAACAGTGTGAGGGCCACTTGATAACAGTGATCATAATATGATCAGTTTTGATATTGGCATTGAAGTAAGTGAACTTAGGGAAATCAAATACACTAGCGTTTAACTTTAGAAAAGGTGATTACGATAGAATGAGAAAAACGGTGAAAAAAAGACTGAAAGGAGCAGCTCACAGGGTAAAAATCTTGCATCAGGCATGGATGCTGTTCAGAAACACCATCCTAGAGGTACAGGAGAAATATATTCCGTGTATTAGAGGAAAAAAGACCAAACGTCAGCTGGCGTGGCTAAACAGTAAGGTAAAGGAAGCCATTAGAGCAAAAAACAATCCTTCAGAAAGTGGAGAAGAGAACCAACTGAAAATAAGATAAAACATAAGGAATGCCAAGCCAAATGTAAAGCGGAGATAAGGAGGGCAAAAAAAAGACTTTGAAAAAAATTTAGCGTTAGAAGCGAAAATACATAGTAAAAATTTTTTTAAATACATTAAAAGCAGGAAGCCTGCTAAAGAATCGGTTGGGCCGTTGGACAAAAATGGTGTTTAAAGGGGCGATCAGGGAAGACAAAGCCGTAGCAGAGAAATTAAATTCTTTGCTTCGGTCTTCACCGAGGAGGATTTGGATGGGATACCGGTGCCGGAAAGGGTATTTGAAGCAGGTGAGTCGGAGAAACTAAACAAATTCTCTGTAAACTTGGAGGATGTATTGGGTCAGTTCTATAAACTGAAGAGTAGTACATCACCAGGACCGGATGGTATTCATCCAGAGTATTAATAGAACTGAAAAATGAACTTGTGGAGCTACTGTTAGTAATATGCAATCTATCACTAAAATCAGGTGTGGTAGCGGAAGACTGGAGGGTAGCCAATGTTACGCCGATTTTTTTTTTAAAAGGTTTCAGAGGAGATCCGGGAAATTATAGACCAGTGAGTGATGTCGATACCGGGCAAAATGGTAGAGGCTATTAAGAATAAATTACAGAGCACATACAAAAACATGGGCTGATGAGACCTAGTCAACACGGATTTAGTGAAGGGAAACCTTGCCTCACCAATCTACTGCAGTTTTTTTGAGGGGGGTGAACAAACGTGGACAATGGGGAGCTGGTGGATATTGGTATCTGGATTTTCAGAAGGCGTTTGACAAAGTGCCTCATGAAAGACTCCCAGAGGAAACTGGAGAGTCATGGGATTGGAGGTAGGGTATTACTATGGATTAGGAACTGGTTGAAAGATAGGAAGCAAAGAGTAGGATTGAATGGTGAGTGTTCTCATGGAGAAAGGTAGTTAGTGGGGTCCCCGCAGGGGTCTGTGCTGGGACCACTGCTTTTTAACATATTTATCAATAGAAATCAAACAAAATAAAACATGGAAAAGAAAATAAGAGACCTTTTTTAGTGGACATAACTTAATACATTTCTTGATTAGCTTTCGAAGGTTGCCCTTCTTCCTCAGATCGGAAATAAAGCAAATGTGCTAGCTGACAGTGTATATAAGTGAAAACATTCAAGCATTACTATGACAGTCTGACAGGGTGGGAGGAGGGGGGTGGGTAGGAAGTATGCATGGGGACATCAAAGCAGATCATTGATATTCTAACAGGATGGGTGTGGATAGGTGAGGGGAGGGTGATCAACAGAGACATACAGCTTTATGGTTTATAATGGCTAGGAACTAACACGGCTACCACACTCCTCTACTTAACATTTATAAATGACCTAGAGATGAGAGTAACTAGTGAGGTAATTAAATTTGCAGATGACACTAAATTATTCAGGGTCATCAAGTTGCAGGGAGGAGTGTGAAAGATTACAGGAGGACCTTGCGAGACTGGGGGATTGGGTGTCCAAGTGGCAGATGAAGTTCAATGTTGACAAGTGCAAAGTGATGCATGTGAGTAAAAGGAACCCGAATTACAGCTGTGTCATGCAAGGTTGCGCGTTAGGAGTCACATACCTAGACATGGATCTGGGAGTCATCGTGGATAAGACGTTAAAAACTTCTGCTCCGTGTGCTGCGGCGGCTAAGAAAGTGCACAGAATGTTGGGTATTATTAGGAAAGGGATGGAAAACACAAGAATGTTATAATGCTGTTGTATCGCTCCAGGGTGCTATCATACCTCAAGTATTGTGTCCAATTCTGGTTGCCGCATCTCAAAAAAAGATATAAAGGAATTGGAGAAGGTGCAGAGAAGGGCGATGAAAATGATAAAAGGGATGGAACAACTTCCTTACGAGGAAAGACTGAGAAGGTTAGGGCTCTTCAGCTTGGAGAAAAGGCGGCTGAGGGGTGATATGATAGAAGTCTACAAGATAATGAGCGGAGTAGAGCGGACAGACGTGAAGCGTTTGTTTACACTTTCAAACAACAATAGAACCAGGGGACACAAGATGAAGCTAGAATATGGCAGATTTAAAACAAACAGGAGAAAGATTTTCTTTACTCAGTGTGTAGTTGGACTCTGGAACTGGGTTGCCGGAAAATGTAGTGACAGCAGCTGCCCTTACAGAGTTTAAAGGGGGTTTCGACAGATTCCTGAGGGAAAATTAAAATTTTTTAATGGGTTTTGCTGGGTTCTTTGAAGCCTGGATTGGCCACTATTGGAGACAGGATGCTGGACTTGATGGACCCTTGGTCTTTCCCACTATGGCGGTGCTTATGTTCTTAACTTTGTTGAAACTCGAGCAAGACAGTGGAACCATGAGTCTGATTGCACCCTACTGGCCATGTGAGATATGGTTCCCTCTCTGGGGTTGTCTCCAAAGAACGTGGAGATGGAGTGTTTTCTGACCACATCACATAGAAAAGAGGGCTCTCTTCTACATCCGAACCTCCAGTCTTTGGTTCTCACAGCCTGGATGTTGAGAGCCTAGAATTTGCCTCCCGGGCTCTTTCAAAGGGTGTCTCCCGCGTCTTGCTGGCTTCCAGGAAAGATTCCACTAAGAGGTGTTATTCTTTTAAATGGAGGAGTATTTGCCGTCTGGGGTGACAGCAAGGCCATAGATTCCCTTTTCTTGTCCTACACAGACCCTGCTAGAATACCTTCTACACTTATCAGAATCTGGTCTCAAGACCAACTCCATAAGGGTTCCCTAAGTGCATTTAGGCTTACCTTCTACATGCTGCTGATATGCACTATCTTTGGACAGCCTTTAGTTCGCTTCATGAAAGGTTGCTTTTGTCAAAGCCTTCTGTCAAACCTCCACTAGTGTCATGGGATCTCAACGTCATCCTCACCTAGTTGATGAAAGCTCCTTTTGAGCCACTGAATTCCTGCCATCTACAGTACTTGAGTTGGAAGGTAGGTTTTTTGGTAGCTGTTACTTCAGCTTGTAGGGTCAGTAAGCATCAGACCTTAGTTGTGGATGCACCTTATACTAAGTTCATCACAACAGAGTAGTCCTGTGCATGCACCCTAAGTTCCTGCCAAAGGTGGTGTCGGAGATTCATCTGAACCAGTCAGTTGTCTTGCCAGAATTTTTTCCCCATCCTCATGCCCACCTTGACGAAAGCAGCTTGCACACCTTGGAGTGCAAGAGAGCATTGGCCTTTACATAGAGCGAAGCCATTCAGACAGTCCGCCTCAGTTGTTTGTTCTTTGATCCCAACAGCAGGGGAGCGCCATTGGTAAATGCACCATTTCCAATTGGCTAGCAGATTGCATTCCTTCACTTATTCCCAGGCTGGGTTGACCTTAGAGGGCCATGTCATGGCTCATAATGTCAGAGCCATGGCTGCATCGGTAGCCCACTTGAAGTCAGCCTCCATAGAAGATTACAAAGCTATGATGTGGTCTTCACACATTCACATCTCATTACTGCCTTGAGCAGGATACCTGCTGTGAATAGTTTGGGCAGTCCAGTGCTGCAGAATCTGTCTGGGGTTTAGAATCCAACACCACCTTCCTAGGCCAAGATTTTTTTTAGTTCCTCTGCTTGTCACCCTTTAAAACCATTTCTGTAGTCTCTACATCCTTCAGTGTTGCTTTGTCATCTGTGTCAGCTTTATTGCCCATTAAAATACAGCATCCGCAGGGATGTACTGTCTGGCAAGTTATTGTTTAAGCACTAGTGGTTTTGCAATGTACGAAACAGCTCTGTTTTTCTGACCAAGAACTAATTGCTATCCATATTAGAATATTGTCCACCTATCCATGATTACTTACTTTCACAGGAACACTTTGTCAAAAGCTTCTGAAAATCTAGATCTACGGCATTAAACTCACCTTTATTATGCCTTCAAAGAAATGAAGCAGATTGCTAAGACAAGACTTCCCTTGGCTGAAATGATGCTGACTCTGTCCCATTAAACCATGTTTGTGTTCTTTAATTTTATTCTTTATAACAGTTTCCACTCTGTTGTATCTGTCCTTACTAGACTTTGAGCCCGTAAAAACGGGCTATTATAGGGGTGGTTGAAAGGCCCGCCCCACTGCCGAGTTTGCCGCTACCCCTCCCCCTCCGAGTTCGCGCCCCCCCCCCCCCCCACCGAGCCGTCACCTTCCACCCGGCCGGGCCCTCGCTCCGCTATTGAAACAGCGAGGGTCCCGGGAACGCAGCACTGAGCTCTGCTGAGCTGCCGACGTCGGCCTTCGTTGTTCTTCTCTGCCTGTCCCGCCCTAGTATGACGTAACGTCGAGGGCGGGACAGAGGCAGGAGAGAAGAAGGAAGGGCGATGTCGGCAGCTCAGCAGAGCTCAGTGCTGCGTTCCCGGACCCTCGCTGTTTCAATAGTGGAGCGAGGGCCTGACCGGGTAGAAGGTGGGTGGTGGCGGCGACTCGGGTGGGGGGAGCGTTAGATGGCGGTGTCCCTCCCTCAGCAATGCGCAGTACAGACCCTCTGTGTTCCGCCCCCCCCCCCCCCCGTCATCACGTATTGACGTGGGGCGGGCAGAGAAGGTCTCTACTGCGCATTTGCGAGTGAGTACGGTCACTCGCCGTTTATATGTTTGATTGGGCCGTGGGGGTTCCTTATAAGGCTCATCATCCAGATCAGAAGGAGATAGGCACAGTCCCCTGCATTGAGGAGAGGTGTTAGAAAAGGTACACACACGTTGGTTTTTGTGTTGGCAGTTCCTACAAGTGTAGTCAGTCATCCTCCTGACCACTGGTGTCACACCTATGGAACAAAGAGAGAGTTGTAGTCAAGAGTGTGACAGGACATAGACATTGTGGTAGGATCTGGGAAAGCTAGCACACATATCAGTAATCTCTAGTACTGCATTACAGACAACCTGCATGTTCAGGGAGTGGAGGACCTTCTATTTCAGTATTCTGGCTCACTGGCTGCAGGTGGTCCAAGGGCAGTTAATCCCCCAGAACAGAGAGGAATTGGGTAAACTCATAAAGTGCAGTTGTGGTTTCTTGCTGTTCTGCCTCAACCATGATGAAATGGATACAAAGTTGTCCCTTTTCAAAAAGGCAGTCAGACAGAGGGTGATGTATGTAATAGCTGGCTGCATGATTCCTGCTGTTGCCAGAAAGGCCAGGGTTGTGGTGACTCGTTGTGGACTGGCAGAGCATGCCCCCGCAAAGCACTAGGCTTCAGCTCCTTTTACAGCTATTCACAGAGGTGTAGTCTATTATTATTATTACTACTACTTCTACAGTGCTACTAGTCATATGCAGTGCTGTACACTGAACATATAAGATAGTCCCTGCTTGACAGAGCTTGCGCTCTAATGAAGACAAATGGGACACAGAAGGGATAAGGGAATTTGTGAGGTGAGAAGGTAAAGTTTGCCTTTTTGCGGATGATACTAAGATTTGTAACAGAATGGACACCCGGGAGGGAGTGGAAAACATGAAAAAGGATCTACAGAAGCTAGAAGAATGGTCTACGGTTTGGCAATTAACAATATAGCCACCATATACTCACGGTTTCTAAGGTAAACACTCAGCTTTATAAATAACTTTTATTTCTCTAATACCTAGATATAAACCAACTTGCAATGTAACACAAAGTGCCCCCAGTATTCCAAACAACCCCTCCCCCTCTGTCTCACTTACACACATGCATAACTGGTGTTTTCATTATTTAACATAATGCCATACATTTCCTTGGAAAACCCTATCAATAGATATAAATCATCTGAGCTCAATTATATTGCACAACCATGGGATTCCCCCTTATGAATGTGCTTCAAAAAAGTCTCTGATTTTCACCAAAGGTGTCGTCATTTCCTGACTGTGTAGGTTTGGAAAACAGCCCAATGGGTTGTGGAACATGGTTCTCCTGAGGAAGTTAGAAATGAAATGTGGTCTCGCATGGAGAACCAAGATCTGTTGTGATTGTTTGGAGGCGGACGCGCTATTGGTGTCTCCAGCAGCCATGCCCTAACCCGGATTGACGCTCATCACATGCAATGGTTTACAACTTGATTGATTAACCAGCAAAAAAGACTCATTATGGATATATGAAGCCCGCAAATCTGGACTTGGGACAAGAGCCTTTGGTGAAAATCTGAGACTTTTTCGAAGTACATTTTGATTCATTCTTGGCATCAAATATGTCAGAGCCTAAGTCCTAGCAGTCATTCTTAATGTTATTGGTAAATATAACTGAAACCTTCATGAAAATTGTAAAGCAAAAAAATTTTTTATCTCATTACTCATATTGTATACATAATTATTTTTTATGCAAAATCCAATAAAGTATATAATATTTATTTGTTGTGCTCAGTTTTTTTGGTGTATTGCTGTGGACTGAAAATCCAAGCTTTGCAGGGACACCACCTTTACATCATAGCACATCCTACCTCCATCCTAATAGTAATAATATTCAATAGATGGCAAAGTCCAAGAGAGATATTAAAAACTGATGTTCAAAAAAATCAAATAACAGCTACTTAGCTTAAGTGGAGATCTTCTTCCTGCAAAGTTCTTGTCCACTGCAATACTTTTTTCAAAGAATCATTCCGTGCAGAATTTAAGAACAAAGAAATCACAGTTCAGCAATTTTAGTTCCCTACAAGGGCCATGTTTCGCCAAACTAATGGCGTCTTCAGGGGAACTGATCTGAAATACAGGTTAGAGATTGTATAAAACCAGCACTTCATTTCACATCTAAAAATAAGTGTAGAATAGCCATACAAAACTTAAAATGTAAAATATACTCCTCTTACAACAGAAAATCCAAAATATAACTCACTGTTCAGCAGAACCAGGGAAGAGCCCCACCCTGTCCGGTTCACAAACCTACTCCCGAACGCCCACACATGCGCAGAATATATGTCAGGCATCAGCTGTTTTCAAACGGCGGGAAAAAGATTAAATGAGAGCTTGCCATTCTATTTCTCTATTCAGGCCACTAGGGGCCACTGTTCGCCATCGAAAAATAAATTCTTGCTCTTTCTGAAGTAACAAACGAAAGACATCTCCACCTAAAGGTAAAACAATCTGAAAAAGCACAACAAATTTTAAATCTTTGATGTCATGATGTGCCTGTAGCCAGTGATCCACAAGTGGAGCTTCATGTTTGCTGTTTCTTAAATTACTCAGATGTTCCCCAATCCTCTGTTTAATCCGTCTACTGGTGTGCCCTATGTACCATTAGTACATGGGCACACTATACCATAGACTACTTGAGATGAATTACAATCTGTAGACTTATTCAAGAAAAATGGTTTATTCGTCCAGGGATTAGTGACTCATAGTTTGCCAGGCGTGCTGGCAATAAACACATCTGCCACGGCTTCTATGACCTTTTATCTCAGATATAGAAACAGTCCTGGATTGACAGATGCCAATATCTCACCTAGATTGTGATCACGCATATAGGCAAATGTTGGTGTTTGATCAGTCCACAGCAATACACCAAAAAAATCTGAGCACAACAAATAAATATTTATATACTTTATTGGATTTTGCATAAAAAATAATTATGTATACAATATGAGTAATGAGATAAAAAAAAATTTTTGCTTTACAATTTTCATGAAGGTTTGTTATATTTACCAATTTTGTAATTTGAAACCGTTTCTTATTGAATACCCAGAATTACGTTTGGTATTCTTAATGTTATGTCAGCTGTGACCCTAGTACAAGGTACCACTAGTGCGATTTGAACCCATAACCCCTAACTGATAAGTTAACTGTCCTAACCACTACACTACCTCATCTACTACATAGCCTACTGTCTCAGTCATCCGCAAAGAGCTACTAGGAGGGCAGAGGATGAGATTTACTTATATGGACATGGTATGCTCTGGAAATAAGCTAATGTGGAGGAGGAGACAGGAGGAATGATGTACTATAGTAATTGGAGAACAAGGTAGTATCATGTGCCTAAGACTCAACCTTCCTCACAACTTTAGTCTCCTTATAAACAGAAAACTTCAGTATGGCAAACTTTTACTGCAGATGGTTCTATTAGAGACCTCTCACAGGACAGCTCCCACCCCCAGAAGTCACATTAAACAGTCTGTGTTTCCTAAAACACACATTTCTTCATGGGATGGGCCTGTGCTACAACGAAAAACCTCTGCCTCAGGAGAGGCTGAGGGCTAACTTGAGTGAGATGTGTATGATGACTAGTTGCTACAGTGGGACTTGAACTCCAGTCAATAGTTTCCAGTGTTGCAGTGCTAAACATTACACTATATTACCAAGCTAACCTCCAGCCTCTTCACTGAAGAGACACCTTACAGCACAGTTGAGACTGTGACCTGAAACCTCCCCCAAATTGAAAGGAACCCCCAGTGATTCAGTCAACATAGACAAATGTCTGTTTGATTGTTGTGCCCAAGTGACAGGCATGGCTTGCACAAGAGGAAATATAACCCTAAGCTACCCCAACATGTAAGTCCACAGAAAAAGTATCCTGGTCCACAGTAGGACTAACTGATAGGTGCCATATATGGAATTTATTTATTTATGGTTTGCTTATATCTCACATTTTCCCACACATGCAGGCACAATGTGGCTTACAAAAAGTTAAATAAAATCACAAAATAGGAAACTTAGAAAAGTATACAAGGAGGAGGCAGGATGAAAAGCATCTAACAGGGTTAGGGGCAAGGAGAGTGCATCAGTCACGGTGAAAAGTGGGGAGTAAGTCTTGGCAAAGTAATAGGACTTTAACAACTTCTTGTAGAGGGAGTGGTCCGCTTGGGTTTTAAGGTATTGCAGGAGTGCATTCCAGTGCTTAGGACTCCAATAGCGGAAGGACGAGGTGAAGATCCTCTTGTACCTGACACCCTTACAGTTCGGGAAGTGCAGATGGAGATAGGAATGAGCAGCAGGATTGGCATTTCTGGGCGGAAGGTCGATCAAGGGGTGCATGTAATCTGGGGCAGCCCCTTAGATGATTTTATGGGTCAAGGAGCAGAGCTTAAAGGCAATGGGCTCTTGTACAGGCAGCCAGTGTAATTTGAAATGCAAGGGTTCGGCATGTACAAAGCGTCGTCCTCTTAGGATGAGTCTTGCAGCAGTGTTCTGAACTGTCTGGAACTTTTTCAACAGTGAGGCCTGGCAGCCCGCATAAATTCCGCTGCAATAGTCCAAGTGGGAGAGGACAAGCCAGTGGACAAGTGTGCAGAACAAATCTCTAGTAAGGAAGTATCTGATGCGCTGGAGCCTTCACATGGCGTGAAACATATTTTTGGAGACCAAGTGCACATGGTTGTCCAACTGGAGGTGTGTGTCCAGATGCACTCCTAAAAGCCGCAGGCTGTTGGCAATCGGAAGAGCAGAGCCCATTGCTGGGAGCACTGTGTCAGTTACTGGGGTGTGGATGGATGAGAGGATAGCACCTAATGCCAGGATCTACATCCTCCTGTTAGGTGTGACAATATAGGCCAATTAAAACCTGGTGTAAATGCTGTGTGGATTCCCCAAATTCTAAAACAGCACACATAACTTGTCTGTGGAATGTTTTATTTTGTGTTATATTTTACATATTCCCTTATCGTGGTTTTGTTTTTTTGAATTTATAATTCAGCTGGAGATAGCAATAAGCAAATCTCGAGGTAATGGAAGGAATGTTGGGCCCAGCGTAGAGGCAAAGAGCCTACCCAGTCTTACCTCACCCTATCCGAAGAAGCCAAAGATTTTTGGTGATTAAGGTGAAACCTGAAAAATCTCCATGTTCCTGGAAAACTGTCTTCAGGGTATCAATCAAAAAGTGTTGGGGGTTCGTCAGATGAACTAAAATGTCTGCAAAAGCCGAGATATTAAATACTGAAGATCTAAAAGGTACGTCCTGGATCTGATAAAACATCTCTTACCAACGGCTCTAAAGCCAAGACAAAAAGGAGTGGTGATAGAGGGCAGCCTTGCCTTGTACCTCGTCGAATTGGAAAGTACTGAGAACACAGACCATTAACCTACATCAGTGCCTCTGGAGTATAAAATTTTCACCGTATCAAGGAAAGCCCCCATGCTTCCATAGGCCTGTAATGTTTGAAAAAGAAAATTTCAAGAAACATAATCCAGGCCTTTTCAACATCGAAGCTGAACAAAAGTGAAGAGAGCTTGCATGATTGAACTCCCTCTAAAGAAGCCAAATAAGGCAGATATTTTTAGTGGCTGTCTGCTCTCTGACAAATCCTACCTGTGCGCTATTCATTAAATATGGCAGTATTTTGACCAGTCAATTAGCCAAGATCTTGGCAAATAGTTTAGCTTCAAAATTAAGTAAGGAGATTGGCCTGTACAAATGTGGCGAACAAGAGCTTTTGCCAGGGTTTCAAAAGGACAATCATTTGTGCTGTTTGGAAGGAATCTGGAAGAACTTTGTGAGTGATCATGTGTGAGAAATAACAATGTAGGTGTGATATGGTCAAGCAGGATTTTATAAAATTCATCCCAAAAGCCGTCCAGTCCTGGTGCTTTGCTTAACGCACTTCTCTGGAGGGCCAAGACCAGTTTGCCATCTGTGAAGGGGGCATTAAGCAGTTCTTCATGCGGAAGTTGAATTTTGTCAAAATACATTGTCCCATCTAGATCATTTTCTTCTGGCGCAGTATATAGGCATTCAAAAAAGCTTTTAAAAATGGTTGTGATTTCTGCATCAGAGGAAGTTTTCGAACCACCATCTCTCTTCAGCTGTAGCACCCTTTTGGAACCACAATGTGTTTTCAGCAAATGAGTCAATAGTTTCCCACTTTTCTTCCCATAGAGATGGCGTTTGTATTTGTAGTACATCAGATATTTAACCATTCATTGGTGGATGAGAGTATTGGGGCTGCTTGTGAAGCCATGAGTGTTGCATGGGCAGTGGAAGATTTGGTGGCTCCAAATGCAATCCTATCACTACTCACTTGTCTTTCGAATTGTAAGATTTCTCTACCCATCATTCTCTTTTTATGAGCTGCATAAGTAATAATTTCCCCCCTAAGCACTGCCTTGGCTGTGTCTCAAAAAAAAAGAATAGGTTGTGATATGGGTGGCATTGTGGTCGATAAACTCTTTCCAATTATGAATCAGAAAGAAGTGAAACTTAGTATCCCTACATAGGTCAATAGGAAATTGCTAGCGGTAAGTTCTGGTCTCCAGGCGGGGCAGAATCCATTGAGATCCATATCATAAGTCAGAAATACCATACGGCCCTATTTCAGAGGCTTGCAATTGTGAAAAAATGGATTGAGAAACTAGGATATAATCGATCCATGTTTGGAGTGCGCCCTTGAGAGATGAGTATAGTCCTGGTCAGCTGCATGGAATACTTTCCAGGAATCCAACAAACCCAATGTAGTGCAGAGTAGGGGCAGGCCTCTGGCCGGGCAGATACATAAATCCCCTGATGGGTGGGAATGGTCCATGACAGGACCATAAACCATATTGAAATCACTTCCTACAATAATGAGAGAGGAGGACATTAATTACTTTAGCTAAAAAAAGGTTTATCATAATTGTTAGTTGCATATGCATTGCACAGGACCAGAGGCTGCTTATTAACAGTTACATGAACTAGCACAAACCTACCCTCTGGGCCCCGCAGTACTGAATGAATCTGTATACCTAAAGATTTCTGAAATAAGATCAGAACCCCAGCATTCCTGTGACTGGCAGGAGATTCAACTAAGGAACCCACTCAACACTTACAAAATTTTTATTTTCCTCTGAGGAGAGGTGGGTTTCCTGAAGCATAACTATATCATTTGGTAACTGTAAAAAATTGCAATATCTTTTGGTGCTTTATAGGAGAGGTAACGTGCCCCCCCCCCCCCCCCCCCACACCACACACTCCATGTGGAAAGTCTAATAGGACTTATCTTTTACTTGTAGAAATTACAGTAATCTCTAAGTTGCAGTACAAAAACATATAAAGGGGAAAAGGCCTCCCATGCAGGGCCATACCCCCCCCACCCCAAATCCACCCAGAGGCGAACATGTCCCAGGGGTTCCATCCACACATACAACCACCATTCCTGGTGTTAAAAAAAAAACCCTCTATATGTATACATCATTATATTTCTCTCTTGAAAGCTGTACCCTCACCACCCCTGCACTTCCCCTAATCTAAAGTACACCCTCATAGGTATACCTTTGTTTGAGAGGTCCCACTTCTCTCATATGCAAAAATTCCCTTAGTACTGCTGAACCCCCATCAACTTGCAGCACTGAAGTCAAATGTTCCTTTGTGGCATTGAATCCTCTGACAATGGGGAGGCATATTAGGGTCCCTGGAGCGAGTGAGTAAAATCAAGGAGTTCTGACAGACCTTCTACAACTCCCCATAGGGGACCTCAGAGTCTCATAAATATATTGGTTCAGTACAACCTTTGGATCAATCCAGCTGATAACCTGGGTCGTAGCATTTTACCCTGGATGTTTCTCAAACCTGTTTTGACTGGACAAACTCCTTCTAGAGCCATAATTCTGTCGAGTGTAGTAAATGCAATAGAAGGTCGGTCCCAGTACAATATATAGAGTCAACGTCCAGGCTGCAGAGGAGGTGTGCCTTTCTGGTAGTCTCACCGGCCACCAGGTCTGTTCATTACACAAACGTCTCCCAAAGATGTTAAAAAAAATGTCCACAGAGGAAGAAAAGATGAAATGCGATCCATATACTGTGGGGCTTCAACAGCTGATTCAAATACGATGTAGTACCATTGTGATTTATTCTCAGCTGGAAATGCCAGTGTAAATTTTATTCATCATTGAACCATTTTGAGCAGATTGGAGAAAAGGCTTGCCTGGCCATGGAGACTGCTGCCGAATAATCTTGGAAACAAAGGCTATCAGACCTGTCATGCTTAGAACCACTCGTTAGCGCTTGGAAGATTTCAGTTTATGTGCATATTTTAAAATTTTAAATACCACCACCCTAGGCGTCAGCTGTTTTTTTACGGGCTCCCAACTGGTGTACTGTTTCTATCCGGAGGAGGCCTGCAACCTGTGTTAACTGTAGTGATTCTGTAAGGCACAGTTCCAAGGAGAAGCAAAGATCCTTGTCCAGGATGGACTCAGAGTCCCACCAAATGGAGATTGTTCCTCCTGGAATGATTCTCCGTCCTCTAATTTGTTTTCTAGACTACATAATGGGACACATGTTTTGGGGATGTTTTCCAGACTATGCACTGCTTCATCCACGGCACTAGCCTGCTGCGGCAGTGCCTGGACATCCTTGTTCAGAGTGGTAAAATTTGACTTTCATCTGGACCAATTTATCTATGACTTTTTGAAATTGTTTCCCCATAGATACTTCAAGTGCCGCACTGACCTCCACTATGATTTCAGCCACCCATTATTTCAGCAGGTGGCGAGGGCATGCAGGCACATCCACCATCTTGGAGTCCACAACGTGGCTTTTCTGGCATCAGTTTCTTACCAGTCTGGATTCCATCCGAGCTGTGAAGCCCCACTTCCGAAGGTATATGCCAAGCAGGGGGAAGTTGAGAAACATGCTCGTATTTGGAGTTTGAGGGAATATCGCCAATAAGTAAGATTAATTAGGCAGGAGCCTCTCTGACCTCCGTCTTTACTCCACCATCTCCAAACTGGAAGTCCTCTGCCCTATAGTTTCATGTTTTTATCACATATTTTATTCCTCTGCCCCTTTTAATTGTTTTTTCTTATTAGGTTAGTCTACTATGCACATGGTACTTTGTTTTATTTGTATTAATTTTCAATTTTATTTGTTTTACTCAAAGGCATCAGTCTTTATGAGCTTTCCATTTCATTGTTTTATGGTTTTCTTTGTTTTACAGTATAGAGCTGAATTTGTTATATTTTTTCATATTTATTAAGAACTCCAGTTGAAGGCCAGGCTGAAACACAGTGTAAAGTCCACGTTTCAGTGAATGAGTGTTGTTGTAGAAGGTGGAAGCCTCCAATTATTTAATGTACAGAAATTAATGTCTCATATGTTGGACAGAGAGAAATGAAGGTTTCTTCTAATCTTGGGAACAGCCTGCTGGCCAGCAAGTACACTCTACTCCTCCTCTTGCTCTGATTACCACAATCTCTCCCATTGAATATGGTCAGCAGACAGAATTCTTTCCATGCCCTTTGAAGTAAGGCTACTATCCAGGAGAGAATTACTTTTTTTTACAACCATGAGAGGAAGACCAGGTAACCCTTATTTCCTTCTCTGCCTAGAACAATTCGATCAAAACACTATCCTTGGAGTCAATAGCAAGAGAAACCCTAACACCTCTATAGCACTCTATAAGGAAGCAGTAGTTAACTTTTGTCTCCTCTTTTAGAATAGGGGAAATACAAAGGTCAAGGTTCTGAGTAATATATTCTTGTGTGAGAAAAGCTGTAAAAATGAGTAGAAGAGGTATAATGGTCTAAAACATTTGGACAACAGACCAAATGCATCTTCAAAGGAAATATAACAGATGCTATATATTTCTTTATTGTCAGGAGATCCTGCCTGACTGTAAGATGCTAATTAAGGGGGTGAGGAAACCCTCCCTCCTTCTTGTGCTCCATGTATTGAAAGGGAAAAGTAATCCTATATAGTATTTCTCTGCCAGATAGGAGGTTGGGCAGTGTACATCTCTTTTGGCTCCTAAGCCAGGGAGTTTGGAAGGATGTCCTGTTCCCACTTTTCATTTGTAGATTTCATGTTCTGTATATGTTCTTCTTTTCTATTCTATACTGTATCTATATTTATTCCTTATTTTTCCTAATCTTAGGAAAATAGAATAAACTTGTGTTTTTCCCCCAAAGGAAGCTTCCCTTGGTTCTGTTCTTTGGTATTTGTTTTAAAGGATTTAATCCACCTGTCAGAGTTTCTTAGGTACAGTTGAGAGGGTTTGTCTGCATAGTATTGCTGGCCTGATTGGACTCCGCTGGCCGCAAGAACAGACACAAACATTGTCCAATGTTTTATTGTGCTAATTCCAGCAAGTACTTATAATAAAGACTTATCAGTGCTTCTTGTCTCATCAATTATGATTAACTGCTGGATAATTCCACTGTTACAGAGGACACTAATTTTCACAGTAGTAACTAGCACAAAATTGTCAGGGTCCTGTATTATTCAAACCAGAGGGCTGTGTTAGAGCTGAGTAGGCAGCCTTGGAGCCTACTGCCTATACAGAGTGAGATAATCTGTCTCCTGCTACCAGACCAAGAAAGCAAATAAAGTTGATGAGATAGGCAGTAGGAGGCAACTCTCTACTGCTTAATACTACCCAGTCTCTCTTGTATGCCACTTCTCACCTACCCTCCAGGTATGGAATTTGATACTGGCATAATGATGCATTGAATCATGGAGCACTTACCAGATAAGTGACAGGCGCAGATTCATAGCTGATGAGGAGACCTGGAAGTCCATTATGCTGCTGAAGCAACAGGATAAGCTAGATTGCCACTGCTTTTGTACAGTTTACCAGTATAGACTGTCGCACTGCCTCTGCAGAAGCACAATGGTATCAAGCTTCTGTGACACAAGTAGTATTTGCTTGCACTAATTACTAGACCTCCTGTAGTGGTACTACAGTACTGGCTGAATTCACAAGGGAGGAGCAGCTGTACACCTGGAAGGCTAAAATCTAGACATCTTAGCCCTTCCTCTGTTCTTCTATCTAGTACCCTCCCTTTCCGTCCCAAGAATCTGTAGAGTTCTGAAAAAAGTTCAGTCCATTGAAACCTCTAATAGTATCAGCCTCCATGGGGGCTATTCTATAAGTGGGCAGCTCTATTTAGGTGCCTCAGTGCCATATGGTGAGAGTCTGTGCTATAAACATCTGGATGCTCAGACTCTATTATAAAATACTAACATTTAAGTGCCTGCACTTAGACCAGTCATAGACCTGGCGTAAATGCAGCAAGGGTGCATGTAACTTACAGTATTTTGTAAGTTACACATGTAAGAATGTACCCCTACCCCCAACTTTGCATTTACATGCTATACCACATATATACTGTAAGCATGGGCGTAGTTTGACTCATTGGGGGGGGGGGGGGGGGGGCAAAGGATGGGGTGGAGCTTATTAGCATATTCATTTGCAAATATATATGCAAATGAATATGCTAATATGGAGGAAGGGAGGGAGACAGAGCTGGCTTTTTCTGGGAATAACCTTAATGAATATGTATGAGATATCAAGCCAGCTCTTTCTCCCTTCCTTCCTCCTTACCCAGCACTCTCTCTTCCTCTCCACCATTATTGCCAACGCTGTTGGGGAGGCGGGGCAGAGCAACTATGACAGTGGAGCCTCATCGACGTGGGTACGCAGTGCCATGGTGATGCACACTTCACACTAGTTGGAGTGGGAGTGGACTAAGGCTGGCAGGCGCCGCCAGAGAGAGGAGGAGCCTTTCAGCCTTGCAAGGCTCCCCGGGTGAACTGGTGTTGCGAAAGGGAGGGGGGGGGGGGGCGAGAAGGGACTGTGAGGCATAGTGAATGGGGCGCACAGATGAAAAAATAAGATGGGAAGATGCAGCATGGGAGAGTCAAATTGAGTGGGCTCAACTGCCTTATGTAGTTAATAAGCCCACCCAATTTGACTCTTTCTCCGTGGCTTGCGGTACATGAGTGAGACAGAGAGGAAACAGCACAGCAAAGGAGGAACACGACGGCAAGGCACACACAGACAGCATCAATCAGTGGGTCCCTAGTCTGGCGAGGCTTTGGTTGGGACTTGAGAGGGGGGGGGGGGGGGGTCAGGCAGGTGCTGAGCAAGTTTAGAGAAGGCAGAACATTCACAACCTTACTTCTTCTCCGAAGGATGACACTGGGATGGATGTGATCCTTTTAATTTGATTTTTTTTATTTGCTCCAGCCAGGCACAAACAAAAAATTAGCCAGTCCTCTCTCATTGCCTAACTTTAACCCACAAAATAGCACCTGCTGCTCATGGCACATAGAGGTGTAAAATGTAACAGTTTAGAGGACCAGTCAGGACATTCTTGTTCCACACATGGTTAAGGGCGGGAGGTAGATGGGTGCAATAAATGTTTGATCTCACTTCTCTGACATGGACAGCCAGCAGCCAGTAGGGGGTAAGTGGGGGGGGGGGGGGGGGGGGGGAACTCGGGAGTTGGGGGAGGAGCTGAAAGTAGCAACCAAAGAAAAAAAGGCAACCCGACCCTCTGCAACTGCAAGCCTTCCTCCGATGCTGAATTTATTCCGATGATGCAGCGGCACAGGCTGTTTACTGCAAGGTAAGACTAAGTCATTTTGGGGGGGGGGGGGGGGGGGCAATGCCCCCCTGCCCCAAACTACACCCATGACTGTAAGTATACTTTTACTCACAAAAGTGCTAGCATCACATTTTACACACACAAATGGAACATAAATGTAAGCACCCTGTTATAGAATTGCCATTCATGTGCATAACAGCTGTAATTAGTTAAAATAACTGAAAGGTTTAGCTGTTTTGTAAGAGATCAAGTGCTCATTATACAAGTCATTTATACAGAGTACCAGCACAGGCAAGATTATGTTTATTCTGGGAGGTGCAATGCAAAGCTGTTCTGTGGGGTTACACCAGTAAACAGGACCAACTTGAACACCACTTATGCACATTCAGTGGTGCCATTTATAAGGCAGGTGCAGATGGATATACACAAACTTCAGCACGGGTAGACTGAGTGTTAGAGTGTGCTATATCCTTTGGATTATGAATTGGCTGGTTAATTAGCCTTTTTTTTTCTATGTTCTGACAACCTGATTTGAGAACTGAATTTGAAAACTAGTCTAATGCAACATGTTGCTCAGGATGCCCAATGAAGACTGTTCCATGGTAGGGAAAGTTTGTGACCTTTTTCCTTAGCAAGTCTGGAAACGTCACTAAATGCTGGAACTGGAGGCTCTGGATCTCATTCTTACCAAAATGATATTTACATAAGGAAATTGGGTCCAAGTCCTTTAAAACTGGCCACCACACATTTGAAAATACTTTTGCTAAGAAAGTCATAGGAAAAATAGCAGCTTTCAGGTATTGTAACTGTGCCTCCTGAGGCTAACCCACCTCATAATTAGGCATAGTATGGTGAGGGATATAATGGCACATTGTTGTGTATATTAACTTTACATAACACTGTCTAAGTAAACTTTGTTGTGGCAAACTGTTGAATGACCTGGATGGACCATACAGGTCTTCATCTACCATCATTTATTATGTTAAATTGTTCAGTATTTTACTCAGTAGTATTGATTCCTTACTATGATTTAAAGGATTCCACAATGAAGCATAAATAGGATGGGACGATAAGCATTCAGAAAGTCCTAGGTAATCAAAAGGCTTCCGGCTCTCATACCTAAGAACAGCTGTTGTAAATGTTCATTTTGAAATAGCGTTGGTGAACTCTTTGCTTGACCATTTCCATCCAGAATTGGCGCAAAGTTACAAGACACCCTAGGCAAACCAGATTTACAATCACCCCACTGCCACCCCCCCCCCCCCCCCCCCCCCGCTCAATTTACTTGTAGCTCTTCCTCAAATGACCACCATCACAAGCACATTTAAATGAGCTGACACTGGGCCAACACATCAGGAAGTGTTGGCCCAGCAGCCACACAGTTTGAACACTGTCACAATGTGGGCTTTTGAGGAAAGAGCAAGCCGCAGGGTCTACAGCACAGGTTCCTACTGTTTCACCTGGCAGACTCAATTTGATCTTTGGCTGCCCCCCACACACACACAAAATTATAGCTCCCCAGATGACTGTCTAGGTTTGCTGGTGATACAGTATTCCCTGCTTCTATCATTGTTACATACTAAGGAAGGCCACCATTAAACTGCTAATTTAAATTTAGCTGTATATAAAGAAAAAAAACTCCTGTTCTTTCTCACTCTTATAATTACCCACAATAAAACACCCTTTTTGAAGAGCGCTTTAGAAAACGTTAGACTTGTTCTGGATACAATATACCACAGAGGTTCTAAAGTTGCAACTTTATCATAGCCTGAGTAAGAGGTTAGATGGACTAGTTTCAATTAGTGAGGAAAGCTATGCCTTTAACAAGAACTACTTTTTTTAAATCTATAAATCCAGAAAGGGAAATTCCAACACAAGCAGTCTTTTTTCAATGACACAAAATTAGCAAATGATACTGTAATAATCTTAGACATAGAGCAAGAAAATGTAAACAGAAAGAAAATTGGGGGGGGGGGGGGGGGGGGAAGCTGTGTTTACAATAGTCTTGTTTACATTTATTTTACAAACTGCTGCTTTTTTTTTTAATTTATAAAAAAACATAAAAGGAACAACTTAGAATCTGTTACAATTCCTCCGAGGAACAAATCACAGTCTTGCAGAATCTAGATTCTGTTCTTAAAGCAGGACACACAGTCTCTTGGGTGGAAGAGCTGCACATATACTAGGTCCCAGGAGTCATGGTCTTGGTCAAGGACAGCACTCTAATGGCTGGGTTATGAAGGCTCAGAGGGCAACCTTTCTGGATAGTAGTTCTAGCACCACTACCCAAGCAGAGAGAACAAAACTGTCAGGCTAAAATTCCTCACAGGATCATGAACAATACCGCAAAACAATTCCTTTTAATGGCAGTTATTAAGGCAACTTTGGCACACTTAACAAATAATATATGGTTTAAAAGTAGATTTTCAGAACTCTCTACAAAATGGCCTGAACCATTGCAAGATAGGAATGGATGTTGCTCGGTTGCACCTACTACACACCAGAGATCGAGAAGGTCCTAGAAACTCTGTACTTCAGTGGGTATTGTAAAATTTTTCTCTCAAGTAATTCAAGTGTTAATGGAATTCCAGCTTTTTAGTAAATGGTTGTCTGCCTCTCTCTTCCTACACAAAGTTTGGATTTGTCTGAAGTTCTAATCCTTTTCAGTGCATTCTGGGCCGTTTTAGTTCTTGTATATCCCCAGAAGTTTTTCTCTTGCATGATACTCCTGGTCCCAGTTCTCTCCTGTTCTGAAGATAAGGAACTGCTTCCAGTAGACAGAAACTATCCATAGGAGGTGGTGGCTCCTTATGAGAAAAAAAAATGTCACTGTTACTTGTCAAGCTTATTGTTGCAATCATTCACACTTCAGAAGAAAAAAAGGATAACGCAAATCATTCTAAAGCCCAGTCTTGTTGAGTTGTTAGCATGGTACCCAGTTTACTGTGGTGCTCAGGCACTGATTATGTAGCAATTATGTGACATATTTACATCAATTGGCCTTGTTATACGTATTAGAAGATATATATGTATTTTGTAAAATAAAGATAAAGTAGTTTTCTGCCCTTGCTTTTGTGTCCTTATAATCTCAGTCTTAGATTTGCAAAACTGTAGACAGGAAAGGGAGGGAGATACTCTCAGAGACTAGGGCTGAGTGAAGGAAGTACCTTCTGAAAATAGGGAGGGTGGAAAGCTGAGGATGGAGGAATATAAAGAGAGAGAGGCTCAGAATTTTTTTTTTTTTTTTGGGGGGGGGGGGGGGCTGTTCAGATAATGGACAAACTGTGGAAAAAGAGGAGATTCTCTCCTGGTTCTGGTACTGCTGCTCCTCCTTACACCCCTATAGCCACCTCTGCTCCTTTTTCAATCCCTCTCTGCTCCCCCGCTGCTGATCCCCATCTGCACAATACACTTCTCACCATCCCCCTTGAAAGCTAATCCTTTTTACATCTCCCCCCTACTGCTGCTGATCCAGGCCACTGAGAGGAGGAAGTGTGTGGTGGTGCCTCAGGCTGTCATTCCTGTTTGCCACCCAAAACTAAAATGCCATCTTTTCAACCACAAGGTTGAAATGCCAGTGAGGTTTCAACTGGTAGAGGACAATAATGTTTCAAGGCACCACTGCCTTCAGAACATAAGCATTACCATACTGGGACCGACTGAAGGTCCATAAAGCCCAGTATCCTGTTTCCAATAGTGACCAATCCAGATCACAAGTACCTGGCAAGATCCCAGAACAGTAAAACAGATTTTATGCTGCTCGTCCTAGAATATGCAGTGGATTTTCCCAAGTTCATCTTAATAATGGCTTATAGACTTTTTTTAGGAAATTATCCAAACCCTTTTTCAACCCTGCTGAGCTAGCTGCTTTTACCACATTCTCTACTAAAGAATCCACAGTTTAATTACTCATTGAGTGAAGAAATATTTTCTCTGATTCAATTTTAAATTGACTAATTAGTAGCTTGTGTGTCCCCTAGTCCTAGTATTTTTGGAAGGAATAACAAGTGATTCACATCTACCTGTTTCCACTCAGTATTTTATATACCTATCATATCTCCCCCTCAGCCATCTCTTCTCCAAGCTGAAGAGCCCTAGCCACTTTAGCCTTTCCTCATAGGGAAGTCATCCCATCCCTTTTATTATTTTCGTCACCTTTCTCTGTACCTTTTCCTACTACTACTGCTTATCATTTCTATAGCGCTACAAGACATATGCAATTCCACTATATCTTTTTTTAGATACGGTGACCAGATCTGTACACAGTATTCAAGGTGCGGTCACACCATGGAGCCCTACAAAGGCATTACAACATTCTCAGTTTTTGTTTTCCATTTCTTTCCTAACAATTCCTAACGTTCTATTTGCTTTCTTAGCCGCTGCTGCACATTGAGTAGAGAGTTTCAACATATCATCAATGATGACAACTAGATCCTTTTCCTAGGTGGTGAGACTCCTAATGTGGAACCTTGCATCACGTAAACTATGGTTTGGGTTCCTCTTTCCCACATACATCACTTTGCACTTGCTCACATTAAAAGTCACCTGCCATTTGAATGCCCAGTCTCGTAAGGTCCTCTTGAAATTTTCCACAATCCTCTTGTGATTTAACAACTTTGAATATCTGTGTCATCAGCAAATGTAATTACCTGACTAGTTATTCCCATCTCTAGATCATTTGTAAATATGTTAAAAGGCAGTGGTCCCAGCATAGACCCCTGGAACCCACTATCTACCATGATTCATTGAGAATACTGATCATTTAACAATACTCTGTTTTCTACCATGCTCCACTGAGAATACTGACCATTTAACAATACTCTGCTTTCTATTTTTTAACCAGTTTATAATCCACAATAGGTCATTGCCTCATATCCCATAACTTTCTAATTTCCTCAGGAGTCTTTCATGAGGTACTTTGTCAAATGCCTTTTGAAAATCCAGATACACAATATCGACCGGCTCACCTTTATCCACGTGCTTATTCACCCCTTCAAAGAAATGTAGTACATTGGTGAGGTAAGATTTCCTTGACTAAATCCATGTTGGCTATGTCTCATTAATCCTTGCTTATGAATATGCTCTGTAATTTTGTTCTTTATAATAGTCTCTATCATTTTGCCCAGCACTGACGTCAGGCTCACTGGTCTATAATTTCCCAGATCACCCCTGGAACCCTTTTTAAAAATTGGTGTTACATTGGCCACCCTCCAATCTTCTGGTACTGTGCTTAATTTAAAGATAAATTACATATTACTAACAATAGCTCTGTAAGTTCATTTTTCAATTCTATCAGTACTCTGGGATGTATACCATCTGCTCTAGGCAATTTGCTACTCTTCAATTTGTCAAATTGCTGCATTACATCTTCCATGTTTACAGAGATTTGATTCAGTTTCTCTGACTCATCAGCATTGAATTCCATTTCTGACATTGGTATCTCTTCCATATCTTCTTCGGTGAAGACCAAAGCAATTTAATCTCTCTTTAATCCCTCTGTCATCCGATTCTTTTGCCAGCTTCTTGCTTCTAAGGTATCTAAAAAAGTTATTAATCTGTGTTTTTGCCTTCAACGCAATCTTCTTTTCAAAGTTTCTCTTTGCCTTCCTTATCAGTGCTTTGAATTTGCCTTACCATTCCTTATGTTGTTTCCTATTTATTTCAGTCGGATCCTTCTATTTTCTGAAGGATTTTCTATAGCTCTAATAGCGTACATCACCTCACTATTTAACCACGCTGGCTGTCATTTGCCCTTCCTTCTTCCTTTTTGAATGTATGGAATATGTCTGGTCTGGGCTTCCAGGATGGTATTTTTGAACAGCATCCATTCCTGATATAAATTTTTGACCTTTGCTTTTGCTCCTCTAAGTTTTTTTTTTTTTCTGTTCTTCTCATTTTATCATAGTCTCCTTTTTGAAAGGTAAAACGTATTGGATTTTCTGTGTGTACTTATTCCAGAGCTGATATCAAATCTGATCATATTATACACTGCCTTCAAAAAGGCGGTAAATAAATCCTAATAAATAAATAATCACGTTTATCAAGCAGCCCCAGCACCATTACACTCCTGCACCAGACCATGCACTCAATTAAGGACTAGGTCTAGAATTTTTGTCCCCTCTTGTTGGTTCCTGAACCAGCTGCTCCATAAAGCAGTCGTTGATTTCATCAAGAAAGTTTACCTCCCTTGCCTGCACTGATGTTACATTTACCTAGTCAATATCGAAGTAATTGAAATCACTCATTATTATTGTGTTGCCCAGTTTATTAGCCTCCCTAATTTCTGATAACATTTCTGCATCAGTCTGTTCATCCTGGCCAGGTGGAAGGTAGTATACTCCTATCACTATCCTTTTCCCTTTTACACATGGAATTTCTATCCATAGACATCCTATGATGTGTTTCATGTCCTGCAGAAATTTTAGTCTATTTGATTTAAGGCTCTTCTTAACATATAATGCTACCCCTCCACCAATTCGATCCAGCCTATCACTGTGATATAATTTGTACCCTGGTAAGACAGTGTCCCACTTGGTACCTTCCTTCTACCAGGTCTCCAAATAATTTCTTGTTGCTCCATGGTACAGAAAGGATAGAGGATTGGATATCATCTGCATATACAAACATATGCAGACCCAAATTCTGGCTTAGTATTAGAAGAGGTGAAAGAAAAATATTGGAGAAATATTGATCCTTGGAGAACACCGGAATCAACTGTAAATGGGTCAGAAGTGGTATTATTTGCATGAACTGCGTAGTGTCTATTTTCCAAAAGGGAAGTGAATCAATCCAGTGCTAGATCTGTTAATCCTATGTCTTGTAATCTTTGGAGAAGAAGGGGATGATCTATCAGGTCAAAGGCTGTGGAGAGGTCTAGCAAATCAGAACTGTCTTGATTTATCCAAATGGGTGCGAATAAGAGTGGTGATGCCTAGCAATGCCGTTTCTGTACTGTGATAGCATCAAAAGCCAGTCTGATTAGGGTGCAAAACATAATATTGGCTATAAATTCTGAAAGTTGAGAAAAAAAACAGTATTTTCAATAATTTTTGAAAGAAAAGTTAAGTTTGTCATTGGGTGATAATTGGTGGGGTCTAGAGATAATCCTTTTTATCTTTAATTATTGGATGCATTATTGCTAATTTCAAATCTTTTGGCACGTGACCTGATGCAAGAGAATCACTTACAACAGAATAGACAAACAGAATAATGTAGACAAGAATTTCTTAATTAAAGTTGAAGGCACAGGACTTGTTAGGGCTGTAGTAATGTGCATTGTGGAAAAGGTCCATTTGAACTCAGATACTGTAGGGATATGCAGCTTCGATAGTGTAGCTGCAAGGAACTGAAGTGGTTGTAGAACTGGAAGTAGTAATGGTTGTTTGAGTAGAAGCCATTACAGGTTGTATAGAGTTAAAATTGGGATTTAATTGAATAGACTGCAGAGAGATAACTTTGTTTTTGAATGTGATGCCAGTGAGTCTGCCTTGGGTAAAGGAGATACAGAACATTGTGAAGGAGTAAAATATGTGTTGAGTGTTTTAAGGGTTTTATAAATGATCGCTGTGTTGGGAGCCTCATAAATTTTCCATGTAGTACTTTTTTTTTTGTCGTAGAAAGGGTTTTTTTAAAAATAAGAATCAGCAAGAATTCTATAGGCCATAAGCCGTTGTGAGGTACGGGATCAATGCCATCATCTCTCCACCTGGTGTAGTTGGCGCTTATGCTGCCAAGTGTTGCAGAGAACCATGGTTCTGAATGACAGATAGATGTGCATTTTTTCCGTTTGTAATGGTGCAATGAATTCATAGGCATTTTGTAAGAACTGTTCCAAGATGTTACCTGGTCTGCTAATGGCTTTATAGTAAAATTTTCTAGATCAAGAGCTGAGTGTTCAAGTAGTGTTGAACCAGTAAGTTTAGAGAGATCTCTAGAAGTGGTAAATATATGATTAGGTTTGTAGTTGGGGGGGGGGGGGGGGGGGGCGCTGTGGTGTACTGAAACGTTATGAGTGAATGATCTGACCAGGGAACAGTGTATGATCTGTGGAATTGTAATAAGTGATCTGTTAGAGTAGAAGTAAAATCGAGGTCAATGGTATGCCCACCCCGGTATGTGGGTCCCTTTACATGCTGTGTAAGATTCAGGTCAGAACATAACCTACTGCAATCTTGTGAGAAAGGTGCATGGGGGTCATCTATGTGATAATGTTAAATCCCCAAGGATAACAGGGTAATTAGTATTAATGAATAGTCTGTCCAGAAGGTTCATAAGTAATTCCATGATGTTGTTGTAGGAGGAGGGGGAAGATATATAAGTAAAAAAATCTAGCAGTAGCATTAACCTGGAAATGTAGTGAATCAGCTAGGGGGAATGAATCAGTAGAGCAGATAGAGAAACACTGGTAGCATAAATCACAGCAGAGCCTCCTCCACGGCTCTGAAGTACAATTACAAGAGAAGTTAGCATATCCTGGAAGAGTGGCTTGATTTAAATAAGAAGAGTCAGTATCTGAAAGCCAAGTTTCAGTCAGAGAGTTTGTGGGTTATGATTAGGTCATTTATCAAACTATATTTATTGCGTAAAGAGCGACAATTAAATAATCCTACTACTAAAGTGAGAGAAGGGGAGGAGAAGAACTAGTTATGGAGCAGGAAATATGAGGAAGAGATTAGGTGTTTTACCTGTGAAGACGTAAATTGCGATGGAGCAGGAGGGGGGGCAACGGCCCCATATGTTGGAATTTGATGAAAAAATGAATAGAGCAGTGGATGTAGTTGCCCCCAAAACAGGGTGCATATTGTGGAGATTATCCTCGGGCCATCCTTGGTGTGTCCGAAGGAGCGTACAAATGAGCATGACCTGCTCCTTATGCTGTGCTCCTTCGGCGCTCACCCGCGGCTTGTGCCACTAAGTGAAAACTAATAAAGGGTACCCAACAGGGACGGCTGATGATGTCATTTCCGTCTTAGCGATTGATGTGCGGGCAGGGAGCATAGCAGTTCTGGATGCAAACAGCAAATCAGCTGGAACCTTACAATTGATTGTCTAGTAAATGGATCTAAACAGCTACATATATTGTTAGATGGTCTTTAAAAAGACCATGATCAGAAACTGATATACTTTCCAGCAAATCAAATTGGCTTCAGCTTTTTGATGAGACTGGCTCCCTTCACGCTGCCCTTCTTCAATTTTAATATTCCCACCATTGCTACTCATAGGTAGGGTCCTACAAAGGATAGAGACGATCTAGCTCCAAATTCGCTCAGGCGGCCATAAAACACAGTCCACATGCATGTCTTGGCAGGAGAACTACTGAGGCTGGCTGAGAGCTAGAGACCTTCTGGCATAGGGTTTCAGTTTGGATGGCAGACCTAAGAATAAAAGAATAGCCATACTGGGTCAGGCCAATGGTCCATCTAGCCCAGCATCTTGTTTCTAACAGGGACCAATCCAGGTCACAAGCACCTGGCAGAAACCCAAATAGTAGAAACATTCCATGCTACCAAGCCCAGGGCAAGTAGTGGTTTCCCCAGGTCTACCTCAATCTCATGTCTGTCTCCATTTGTCTTAAGACCTGACTCTGAAAGGTCATGGTGAAGATGGTTATGCAGTGAAGGTCATACCTACTTTCCTACAAACAAGAAAAAGATTAAACATCCCTAGTGTATCTTCTAGTGTGGAGAATCTTTGAATCTGGCGCAGTAGCTCACTCTGATAAGCAGCATTTTTAAAGGGTTAAGCAACTTTATCTCCCCCTCCTCCAGGTGAATGCCAGTTCCTGCTTGGGACCCTAACAATCCTAAAGATCAAATCTTATAGGGGCAACTAAGGATCTTATGTTCAAGGTGGCATTTCTGGTGACCATTTGTTTGGCCAGAAGGATACTGGAGCTCCAGGCTCTCTTGCCATAGGACAGAAACTGTCCTTATTGCCAGCCCTTCCTTCAAACAACAAGGATGGGCTGGCAATAAGGGCCAGTACATCATTCTTACAAAAGTTTATAGTTTATTTGCTAGTAGGGGAGCATAAGTCCACTTATCTGGACTGGCTGGTGTCCTCAAGGAAAGTGAATTAGTAAGACCTAATTTTTCCTTTTCTGCAGACATTCCCTGCCAACCAGAAAGGTACCCACAACCTTAAAGACCATGTGATAACAATGTTATGAGTACTTAGGGAACTTGGTGCTCTCATTATTTACACCCTCTACACAGCACTTTTAGCAAAACAGCAATACAAATAAAAACATTCATTATCTTCACTTTGATAAGCCATAATGCTTAGATATATATCTAAATGAGGCACCTGCATGAGGTATTCAGCAATATATTCTGGTTTTAGGCAGTTCACCCCCTTGTTCAGTTGCCTCTGCCACATTAACTCTGGCATCAGTTGGTTCAGTTTACTAAAGTCAGCAAAAAGGTGAGTGGCTTCTTTAAAGAGGGATGCGTGATGGCCTAGAAGCACCTATAAAGAAAATAAACAATAATCAGTAGCATACATTACAAATCTATCTTACTTTCCTCAAACAAGATGTACTGAAAAAAAGGCAATTTTGTCACTTATTTCAAAAAGTACAATGTAATGCAAGACAAGTTTTTTGGTTTGTGACATATGCATACAGATTGATTTTCATATGATCTAAAACTAGCATACCTGTGCTCCACCTGACTGCAGGAGGCGTTTGAATCCTGCTTCTTTGGTTTGGTCAACATTTAAAACCACTTTCCAGCCACTAAATGCCCCCTGTAAAGAAGCCACAAAAGAAAGTATTCAGCTGATCACAAAAATCATACCTTACCTTGTATATTTGTACTACATAAGAACATCCACTGGTGTAATGTTTTGCAGCCACAGGCTGCAATGAGAAGCTGGCTTATTGGGCTAGAAACAGGATGTGGTTTGCCACTGGAAGCCAGTTTACAAGGGTCGGAGAGATCACTTCCGGTGTAACTGGAAAGGGGGAAGTCTTTTGTGATTAATGACCCAAGCTGAGAGGGCTCAGCTCTTGCAGGTTGGAAGGAGGAAGAGTGAACAATGAAAACACTGTTTTGGTGTTTCTGGCTATCAGAAGAACTAACTGCAAGGTCAGGGAAGGGGGAGAAAGAAGAGCAGGTGAAAAGGAACAAAACAGTGGGGCAAAAAGGAATGTTCAGAAAGGGGAAAGAATCAAAGGGGTAGGAGCAAAGAAGTCAGGGAAAGAGGATGGAGGAACCATTAAAAAAAATGAAAAAAAAAGAAAAAAAAAGTGGCATAACAATAAGAGGATATGAGAGAGAGAAGCAGCATGGCTGAGGGAGAGAGAGGCAAACAATTATTATGGCAAAAACTTTGATTGTGGCCATTAGCAAGAATTGGTAGCAGCACCCTAAGAGCACCAAGAAATTGTTTATGTAAGGAGGACATGTAATTGCAAATAGATACTTTAGCTGTACTAACATCAAATTTTACATAAAAGTTTACCAGAAAAAAAACTTAATGTATGCTGGAGAGGTTGTCAACTAGTACATTCATTTCATCACATGTAGTAGGAATGTGAAAAAATTAAAATAAAAAAAAAACAACAACTGGGAATTAGCACATCCTTCAGTAATCAAAACTATAGGATTTACTTTTTCTCATGACAATGGAGATACTTCTGTTAGGACGGAGATCTAATTGCATGTTTTTCCAACTGCAAACTAAAGGAAAAGGTTATGCATGCCTCGTGCGTGACGGATAACTTTAAATGGGACACTTATCCCATAGATAGAACTTTATCAAGACCTAGCCATGGCCACATTGAAAAGGAGAGTAAAACTGAAACCTACCACACAACACCTTCACTCTCAGGGTATTCGATACAAATGGGGCCACCCGTTTGCATTATGATTTTACAAGGATGGAAAGCTCCATCAGGTGCACAAGGCTTTGGAAGCTAACGAGATCTTTCTGGATGATGCCCTCAATATGGTGGAACCATCTAAACAACGGCCTGTGACATCGAGAGCATTGTGACCCCCATTGGCAGGCAATCACAAACGGCAAGGGATGCGTACAGCTGCAACTTTCTGATACTGCTTTAAAACATCAAGGCCCACTAGCTAAATCGTAAGGAACTGCAGAATACTAAGATATTTACTGTGACTTGGTCCTCCAGATTTAACAGCAATGCTTTATTCAGGGCTAGTTCCTGAGAGCCTCTGGTGTCCCCTCAACATGAGACTGGACTACTTGAACTTGTTTTGCCTTCTTCTCTCTTTCATAATAGACGTGTGTGATTTGTAAGTTTCATAGTTTTCTTCTATTGCCAGGGAAGGGTCACGTCCTCCTTAGACATCCTCGCACCAAAGTAGTAGGAGTGTCATGTTTCAGGTAGGGGGTGAGTCTAAGTGGGCAGGAAAGGGAAGGAGATTTCTGTACTACCTAATGGGGACGTTGGATGCTCTCAGGCTTCTTAAATGGTAATGAGACCCTCATATATTTTAGAAGTGGAGGAGTGGCCTAGTGGTTAGGATGGTGGACTTTGATCCTGGGGAGCTAAGGAACTGAGTTCAATTCCCACTTCAGGCACAGGCAGCTCCTTGTGACTCTGGGCAAGTCACTTAACCCTCCACTGCCCCATGTAAGCCGCATTGAGCCTGCCATGAGTGGGAAAGCGCGGGGTACAAATGTAACAAAAAAAAATGGGATCATTCGGGAGCAGATGAGTGCTCTTACATTTCTCACCCTTAATGTTAAGGGGTTAAATTCACCTATGACAAGGCAGCTAATATTTAAATAGATACAGAATCTACAGGATGATGTGTCTTTTATAAAGGACGAGTTCTCCAGCATGAAGATTAACTACTAACAGATGTCTTGCGGTATGGTTCCCTGAGGAAGAATACCGAAACGGGACCATCGGAATCAACTTGCAAGCTGGAGTGTATATCACAAAGATAAGTGTGCTCGTTTATCTGAATTTTTTAACTCTATGAAAGACTGTGATTGAGGAGGTGATGCATGAACTGATTTAAAAGAATTTAAAAAAGAATTTAAATATTAAGATATAATCTATGGGGGGGGGGGGGGTTCAGTCGATGATGACTTCTTTCTGCGTGCAACCAATGATTATGAGTTGTTGCCGCAGTAGTTGAGACTTTCCCCCCCATTGAATATAGACACTACGGAATTGAAAATTTGGGTTTTGATGATATCAATATCAGTGAGCATTATTTTTTGATCTGTGTGGTATTTACATTTTTATCTTTTATAAAGGAGACACATCTGCTCCCCGCACATAAGCACTTAAGTCACCATAGGTGACTCTCACATATCTCCTTTGCATCAAGCCACACTAACAAAAAAAAAAGAGGGGGATTCTGATAGCACTCTCCTTGAGATGCCCCTGACAGGTGAAGCGCATCTCTCGAGACCGAGGTGGGTGATATACATTCACTCTTAGTGTTTCAGATGGGGGTGGAGGTACTATCCCTGTTAAATGTATATGCTTCCAATGATCAACAAGGAACTTTTCTTGATAAGCTGTCAGCGGTCCTCTCCAGGCATATAGAAGGCACTTTACTGGTTGGAGGTGACTTTAACCTTACCTTACTCCCAGCTTTGAATAACTCCACAGCAAGAGTGATGTACTCTCGTTCGGACCTACCCAGTTGCACAATTTTATAGGCAAATGGCAATTGCTTGATTTATGGTGACATTTAAACCCCTTGATGCGTAGCTACACGTATTACTCAGCTGTCCACAACTCACACTTGCGCACAGATCTTTGGTTGGGGAGTCCTAATATAACAACATGTATTCAAGATACAAATTCAACCTAGAACCCGGTCTGACCATGCTCCACTAACAATGGTGTTGGAACTGGTTGTAGTCTTCCCTCCATTTCCACAGTGGTGTTTTGATGATAAACTGCTGCTGGATCCTTCCAATATCACATGCACAGAAAAAGACCTATAGGAATATATAGCCACTAATGATAATGGAGAAGTCTCTTCAGGGATATTGTGGGAGGGCCTCAAGGCTGTTATCCGAGGGAAAGTGATTGCACTACAGGCTTACTTACGTCGGCAAACAAGAGCTCAGACTCGGAAATTACATACCGAACTTTCCAACCTCACCACACAGGCGTTACAGAACCCTCATTCCTCTCAAATTCCAGAACATATCCTTCGGGTGTGATTAGAACTTAATGAGCTTCAATTGGCTGAGATAGCGAAGCACCTTCTATGGGTTCAACAAACTTACTTTGAATTTGGCAATAAAGCCTGTGGCTTTTAGCATTTAACTTAAAAAACACTCAACCAGAAATCACATTTTTACTATTCTAGATGAAGCTGGGCAGTGCTGTACGAAGGTAGAGGATATTAGGTCAGCTTTGCTCAGCTTCAAAAAAAGTTCATACCAACCTGATATCTTCCCTACAACATGTGAGATCTTGGATTATCTGGATCAGATTCATCTGCACAGGATCTCACAGTCTCAAAGGGACAACCAATCCCAACCTATCACTCTAGATGAGGTCACCTGGGCAATACAAGATTTGCCTAATGGGAAGGCCCTAGGGCCTGAAGGCTTTACAAACAAATTCTACAAATGCTATGGCAAGATTCTTGCCCCAATTTTGGTCCAAGCTTTAATGAACTGGAAATAAAGGCAGAATGCCATATTCTTGGTGATTAGCAAATATCACCATTTTGTTGAAACTGGGAAAGAACCTTCAGGTTTGTGGGTCGTATCAACCGATATCGTTGTTGGGATTGGATTATAAGCTGTTTACCAAAATACTAGCTAGAAGACTTCAACAGATAATGAAATACCTACATGAAGACCAAGCTGGTTTCATTTCCGGACGCCACACATTTGATAGCATCAGAAGGGCTCTTCATTTGATACATGAGGTGAATACCACGCAACAACCCATGCTAATGCTTTCTTTAGATGCTGAAAAAGCGTTTGACGGGTGCATTGGCCCTTCATGTTCTCGGTTTTAGATCACATGGGTTTTACAGAACAATTTGTCTCTTGGCTTTGACTCTTGTATGTAAATCATTGGCTTCTATACAGATCAATGGAACCCATTATGAAACATTCCCTCTGCGCCGAGGAACACATCAGGATTGTGCGCTTTCACCACTGCTATTTGCACTTACCATTGAGCTGTTGGCTCTGATGCTTCGAGCCCAACCAGATATCTGGAGGTGTCTCCATGGGTACTGAAGAATGTAAGCTGCTGCTTTTTGCTGCTGATATATTACTCACACTAATGGACCCGATCATTCCCTTCCGTAGGTGGTACAAAGCTACATCAATATGGGCAAGTTTCTGGCTTTCAGGTCAATAAGGCCAAAGCAGAGATCATGGGTCTCTGTCTGGCTCCCGATATGCAGCACCAATTCGCCTTTCGATGGACTTACACGATTTCATCGATACCTAGGAATTAATCTCACACCTACCCTGCAGGGCTTATATGAAGCTAACTTCCCCCTCAAGGCATGGATATTATTCCTTGAGCTAGAGCGCTGGGAGGGTTTAGAACTATCATGGTTGGGGAAGGTGCATGCAATAAAAATGATGATTCTGCCCAAACTTTTATATTATTTCTAGCATGCCACTGGCTAGCCCCAAACAATTTTTTTCATCACTAACCAAAGGTTTATATGGAACAGTAACCCTAAGCTCAAAGGAAGCATGGGAGTTCCCAATTTTTTCCTCAACTTTCAAGCGGCACAATTAAGGCTGCTTGTGGAGTGAATCACTGACTACAAAAAGTCTTGGCTCCGGATACAGCAGTATTGACTGGGATTTAGGCAATTTAGTTTGTTTCTCTGGCTATCACGATCGCAGTTGTTAGCACTCCTTAGGAGGGCCCCGCCAGCAGTGCATAGCATTATCCATTACAAACCTGGTATGCCATCAGGAAAAAATTCTTCCCAGGGAGAAAATATTTTCGTCAAATTGTGATTCGTGCTGCCCTGGGCTTCCCCCTCGGGACAGACGACAATACATACAAATTTTGGGAGTGGCAAGGCCTTACCCAACTAGGACAAATCTAGGAGGAAGGGGCGATTGTATCCTTTAAGACCTCCAGGAAGATTTTGGCATACCAGCACACCACAAGTTCATTACTGGCGGATACGGGATTATATCCATCACAGGGCTAGGGAGGAACTAACAGTGAGGACACAACTTTGGAGTGTGCACTTCAAGGTGGGAATTCTAGAGGTTGTGTCTCTCGCTTATATGCTGCATTATATTATATCAAGCCCCTATTTTGAGATATACCCATTGGTGGGAACGGGATTTGGGAGTCAGTCATGATTTGAAGAGTTGGGAGAAGGCATCTATCATAAGTACATAAGTGTTGCCATACTGAGACAGACCGAAGGTCCATCAAGCCCAGTATCCTATTTCCAACAGTAGCCAATCCAGGTCACAGTACAATACATTTATGCTGCTTATCCCAGAAATAAGCAGTGGATTTTCCCAAGTCCATTTTAATAATGGTTTATGGACTTTTCTTTTAGAAAGTTATCCAAAGCTTTTTTAAACCCCGCTAAGCTAACTGCTTTTACTACATTCTCTGGCAACAAATTCCAGAGTTTAATTACACGTTCAGTGAAGAAATATTTTCTCTGAATCGTTTTAAACTTACTACTTTGTAGCTTCACTGCATGCCCCCTAGTCCTACTATTTTTGGAAAGAGTAAACAACTGATTCACATCTACCCATTCCACTCCACTCAGTATTTTATATACCTCTATCATATCTCCCCTCAGCCGTCTTTTCTCCAAGCTGAACAGCCTAAGCTGTTTCAGCCTTTCTTCATAGGGAAGTCATCTCATCCCCTTTATCATTTTTGCCGCCCCTCTCTATACCTTTTCTAATTCCACTATACCTTTTTTGAGATGCGGCGACCAGAATTGCACACAGTATTCAAGGTGTAGTCGCACCATGGAGCGATAAAAAGGCAATATAACATCCTCGTTTTTATTTTCTATTCCTTTCCTAATAATACCTAACATTCTATTTGCTTTCTTTGCTGCCGCAGCACACTGAGCAGAGGGTTTCAAAGTATCATCAATAATGACTCCTAGATCCTTTTCCTGGTCGGTGACTCCTAAAGTGGGTCCTTGCATCACGTAGCTATAGTTCGGGTTCCTCTTTCCCACATGCATCACAAATACCTATAGTTCGGGTTCCTCTTTCCCACATGCATCATTTTGCACTTGCTTACATTAAACATCATCTGCCATTCAGACGCCCAGTCTCCCAGTCTCGTAAGATCATCTTGCAATTTTTCACAATCCTCTCGCGATTTAACAACTTTGAATAACTTTGTGTCGTTGGCAAATTTAATTACCTCACTAGTTATTCCCATATCTAGATAAAAAAGCAGCGGTCCCAGCACAGACCCTGCGTAACAGCCCTACGAACCGGTCAAATTTTGAAATTCCATAAACAATGGGATAGATATACCATTTGGAGATCCCGCTCTGGGGTGGACCTCAATGCCCCACAGCTAATTGCACCACCTATTTGACTTTATAGATGGAACTGCAGACCTCTTTAGGGACCTGAGAGGGCCAGTATCTGGATTATGTGTTGTGCTGAGATGGAAATGGGGGAGGGGAAGGGAGAGGGAAGGGATGAGACAGGGTAGCAATATTATTGTTTAGCATGTTTTATAGCTGTTAAAATATTGATTGCTTGTTCTATTAAAACTCCTTCAATAAAAACTAAAATTAAATAAATACATTTGCCAGCTGTCATTGGCCCCGATCTCCTCCCCTTTTGCTTGACCCCCCCCCCCCCCCCCTGTGATATTTTGGAAATTAAGAAATTTGCCCTGGTAGTCTAGTGGACTCCTTTTCCCAAATATTTTTAAAAACTTACCCTGGTAGTCTAAAGGCCCCCGTCCTCCCCTTTCTTTCCAAAAATCCTTGGTGCCTAATGGCTGGTACCCACCCACTCTGACCTGAAAAAAACCCCCTTCCTAGTATCTAGTAGCACCCACCCCATGACTCCTTGTCCAGGCTCTCCTCTAACTTAAGGTAAAATTATGTATCATACCTGATAATTTTCTTTCCATTAATCATAGCTGATCAATCCATAGACTGGTGGGTTGTGTCCATCTACCAGCAGGTGGAGATAGAGAGCAAACTTTTGCCTCCCTATATGTGGTCATGTGCTGCCGGAAACTCCTCAGTATGTCGATATCAAAGCTCCATCCGCAGGACTCAGCACTTAGAGAATTACACCCACAAAGGGACACTCTGCCCAGCTCACCACCGCCGAAACGGGGGAGGGGAATTAACCCAGCTCATCCCCACACAAGTGGGGGAGGGGAATCCGTCCAGCTCATCCCCGCGGAGCGGGGGAGGGACACCACCCCGCCGATGCGGGGGGATCTGGCTTATCCTGCAACCGCAACCGCGGGAGGAGCTGACTGACCCTAACACCGCCGAAGCGGGAGGGGTACAAAGCTGCCCTACAGCCGCACGAAGCGGGAGGGAGTGCCGGCAGAATTTAAGTCTCAATCCAGCCCCGTAAAACGGAGGGGAGAGGAATGCAGCAGCTCACTGTAACACAAACTCGTCTCAACTCTTGAAGAATCCAAGTGAAAAAACTTGAACATGAAGTCCTCCTGAACAGGAACTGAAGACTAAACTTGAACCTGAAATGCAACCAGAATATAACCAATACAGATATCTAGGAGGGACTATGGATTGATCAGCTATGATTAATGGAAAGAAAATTATCAGGTATGATACATAATTTTACCTTCCATATCATCATGCTGATCAATCCATAGACTGGTGGGATGTACCGAAGCAGTACTCACCCAGGGCGGGACATTGAAATCCCTGACCGCAACACTGAAGCTCCAAACCGGGCCTCCGCCCGAGCAGCCACAGTCAAGCGGTAATGCCTGGAGAAGGTATGGGCCGAAGCCAAGTTGCCACCTTGCAAATCTCTTCCAGGAGACGGACCCGGCCTCTGCCATAGAGGCTGCCTGAGCTCTAGTGGAGTGAGCCTTCAGCTGGATAGGCGGCACCTTCCCCGCGGTCACATAAGCCGCTGCAATGGCTTCCTTGACCCATCTTGCCACTGTAGGCTTAGCAGCCTGCAGACCCTTACGCGGACCTGCAAACAGGACAAACAGATGATCCGATTTCCGGAAATCATTGGTCACTTCCAAGTATCTGATGATGACACGTCTCACATCCAGATATTTGAGAGCAGAGTATTCCTCTGGGTAGTCCTCCCTACGAAAGGAAGGGAGACAGAGCTGCTGATTCACATGGAAGCGAGAAACAATCTTGGGCAGGAAGGAAGGCACTGTGCGAATAGTCACTCCTGCCTCAGTGAACTGCAGAAAAGGCTCTCAACATGAGAGTGCCTGGAGCTCGGAAACTCTTCTGGCTGAAGTGATAGCCACCAAAAAGACTGCTTTCAACGTCAGGTCTTTCAGAGATGCCCTCGACAAGGGTTCAAAAGGCGGCTTCTGCAATGCTCTTAGCACCAGGTTGAGATTCCACGCAGGCACCACTGAGTGCAGAGGAGGGCGCAGGTGATTAACTCCCTTGAGAAAGCGCACCACATCTGGCTGCGAAGCCAGGGAAACACCCTTCAGGCGGCCCCCTGAAGCAAGCCAGAGCCGCTACCTGGACTTTAAGGGAACTGAGCGACAGGCCTTTCTCCAGACCTTCTTGCAGGAACGCCAACACTGAAGAAATTGGAGCAGTGAAGGGAGAAAGTGAGCCTGCTTCACACCACGCTGCAAAGATACGCCAAACCCTGGCGTAAGCAGTAGAAGTAGAGCGCTTCCTCGCTCTCAGCATAGTGGCGATGACCTTGTCTGAGAAGCCCTTCTTTCTCAGACGCTGCCGCTCAATAGCCAGGCCGTAGGACCAAAGGGGGAGGGATCCTCCATCACCACGGGACCCTGATTTAACAGGCCCTGCTCCACTGGCAGCCGCAGAGGATCGTCGACTGAGAGCCTGATCAAGTCCGCATACCGGGACGTCTGGGCCAATCCGGACCCACCAGGATTATCCGGCCCGGATGCTTTGCCACCCGGTCTAGCACCCTGCCCAGCATGGGCCAGGGCGGGAACACATAGAGAAGCTCTTGTGTCGGCCACAGTTGGAGAAGAGCATCTACTCCCAGGGATCGAGGGTCCCGTCCTCTGCTGAAAAAGTGTGGCACTTGGCAATTGGCCGATGACGCCATCAGATCTAGGCTCGGCTGGCCCCAGCGCTTCGTATGTCCAAGAACGCCTGAGCAGATAGCTGCCACTCTCCGGGCTCCAAGGTATGGCGACTGAGAAAGTCCACCTTGACATTCATGACTCCGGCAATGTGGGCCGCTGACAGCTGTTCCAGGTTCGCTTCCGCCCACTGGCATAGATTCATGGCCTCCTTGGCTAGAGGGGCGCTCTTGGTACCTCCCTGGCGGTTGACATAGGCCACAGCTGTGGCATTGTCCGACAGGACCCGTACTGGCTTCAACGCCAGTACCGGGATGAACTCCAAAAGCGCCAACCGAATGGCTCTGAGTTCCAGGAGGTTGATAGACCACTTGCCTCTGCAGGAGACCAGAGCCCCTGCGCTGTCCTTCCCAAGCAGTGGGCTCCCCAGCCCGACAAAGAGGCGTCCGTCGTGACGACAATCCACTCCGGGGTCACCAGAGGCATTCCCGCAGACAACTTGTCTGTCTGCATCCACCAGCTCAGCGCCTTGCGCACTGCTGGGTCCAAGGGAAGGCGCACAGCATAATCCTCCGACATCGGAGTCCAGCGCTGCAGCAGAGAGTGTTGTAGTGCTCTCATATGAGCCCTGGCCCAGGGCACTACTTCCATCGTGGCCGTCATAGAGCCCAACAGCTGCACATAGTCCCAAGCCCGAAGAGGAGAGGCTACTAGGAACTGGTCCACCTGAGCCTGAAGTTTGACAATCCGATTGTCTGGCAGGAACACTCTGCCCACTTGGGTGTCGAATCGAACTCCCAGATACTCCAGGGACTGAGTTGGGCGCAGCTGGCTCTTCTCCCAGTTGATGATCCATCCCAGGGAGCTCAAAAGAGCAACCACCCGGTTCACAGCATTGCCGCACTCTGCATAAGAGGGGGCTCGGATCAACCAGTCGTCCAGATAAGGATGGACTTGTACTCCTTCCTTCCTCAAGAAGGCCGCGATGACCACCATTACTTTGGAGAAGGTCCGCGGAGCAGTAGCCAACCCGAACGGGAGGGCTCTGAACTGGAAGTGTCGGCCCAGGACTGCAAAACGCAGAAAGCGTTGATGAGGAGGCCAGATGGGAATATGCAAGTACGCTTCCTTGATGTCCAAGGATGCCAGGTACTCCCCTGCCTTCACTGCCGCTATAACAGAGCGGAGAGTCTCCATGCGAAAGTGCCGAACTTTCAAGGCCCGATTGACCCTTTGAGGTCGAGGATAGGCCGTACAGAACCTCCTTTCTTTGGTACCACAAAGTAAATGGAGTAACGCCCCTTGCCAAGCTGATTTTCTGGCACCGGAACGACCGCACCCAGGCGGATCAGATTGTCCAAGGTCTGCTGCACTGCCACAGCTTTGACCGGAGACTTGCAGGGAGAAAGTACAAACCCGTCTCTTAAGGGTCGGCAGAACTCTAGCTTGTAGCCGTCTCTGATGACTTCTAGCACCCAAGCGTCTGAAGTTATTGTGGTCCACTCGCCCAGAAACGAGGACAGCCGTCCTCCAATCTGCACTGGGGCGTGGACCAAGGCCCCGTCATTGGGTACGAGACCCTGGGGGAGGACCGGAGGGAGCACCTCCGGGACGGCGGTCTCTGCGAAAGGAATGCTGCTTGGGGGAGAAGTTCCTCTTGAAGGAAGAGGGGGCAGAGGAGCCCGACCTGCCCGGGCGGTACCGACGGGCTTCCTGAAACCGTCCTCTGGAGGTACCGGGGCGAGTACTAGCCCGAGCCCTGACCTCTGGTAACTTCTCGCCTTAGACGTGCCGAGATCGGTCACGATTTTGTCCAGCTCGACCCCAAAGAGCAGCTTGCCTTTAAAAGGCAACCTAGCCAGGCGGGATTTAGAGGCGTGGTCAGCAGACCAATGCTTCAGCCAAAGCCACCGCCGCGCTGAGATTGTCTGAGCCATGCCTTTAGCCGAGGCCCTCAAGACATCATACAGCAAGTCTGCCAAATAGGCTAAGCCCGATTCCAGGGCCGGCCAATCAGCCCTCAAGGAATGATCCGAGGGGGAAGCCCGCTTCACCATAGTCAGGCACGCCCTGGCCACATAGGAGCCGCAAACTGAGGCCTGCAAACTTAAAGCAGCCGCCTCAAAGGACGACCTTAAGGCCGCCTCCAATCTTCTGTCTTGGGCGTCCTTTAGGGCCGTGCCACCTTCCACCGGCAACGCCGTTTTCTTAGTCACCGCAGTGCTTAAAGAATCCACGGTAGGCCACAGATAGGCCTCACATTCACTTTCAGGCAAAGGATAGAGGCGGGACATAGCCCTAGCCACTTTAAGGCTCGCTTCCGGGACATCCCATTGAGCCGAAATTAAGGTGTGCATGGCATCATGCACGTGGAAGGTTCTAGGCGGGCGCTTCGTCCCCAGCATAATGGCAGAGCCAACAGGGGCTGAGGGAGAGACGTCCTCCGAAGAGGAAATCTTCAAAATGCCCATGGCCTGCACTAACAGGTTGGGCAAATCCTCTGAGCTAAAGAGCCGCGCTGCAGAGGGGTCATCCGCTCCATCCGAGCGGGGATCAGTCTCCTCCAAGGAATCCGCAAAGGACCGTTGGGAGAACTCAGATACACTGCCCTCATCTACATCGGAGGAGACAAAGTCCTCCAAGGCCTGGGAATCAACCCGAGGGCGTTTACCTCCGGGAACCTCAACCTCTTTACCAGACGAGGGAGCAGGGGCAGCGTTTTGCATAAGGAAGGCCTGATGCAGCAGCAAAACAAACTCGGGGGAGAAACCCCCCAGACTGTGCACTTCCGCCGCCTGGGCTACAGCCCTAGACGCACTCTCAACCGGCGCTCGCAAGAGCGGGGGAGAGACATGCTGCGCATCCAAGATGGCGTCCGGCGCGACACTCCGCGAAGGAGCCGCGCGGGAAGAACGGCGCTTAACTTTAGCCGCTTTTGTGCCGTCGCCCAAATTAAGGGCGTTCATGGCATTAATGTCTCCTACCTCAAGGGCGGTCCAAGAAGAAGCCGTCCGAGCCGCGTGGCCGGCCAAGATGGCGGAGGCGAGCAGCGGGGGATGGGCGTTTATGGCGGGAAAAGCCGCCACACCGGAGGAAGGACCGGGGCACTCATCGGTCATGAAACTGTCACCCAACAAGGGCGAATCAGACTTTAAGGCCCCCGCATCCCCTCTAGAAGCGCCCAAGCGATCCGGGGAGCGACTCTTTGCGCCCTCGGCCTCCGACGCCATAGGCCACGTGGAGATCAATCGGGGAACCCCCTGCCCGCTATGAAAAGGTAAAAATTACCTGCTTTCCGCTCCGAGCTGTAACGACCTGGTGTCCCAGTGAGTAGCTGCAATAACGTTTAAATAAACGTAGAAATAAACGCCTTTAAGGACGTTCAAAATTTTTTTTTTTTTTTTTTTTAACGGAGCCAGCGGGAGGGGGGAGAAAAGGAGGGACCTGGCGCCACCAGGTTTGCACTTGCTCAAGAAGAGCCCTCAACCCCAGGCACTCAACAAAACCTAAAAATTAGGCTTGGAGGCCTAGCCAGAGCTGCTGCTGTGTGTGACCACCACCTGCTGAGATAGAGAACATACTGAGGAGTTTCCGGCAGCACATGACCACATATAGGGAGGCAAAAGTTTGCTCTCTATCTCCACCTGCTGGTAGATGGACACAACCCACCAGTCTATGGATTGATCAGCATGATGATATGGAAATACCCATGGCTCCTGTCGGCAGTGCCTAGGATGCACCAGGCAGGGCCTGTCTGCCATATGAGGCTAGGGCACCACCATTTTGAAGATGATAGCACCTGAAGCATGAGCAAGTGGGTATTGCTCCTACCTCATTTAAGGTAGAACAGGGTCTGAAGGGCCTGGGTAAGGGGTTGTATGGTGAGGGGGGGGGGGTAGGTTCCACTAGACATCAGGGAGGTTTTTTTTTTTTTTTTTAAAGTTAAATCAAGTTGGGTCAGGATGGGTGCCAGCCACTACACAACACAAACTTCTTTAGGAAAGAAGGTCTGGGGGGGGGGGGGGGGGGGGGGGGTTGGGCACTAGACTACACGGGCAAGGTTTATTTTTTCCAAATATGAGTTATACCATCGGGAGAAAGGGAGGGGTCACTAGACTACCAAGCACTTTTTTCCTTTTAATATTGGGGGAAAGAGGGGGGCATTGCAGAAAGCAATCTGGGGATGGGTGGTTAGTTTGGAATGAAAGAGGGGGTGCCACTAGACTCCCATTCCTCTAAACCAACCCTTCTAGGCAGTCCCAGATCTGATTGCAGAATTTGTAATGACCGCATTACCATGCATTTTAATACAGTCTGTGGTAAGGGTTTCCACGCAACTTAACACTTGCACTGAAACCCTTCCTGCATTGCTCAACCAGAAAAACCCATAGCAAATTTTCTACACCAGCCCCCTCAGTTACCCAGGTAAAATCCTTTGAAAACTGTCTTCTATCTATACAGTTTTTAGAGACTAGAACAATAAAACACAGGAAATGCCAGGAAAGAGACCTATTTTAGATGTTTTCTGAAACAAAGAAAAATGAAATTGTCCTTTTAAAACACCAGTAAGATGCACCTCCACACTGTCAGCTTCTTGTTTTCTCTTCTGGAGCTTTTTTCTCCATCTCATCGCTGCAACTGCTAACTTCTTCTGCTGTGCATTGATTCCAGTCAAGACATTGAGTATGGAATTACTTCCCCATTCATAGTCTTCCTCCTGGAGCAAGAAGGTTCATACATTTTATTTACAAGCTAGGGGAAGCTAGAAGCACATCTATAAAGGTGACCATTAACAAAAAAAACAAACAAACAAAAAAAACAAGGCCTTTTATCTGGTTTGGGCTGATTTTGAAGCTGTTGTCTTGGATACATTTAGTTTCTATTTTTCACAGTTTATCCTTCAAAACTGAGTATGGGTTCCTTTCCAGGACAACATTAAAGCCAATTTAATAAAGACTATTTCTATTTAGGTAGTGTTATTAATGCTTTGATCAGGATCCCATCATTAACAACTACAAAAAAAAAAAAAAAACATAAGAAATCCTACCTACAAATAAAGCAGCATACTTGCTCGAATGACACATACATCTGTAGATCTAAATAAATACCTTTGTCATGTTCTGAAAGTTCGCTGTGGCTACGACACTAAAACACAAAAGTTATTATGGATACATAATGCCCAGAGTAGCCTCATAATTTATCTTTTACTTTGAATGAAAAGTAGGCAAAAAAAATCAATATAAAATAAAGGCATCTGAGATTTGTTTTACAATCAGACATAACACAGAAAAACCACAATAGTTTATAACACAGGCTAATCACCACCTTGAAAAAAAAATCATTTGACACTCCACAGAAGGAGTAATAAAGAAAGGCCTACTAATTAAAACCTGACAGGTATTGCAATTAGACGTCACTGGTAAAACAAGAAATAGAATCATCTCAACATGGTAACAATGGCTTGGCCACTGTTTGGAAAACAGGATACTGGGCTAGATGGACCACTGGTCTGATCCAGTATGGCAACTGTTATGTTCTTATGTCATAATATGTGCAAATACTTTGGCCTTTAACAGGGAATAGGCTAGTACAGAAGAATGAAAGTATAGTCTATTACCAAGTAAGATGCCTGACATGGTACATTAGATCAAGCAATGTACATAAAAAGTGCCTTTCATTATATGGATAGTGGTACAGTGTGATGGAGCAAATATTTCTGGTTTTTGTAATTGCCTGAAGCACCTTTCTATTTAAAATGTCATCAGGCAAGGAAAAAGGGTCCAAAGAGATAGCGTTCAGACATTGTAGGCAGCAAAATACTTTTAAATCAAATAGAAGGAAAGCAAACTCATCGGTAGCAGGTGTGGACAGCAGGCATATACTCTCACATGTAGGTGATATGATCCATGGAGCCCGGTGCAGACACTGCCATAGTGCACTGTTACTTTAAAAGTTTGAAGCAGGTACCCACTGCGCATATAAGGGTACTTTATATAGATTTGGGTAGACTCCCAAATCTACCTCTACCCCTGAAATCTCATCCAGCATCCAGACCAAAGTTTCAGCCTGCCTATCTGATATCGCTGCCTGGATGTCTCAACGTCATCTGAAACTTAACATGGCCAAAACCGAGCTTCTCATCTTTCCCCCTAAACCTAACTCTCCTCTCCCCCCCCCCTTTCTCTATTTCTGTGGATGGCACTCTCATTCTCCCTGTCTCATCTGCTCATAACCTTGGGGTCATCTTTGACTCCTCTCTCTCCTTCTCTGTTCACATTCAGTAGATTGCCAAAACCTGTCATTTCTTTCTCTATAACATCAGCAAAATCCGTCCCTTCATCTCTGAGCACTCTACCAGAACCCTTATCCACACTCTAATCACCTCTCGTCTTATTGTAACCTGCTTCTTACCGGCCTCCCTCTTAGCCATCTCTCTCCTCTTCAATCAGTCCAAAACTCTGTTGCGCGACTCATTTTCCGCCAAAGTCGCTATGCTCACATTAGCCCTCTCCTTAAGTCACTTCACTGGCTCCCTATCCATTTCCGCATTCAATTCAAACTTCTCTTATTGACCTATAAGTGCATTCACTCTGCTGCTCCCCAGTACCTCTCCACTCTTGTCTCTCCCTACGCCCCCCCTCGGGTACTCCGTTCTGTTGATACATCTCTCTTATCTGTCCCCTTCTCCTCTACTGCTAATTCCAGACTCCATTCCTTTTATCTTGCTGCACCTCACACCTGGAATAAACTTCCCAAGCCTGTATGTCTAGCCCCCTCTTTGGTCGTTTTCGTCCAAACTTAAAGCCCACCTCTTTACCACTGCTTTTGACTCCTAACCACTGCTCACTTGCCCTGTCCTTTTATCCTCACCTCTTTATTTCCTTACCCTTAATTGTTCTGTCTGTCTGCCTGTCTTATCTAGATTGTAAGTTCTTTGAGCAGGGACTGTCTTTTTTTTGTGTATGGTGTACAGCGCTGCGTATGCCTTGTAGTGCTATAGAAATGATAAATAGTAGTAGTAGTACTTTCCTGCCCGATGCTCGAGTGTGGGACTAGCAGTACAATACTAAAGCTAAGAAAACAACTCCAAGTTCTTAGGGGACAGCAGGTATGTGAGAATATTTTCATGCTGTCCTTGGAGAACACCTGCTATAGGTAAGTAGCTTTGCTTTCTCCAAAGACAAGCAGGCATAGTATCCTCACGTGGGACTCAACAGCTACCAGGTTCACAATATATGTGAAGGTAACTAAGAAGAAAGTGAGTCTGGCAGGCAAAAAGGGCAGGTGGGTGGAGTTGACTTTTAAGTAGTAAAAATATTCTGCAGGACTGTTGACCAAACCGGCTATCCCACCTAGAATACTGCTCTAGACAGCAGTGAAGGTGTGGATAGAAAACTACGTTGCCACCTTGCAAATTTCTTCAATGGAGACAGAGCAGAAGTGGGCTACTGAAGGCGCCGTGGCTCTTACATTGTCAGCAGTGACACAGCCATGAAGAATCAGCCCAGACTGAGCTTATGAGCAGGAGATACAGTCAACCAGCCAAGTAGAGAGAGTACGTTTGGTGATGGGAATCCCTAATCTGTTAGGGTCAAAGGATACAAAAAAGCTGGGAGTACTTCATATTAGAGAGCTGCACGGGAATGGGGATAGCAGAAATACTGTGTTTACCACAGGGATTCGTGGGGATGGACCCAGGTCATGCGGGGTTCCCGTGGAAGTGTAGGCGAGCTGAGCTATGCCTTCTCTCCCCCGAGCCTCAGGGTGCCCTCCCCGAACGTATCTCAATACACCCAGGTGGTCTAGTGGCCTCTTTGGGGCAGGAAATATGCACACTACCGCTGATCTTCTCACTGCCACTGCTTCTTTAAATGGCTGCCGAGACTTCCTTCTGTTCATCCACTTTTTCTGACATTAAAAAGAATACCACTCTTGCTGCAGCAATCGATTCTTCATAGCCCTATCCTTAATCCACTTCACATGACAGAAAGTTTGTATTTTCTTGTAGATCAGTTGTAGTGAAAGGAATACATATGAAAAACTACTAATTTCTCTCATGATATTAAGAACTTGAAAGATATGGTATGTACACTAAGGTATGTCTGGGGAAGGCACCCAGGACTGGAGGGAAGGTGGATAGATGGAGTTGTGCGTGTTTGGGTGGGTAGGAGGGGGCTGTAAAAGGGGTGGAGGGAGTGTGGATGCAGGGAGGAGAGAAAAAAAATGATTGGTAAGGGGGATGTACATGAGGTGGGGGGGGGGGGGAAGGGAAAAGGGGAAATAGAGCAGATGGGGATACAAGGGGATAGATATGCCGCTCATGGATGTTTGCTTTTTTGAACATGTGTATCTTTTTTAATTTTGTATTTAGCAGAGTATGGAAGAAAATTATTTATGTTACCTTTTCTGGTATTTTTACTGCTTATAGAATCTGGCTTTCGGGGGGGGGGGGGGGGGGGGAGGGAGGCAAAGGTGGCTGCAGTGTGGTCCAGCAGGAGCGGGGCTGGGTGAGCCAGGGGCCGAGATGAGATTACTTGCGTTGAGGACAGGTTAGATTTCTGTCACCGTGCAACCCTCTACTTATGAGGTTTTAGATGCTCCAGATAATATGCTACAGCATGTTTGCAGCCTAAAGTATGCAGTGCTGCTTCTCCAGGATGACAGTGTGACTTAGGGAAGAAGATAGGAATGGACTAATTGAGGTGGAACTCCAATAAAACTTTAGGAAGGATTTTGGAGTGGGTTTGGAGCACAGCACAAGCCTGTTGTGGTAGAACTTTGTGTAAGCAGGGTCTGCCACAAAGGCTTGAAGTTCACTGACTCTTCTGGCAGAAAGAACACTACCTTATATGTAAAGAACTTCAGAGAACAAGAATGAAGTGGTTCAAATGGAGGTTTCAATGACAGCTGTGAGGATGATATTGACATATTACGATACCAGAGGTGGTTTGATAGGAGGTTTGGTATGAAATAAACCTTTCATGAATCTAATTATCAAGGGATGAACGGAAATTGGCTTAACTCTAGTGAAAAGCGCTAATAGTACTCAAATGTACTCTGACTAAGTTAGTAGAGTCCAGAATTAGAAAGATGGAGGAGGTACGCCATAAGGGTAGGAAAAGAGCAATGTGACAAAACAGGGGATTTATGTCTCTAATTTCTTAAATGAAATGTATGACATTTGTTCCCTAGAGCATTTACCTTATTTGGCCAGCAGATGGTGATTGTCTTGTAAAGCTGTTACAGAAGTGACAGTTTTTTCCCGCCTAAGCTGTGAGGTAGTCTCAGATAGGAAGAAGAGAAAGATCTCTTCACTGAGGCCCTGTGAGCAATTATATTTTATAACCCATGAGTAGCTATATTTCTTGAACTCTTCAGGTACTACTCAGGTAGTAAACAAATGTTTAGTTAGTTTTAATATTGATACCTGTTTGATTTACCTGTTATTGTTGCTATATTTTCACCATTTTTTCCTCTTACAGTTCACTTTCCTGACAATAAACCTTATTAGTTTATTGACTCTGCTGTCCTGGACTAAGAATCCTGGGGGTTCGTCTTTTGGTCTGTGGGTGCTTTCTGGGAACTGTGGAACTCCTGGGATTATGGCCCCAGTGTCCTTAGAAACCACTGGGAAAATAACTTGCAGATGAGAGACTCGCCCAGAGGCAAATGGGACCCAGCAGGCAGGTGGAAGGGTATGCCAGTGTAGAACACGTGTGCAGGTGGTAGCAGACCTGAGCAGTGCTTGGACAGACCCTTTAGGTGGCCACAGATGGGCCCTAGGCATTTCAAGACAAGCACATATCAGGGTTCAGTGCTCTGGCTGTACACCTCAGAGGGAAAATCTTCTCCACTTGAAACGGGAACACTTTTGTGTAAAAGGTTTCCTGAGGCCAACTAGAGACTCTTTCTGAAAGGTTTAAGGAATGTAAGTCTATGTCATCAAAAACCAAGCCGTCAAAGCTAAAGAGTGGGGGTCTTGATGGAGGAGGGGGCCCCTCAATCTGTGTTATTAGGAATGGAAAGAGATCTAATCTCAATGGATCTCTGGACGATAACTTTAAGAGGGAACCAAATTTGATGTGGCCAGTAGGAAGCAATAGGAATCATAGTTCCTTGGTCTCGACATAGTTTGAGAAGTTTTCCCTACCACAGACAGCAGGGGAAAGGCGTATAGAAGATCTGTTCCCCAGTGGAGGAAGAAGGCATCTGGGGCTACGCAATTGGGAACATAGAGTCTGGAACAAAAGCAGGGAAGCTTGTTCTGAGGAGAAGCAAAGAGGTCTATCGTTGGGGTTCCACACTGCTGGAATATTCAACGCGCTACAGACATACTGAGGGACCATTCATAAGGCTGAAGAACTCTGCTCAATTTGTCTGCTACAGCATTCTGTTGCAAGCTAGATAAACAGTTCTTATAGAGATGTTTCGAGAAGCTGCCCAAGGGTGCAGATTAAGATCGTATACCCTCTAACTTTGGGCCGGTGGCTAGTATTCCTTTTTTGACTAATTTAATGGAATTGTATAGGGTCAATTATTTGCTGAACATATGGATAAATTCTCATGTTTACATGTTTCCCAGAGTCTCTATTAGATATTTTTTAACCATTTGAATTGGAAGAATCAAAGGGGACCGAGGAAAATTTATAAACCGTAAAGTTAGTCTCTTGATTGATTTTCTAAATATTTCAAGCGTCTTTGAGTAAAGCACTTGTCTTTAACTAACGTCTGTTCCACAAGTTCAAGCTTTTCAGTTTTTTCAGACAGTCTTTTAACCTCAGAGGCCTGGATTTCACTAGCTTGTATCTGCTTTAACGCAGTCTCTGAAAGAACTTTAATTGACTCCATATTTTTAAGGATTAAAGTTTGTAGTGCAGATTGGGTCGTAGAAGTTAAGTCCCACAGTGACTCTAAAGTCACTACGGCAGGTTTCAATACTCTCCCCATAGAAAAATCCGGTAGAGGGGCCTTTAAAACTTGATCCAGGGTACTCACTGTTTTAGGCAACACGTGAGCCGTTGTCAAACCCGGTCTTCCCAAGTTGTCGGCACCAGATGATCTCTCCTGCAGGCTCCCTCCCTGTTCGTCCACTTCTCCTCCACGAGGTATGGCAGCAGGGCTTGCAGTGAGAGTAACTCTTCCGGGTTGAGGTGGCGCCGCACGTTCGACGGGGCTCAGGGAAGCCCTCTCTACACTGTCGTCCAGCGTCGAGATGCCGGCTCCGGCAGAAGGAGTAGATGCCATTTCGGGACCGGATAATACTCCGAATCGCTCCAGTTTCGTCTGGTGTAGCTGGGGCGTTCCGCCCGGGACATGGGGAGCCTCCCGGACTTTGCCTCTCCTCTTCCCCATCAAAACAACGGGTAAGGCGCGCTCACGCTAGAGTCAACTGTTGCAGAGTCCTGAGCTTGGCCGGCTAAGCTACTCGCACCGTCGCCATCTTGGATCAGAGAGTGTATAACCTTCTTATATACATATGATACATCTTCCAGAACCTCAACTTCTATTGCCTCCAGAAATCTTCCATGACTGTGTCCCATCTGTCCTCCGTGAGAATGTTCAAAGTTAGAAGACATTCCATGTGCTGGATACCTACTTTCTGGTGATGAAGTTAAGGAGACTGTGGACACCACAAGGACCACTGTTCTACCTTATAACAGTCTTTATTTTAGAAGCATCCATATGTGTAAATAGCACAGTGCATGGATTGCCTACACATGAAATCCATACATATAAATGGTGATTTAATAAAACTGTCATTTACCATGAATTACCCACCTGACACAGCAACTGAGAGGGGGCCTAGATTGAGTGTATTAAAAAAAACTAGATGTGGCCTTCCCATTTAACAATGAAAAGTTGAATCTAGATTTTAAAATATGTATGTTGATTTTGCACCTGTCCAAGGCATGCACAAATGCCAGCTTGATGGGGCAGGTGCAAAGGCCAATGGAACATTGCCCCCCCCCCCCCCCCCCATCTGATGCAACCGCAAACAATTACAGGCCCTCCAGCCTTTCTCCCATCCCCAACACAATTAAAGCACTCCCTGACACCTCCCCAGACACCATTCTCACCCAGGTACAGCATCTCCCATTCCCTTGGACATTCCCTTTCTCCTCCCCCCACCAATGTCCCTTGGACATTACTAGGTGTTTCCCCTAGTGGTTTACTGGGGAGCAAAAGACAGAAAGTTATGCATTCCTGCAGACAGAAATATTGTGGGTTCCTGGATGTAACAATGAGATAGTGGGCCCTAAGCCAGTGGTGGGAATCATGCTCCCCTCTCCCCAACAACAAATACAGAATTTCAACCTCCTCCCCCGCTGGAAATTGACTTGTTGATTGCTTAGGAAGCTGAAACAATTCCCAATTGCTACTGCTCTGCCCAGTGTGGGATTAAAAATGGTGCCTCTCCATCCTTAGTGGTCGTATTATGAGACTAAGCAAGGAGAAGTAGAGGCTGTCATAGAGGTTTCCCCCTGCCCTTGGTATTATGAGACTACCTCTAGGGATCAAGAAGAAAATTCTTTTCTTTTTTTTTAAATTGACTTCTACAATTATCAACCAAGACAATATATATTTTTCATTTAGAAAATTTCCAAACAAAATAACACAACTTTAGGGAAATTATAAACACTACACAAGGAAATTATCTACTATAATAAAATGCACCCTCAACATTCTGAAGCCATCAGCACACTCCCTGAAGGGTTCGTTAATTCATGGTGGTGAAGCCATCCAACTCACCATGTCTCTGTGCCCCGCCCTCGCATCAAACGTGATGATGTCGAGGGCGGAACACAGACAGTCATCCACACACCCGCCCCCACCCACACACGTCACTCACTTCCTCCATCCCTTCCACTTCAAGGCCCGTCACGCCCCTACCAACGAGTTACACACTCCCCCCCCCCCTCCGATTGGAACACACCTCCTCTGCGTTACTACCCCCTAGATCCCCCTGCCGCGACACTCTGGACACTACCCTTTCCTCCGAAAAACCTCCCCCGAAGCCTTCGCCTACCTCTGCTGCCGGAGACGAACTTCTCTTCTCGCCTGCGGGGCGTGGCTTGATGAACGAGTATCTGTCCAAGTCTCTGTGCATATGTCTGACATCAGACGCACAAACAGAAACTTCAACAGATGCTCATTCAACAAGGAGCCGAGAAGAGAAGTTCGCCTCCGTCAGCAGAGGTACGCAGAGGCTTCGGGGGAGGTTTTCCGGAGGAAAGGGTGGTGTCCAGAGGGTCACACCATGGGAGGGGGGGCAGAGAGTAACGCGAAGGGGGGATTCAAATCGGAGGGAGGGGGAGTCTGCAACTCAGTGGGAGGGGCGTGAAGGGGGCCTTGAACTGGGAGGGAGGGGGTCTGCAACTCGGGAGGGAGAAACAGAGGGACGGAGGGAGGTTGAGAGGGAGGGAGGAAGGGAGGGGGTATGGAACTCGGCAGGGAGGGAGGATGGGTGGGAATTTACCCTGCTAGCACCCGTTTCATTGCGTTTTGAAACGGGCCTTTTTTACTAGTATTCCATAATATGGGGGGGGGGGGGGGGGGGAGGAATAACCCCAGAGAGTGGGTAAACAAATATACCAACGAATTAGGAAATTTAAACTGACTTTGAGCAAGCATAATCTCACAAACCTCCCTACAAAACCCCCTAGGTACTACACTTGAGGCACTAGCAGATCTACTCTAAATAAAGGTACGCAGCAGAGATGATTCATAGAAAACAAAAGACGCCTCTTGTAACTGAATCATGAATTTTTACATGCAAAATGTATTAAAATCTTGCACCCATTAAGAGAATTTCTTGTTGCATAATGAGGTACTGTTTCCTTCTTTCTTGGTGGGTTTTTTATTTTTTTTTTTGCAAATATTAGGAATTATGCATATTTTTAAACCAAGGAATTCTGAATTCTGGTAACGTAAATATAAATGAACGACTTAGAGAAGATATAATCTATAGGGCGTGTCAAGATGGCAGCGAAGTCGGACACTGAGTGAAACGCTCTTGAGAAGCTGGAGAGGGCAAACGATTTTTCCTATTCAAATGCCGCATACTAAACGCAAAGCGGCGGTGAGAATGGTGCCCCCGTGCTCCTCAACCTCCAACCCGACCCAGCCGAACATCGAACGCTTCCTCACTGCTTCCTCGATGAGGATTAATTCAAGGAAACGCTGCATTGTTTAGTAAACATTGTTCTTGCAAAATCTTCTCTATTCATAAAGCCCTCCGGTATTTGGGGTCTAAGGAAGCATAATAATTTGTACCTTGTGACTTATTTTTCTCCGTATTTCTAATGATAGAAGTATTTTTTTTTAAATATTTTCTTCTTAATTAAGATTGACGAAAAATAAGTTTTTCTTATGTTAAGAATTTTGCTGTATTTCTAAAACAAGGTATTCTTGTTTAAATTCTAAATGTTAATAAATAAATAAAAATAAATGAATGACAATCTTTATCCTGGACAAAAACAAAGGATACTAACAAAGTGGTTCTTTTAATAACAAAGTCTCTCAATGACTCTAATATCCCCGTAACATCTAAAGATGTTCCAGATGATGGAGCACCCCTTGTTTCTTGATTCATCATTGGAATATAATAACATTATTCAAAGGTGGTAAAGTAGTCTCTAGAAATATCAATACCACCTTCAAGTATCAATAGAACAAGCCTTTAAGAGAAACTGAATAAACTTGCAGGAAATTCAAAAGCCTAATATTCAGATGTCTTGCAGCATTTTCTATGCTCTCAATTTTCCTATGTATCACAGTTTTATTGAATACTAAAGATGTTTGAACTTCTTGAAACACCTTAAAACTCACGTTCAACTTTGTACCGAAGAACTAGACTAATTTTCAACTGTGTGTGACTTTAGCAGCAGTTTGAGACAGAAACTGAGCAAAGAGCAAACTACCTTATGAATCAATTCCACTGCGGCTCACATCTCATCCATAGCGATTTCCATGGGCCTTACCAATGGAGGAACTGCAAGTAGGGCTTAAGTTACCTCAGGAACCAATGGTACCATAGTTCCCACTGCAACACTTTCTGCCACTTCTCTGGTAGCCAGGTTTAGCGGTTCGATGGTTGCCAAAGTAGGCAGGGTAACTGCTTGCAGCTGACTCAATTGTTCCTCTAAAAGGGCTTCTCATCTGCGCCCATCCCCCATAGTGTTAGGCGGGGTCACTTCCGCAGTTCGCTGACAAGCCAGTTCGAAGGCTCAGATGGCTGGCAGTGGGTTAGGTGAAACAGGGCTCAGCGACGCATCGCTACTTAAGGAAGGGCTGCTCCCTGAACAGCCCTCCACAGCAAGAACGCCCAAATTTGCTTGCCTGGTGGAAACTGCAAAGTCCCAAACAGAACACTGAACTGCAACTGAAGTCAGTGTCAGGATAGGTGGGGGAGCCTTTACCTTTCCCCTCTGCTTCAGCATGTCTAGGCAAATAACTGAAGAAAAAAAGTCCTTTAGCACTTATTGAGAGCTCTAATGAACATGTCATCATTTTACCATTTTAGAACCCCCAAAGTGGCAGTGTTTTGAACATGGGTGCTATGCTTGTCAGGCGGTGTCCAGGAGAGAGGATGTGATCATCATCGACTCCCTTATTTATTTATTGCATTTGTATCCCACATTTTCCCACCTATTTGCGGGTTCAGTGTGGCTTACAATACATTGTGAGTCATGGAATTACATTGGTTACAATATGGTTATGGGTTATATTGAGAAGAGTTATGGGAAGACAGTCGAAGTCAAAGATATTTTGGGAAAACAAGTCAAAGTCAAACATAGTTTGGGAATGGAACAGTAGAATGTAACAATGGGGAAGTGATCGGCGATAGAACAATGGCGAGAGAACATTAGGGTATAACAGTTCCATCTGTGGGTAGAGTTTTAAGTGTGGTGAGAATAAGGGGAAGAGAGATCAGAAGAGAGTGTATTGCCCTATCTCTGTTAGTGCGTAAAGGACTTCATATGTTTTGATTCTTGCCATAGCTTTTCTCGAAGAGGTGAGTTTTCAA